>NC_083229.1:70718705-71054776 GCF_032191835.1 Heteronotia binoei | reverse complement strand
GGCAGAGGGAGGGGCATTTCTTGGGGTCTTTCAGCCTTTGATGAAGGGTCAGGCTTGGCAGCAGCACTCAAATGACTTGCCACTGCGTTATGTGTATAACTTACCCAAGTCTCCACATGCCATATTAGGAAAGGAGGAAATTAATATGTCAGTTCAAATGTCAATAGGTTTGCGAGCCCCCTGCTGGAGGTGGAGGATTCCCCACCCCCAGGTCCTGCCTCCACCACCAATCAGCTGGGTGGTAGAGGGACTTACTATTAGCAGAAGGGAGGACCATGCTACATTGTCAGCAATGTGACATCACTTCCCACATGTAACAGAAGTGACATCATCACATCTGTAATGACCAGATGTGGTATTTGGGCAAAAAATCTATGGTAGAAGCTATTTTTACCATAGAGTTTTTGCCCAAACATCAGAGCATTGACAGGACATCCCAATATGATGACATCACCTGCTTTACATTATGGGAGTGATGTAGCCATGTCACCAGTGATGTAGCCTGGGCCTCCCTCTCACTCCTGGGAAGTCCCACGCCATCTCCTGCAAGTTGCCCAGAGGGACCTGGCAACCCTACCTACCCAAATTTTGTCACATCTCCCTGGACCTTCTCTGCAAGGAAGAAATTTAAGTGCCTCTAACACTTAGATGCTTTCTCTTGTTTGCCTAGAAGCTAGTTGGAGGAGGGATGTAACTCCTGAGAAATTCATCCCATTTTTGTGCGTGGTTATGTCGGCACTGGGTTATATCTGGAAATACTGAAAAGTACCTGAGGTAAAAATTCTGTCTTCAATATACATTTCCTCACTTATGCAATGCAGTTGTGAAATGAGTATCTACACTTCTAGTTATAAGCACAGGAAAAGGGAAGGAAAGGTCCCCTGTGCAAGCAACAGTCGTTTCCGACTTTGGGGTGATGTTGCTTTCACAATGTTTTCATGGCAGACTTTTTATGGGGTGGTTTGCCATTGCCTTCCCCAGTCATCTACACTTTCCCCCCAGCAAGCTGGGTACTCATTTTACTGACCTCGGAAGGATGGAAGGTTGAGTCAACCTCGAGCCGGTTACCTGAAAACCCAGCTACCGCCGCGGATCGAACTCAGGTCATGAGCAGAGCTTAAGACTGCAGTGCCACAGCTTTAACACTCTGTGCCGTGGGGCTCTTTATAAGCACAAGAATGTGGCTTAATCAGGAAGAGGTTTAATGTATGGTGTGAAGGCACTTAAAATACTGTCTTAGGGGAGGGCAGTTTGGCTTTCTCAGTGATTTTGATTGTTGCCACTTTACTGCCATCTTCTTCTTCCGCTGCTGAAAACTTACACAGTGTGTACAAGTATATACTCACTGGTGAAGGCAGATTATTTTCATTTGGGAAGGTTTGCAGCCAAACACCCTTTCAAAATGACATGGTGAGAAATTTTAACATGGCAAAAATATTGCAGTACAAAAAGTGCTCTGCTTTCTTTTGCTGTGCTGTGGAAGAAGTCTGTATCAAGATTCCAGCTGGAAGAAAACCACCATTTCCCTAAATGAGGGAAGCTTCATTTTTCATTCAAGCTCTTGTTCCACTCTGTTCAAGAAACAATAAAAGCAGCAGTCATAAAGTAATCCTTGAATCCAAGTCAACTTGGCAGCTGTTGTAGATCTGACCTGCAGCGTGTCATTTGGTCCTAAAAGTTAGCCTTCCCCATCCCTCTTTAAGCATTTTTACCAGGCTGATTGTGTGAACCTAGAAGGTAAAATCATTGTAAGGGATGTCTACATTAAAAAAAATGTATATGGCAATGAATTGAAATCACTGGAATTTATTCTCATTTGATACAGATCTATATAGCACATTTATTTTTCACACTACTAAAACACACACACAAAACGCTTGGACTTTAATAACTGTATACTTCTTGACAAGCTATAGTTCCATTCCCCCCTGCCAGCCTGTGATATGCTGATGGGGAATGGGAGTGGGTGAGGATTGCCAGCAGTATTCCCACTATAGCAGGAGAGCTATGGGGAGTGCTGATTTACCCATTAGGTAAAGTAGGCACAGTGCCTGGGGCTCACAATACTTTTTGGAGCTCATGAAAACGTTTTAATTTCTTTTAAATTCAGAAGAAAAAGAATGAACTTTTAGGATCAAAGAAAATATTTTAATTTTTTTTCTCACCTCAGAAGAAAAATGAAGTGTTTGTTTCTGCTGTTCAGTTGCACAGTCGAGTCCGACTCTTTGCGACCCTGTGGACCAAGTCATACCAGGCCCTCCTGTCTTCCACCATCCTCTGAAGTCTGCTGAAATTCGTGTTGGTTACATCAGTAATGCTGTCCAGCCATCTCATCTTTTGCCGTCCCCTTCTTCTTTTGCCTTCTGTCTTTCCAAGCATCAGGATCTTCTCCAGTGAGTACTCCCTTCTCATTTAGTGGCCAAAGTATTTGAGCTTCAGCTTCAGCATCTGACCTTCCAGGGAACAGGCTGGGTTGATATCCCTTAGGACTAACTGATTTCATCTTCTTGCAATACAAGGGACTCTCAAGAGTCTTCTCCATTCAGGCAGGGAGAGCTTATCATCGGAGGTGACCTTAATTACATTGTTGATTCAGCCCTGGATAAATCGGGTCGTACAGGATCTCAGCGTACTCCTCCCAAGAAGTCAGGTTTATATGATCTTTTACTTTCTTTTAACTTGGTGGACGTCTGGAGGACACTAAACCAAGGAGCAAGAGACTATACCTTTTTTTCTCATACCCACAATTCCTATTCTAGAATTGATTATATCTTAATATCCCCTGATCTTTTAAAATTTGTTGACAATGCAAACATAGGCTCTAGAACAATCTCCGACCATTCTTGGGTATCTGGGGTGTTGTCTTTTGTTGACCCTGATAATAAAGGCCCAACTTGGTCACTAAACAAACTCCTTTTGTCTAAGGAGAGCGTTTGTGAGAAAGTTAGAAAATCAATACAAGACTATTTTCTACACAATGGCAACTGCGGAGTGTCACAACATCTGATATGGGATGCATTTAAAGCTGTCCTCAGAGGGAATTTAATTTCTATTGCAGCAGCATGCCATAAGAACAGATGTAAAGCTATTTCAGAGCAACAACTTAAAATTGATGAATTGGAAAAGAAACACATGAAATACGGGGAAAAGAAATACTTAAAAAAACTCTCACTTGAAAGAAACAAGTTAGAACTGCTGGAAACGTCAGACATACAAAAAAAATTGCTATATTTGAAGCAGAAGTTTATTACTAAAACTTCAAAATCCCTCAGACTCTTGAGGTCTAGGTTGCATCAACAGAGGGAAACAACAATAATTCATTCTATACGTTCATCTAAAGGAGAGGTTTACGTCACTCCTAAAGAAATCACGGGCGTGTTTCGGGAATACTATTCTACTCTCTACTCATCCACTGCGGATAGCAACTTAGATTTTAAAACGTTTTTTAAAAATACTAATTTTGACAGAAAATTAACCAAAGAGGATGCTGACTTCATGGACAGACCGATTTCGGAATCTGAAATTATGGAGGCATTATCCTCTATAAAAAACAATAAGGCTACAGGGAAAGACGGATTCCCAGTGGAATTTTATAAAAAGTTTAGTTCTGACGTTTTACAGCCTTTCCTAAAAACTTGCAATCTTGCTATGAAAACTGGTGTACTTCCAGATTCATGGAAGGATTCCAAGATGACTGTGATACACAAAGAAGGCAAGGATAAGCAAAACCCCAAATCTTACAGACCGATTTCAATTCTGAATCATGATTTCAAAATTTTTTCAACTATATTGGCCCGCAGACTAAATAAAATTATCTGTTCTTATGTGCATTCTGACCAGGCAGGATTCATTCCAGGACGCTCCATCTCAGACAATATTAGGAGAACCCTCAATCTAATACATTTTGGCAAGACATCTAAAATACCTTCTTTAATTCTTTCTCTGGACGCAGAAAAAGCATTCGATATGTTAGAAATTAATTATTTAAAGGCTGTCTTAAACTACATGGGATTTGGCCCAAATTTTCTAAATTCCATTTCGGCTATCTTCAAAAACCCGAAAGCACAATTAACTATTAACAATCACAGATCGGACGAAATTCATTTATCAAGAGGCACACGACAAGGATGTCCGCTTTCTCCAATTTTGTTTGCCATCTCGTTGGAACCTCTGGCCCACTCAATACGGTCGGATCCTGATATTGAAGGTATTATGGTGAGAGGTATCTCCCACAAAATCAGCCTTTTTGCTGACGACACTGTTTTTTATTTGAGCAACCCTTTACATTCGTTAACCAAATTAATGCAAACTTTAACATCATTTAAGAAGTTCTCAGGCTTTACCATCAACATGTCTAAATCGGAGATTTTCCCGATTCACCTTCCTCCAGATGTCTACCAACGTTTAGAATCTTCTTTTCCCTTTAAATGGGTTACTAAATCATGGCGCCATCTGGGCATTTACATACCTTTGGACCAATCTAAACTATTCGAAGCAAATTATAAACAACTTCTTACAACCACCAAAACCAATTTGAATAAATGGACTAAGCTTCAGCTTAATTTGGTAGAGAAAATTGACTTATTAAAATCCTTTGTTCTACCTAAGTTTCTTTTCTTATTCCAAAATCTTCCTATTCCTATAAAAAGCAACGATATGAAATCATGGCAAAAATGTTTCTCCCTTTTTATATGGAATAATAAGAAAACAAGGATATCATATCAGGTCCTGTCTAAACCTACGGCTAAGGGTGGTTTGGCTGCACCAATCTTAAACAGCTATTACGTGGCAGCCCAGCTTCGTAATGTTTTACTTTATGCCAGAAAAGAATACCAGTTGCCATGGATTCAAATCGAATCTGCAAGTGTGCACCCTGTATGTCTTAATGAATTCCTTTGGAATACTAGAGCTGAACGAAGTAAAATAGTGTTAAACAACCCTTTTTTGAGATGCACCTTGGAGATTTGGGATAAATTTAGAAATCTTATAGTCCAGCCCTCCACTCCAGTAATGGCCTTTTTGGGTCAGCCTTGGTTTCCTCCAGGAATGTCTAAGGGGGGATTTGAAATTTGGCGACAACACAACATCCTTAGAATTTCAGATGTCAGCTCCAAAGGCCATCTGCTTACACGTGAACAATTGGAATCCAAATATAGGCTCAAAATTCCCTGGTATGAGTATCATCAACTTTATGACGTGCTAAATAAAGTTGTTCCTGTTATGATACCCGAAAGCCAGTTAAATGTTTTTGAAAAACTAATTATTAAAGAAAATACAACAATGAGAGGGGCGATTTCAAAACTATACCATTTATTGAACCAAAAAAATTGGGCGTCGGCTTCAGCACAACAAAACGCTTGGAGCAAAGACTGCTCTATTAATCTATCAGAAGACCAATGGTCCACGATCTGGACGTCTTCAATCTGCAAATCCCGTTGCACAAATTTTAAACTGCAACAATTCAAATTAACTTCAAGGTGGTATTGGACTCCTCTTTCCCTCAGCCACGCAAGTAAAAGCTATAATCCTCTTTGTTGGAAAGGTTGTGGGGAAATTGGATCATTTCTCCACTGCTGGTGGTCCTGCCAGAAAATTCAAGATTTTTGGAATACCTTGATTAGCAAAATTGAGATCATTGTTAATGAAACCATTCCTCGGACTCCAGAATCCATTTTGCTTAACTACTGGCCATCTAATAAATACTCCAAGCAAAAAAAGGAACTTATTTCCCTTCTAATATTGGCAGGCAAAATCTTGCTCGCAAAGTCTTGGAAAGAGGCAAAGGTCCCCTCTATTACTCGGTGGTTCCAAAAGGTATGGGAAATGATTATACAGGACAAAATAGCCTCTCAACTTACACTTAGTGATAACCCTAAGGCTGGAGTTTTTTTTGTTGAAAAGTGGTTTAAATTTTTTGAACACGTGAATGCTAATCCGTCAAAAAAGAACAAAATGCCAGTGAAATACCTAAATTTTGTTTTGTATTGAGCACATTTGCCATCACTAATGACCATCCTAAGAATCTAGGCTGTGGTGCTTGGGGTAGCTGAAGATAATACAATTAACCTCCCCCCCCCCTTTTTTCCCCCTCTTTGTCCCCTCGTGGCTTGTGTGTGCGATTTGGATCCTTGCCCCTCTTGGCTGATTAAATCTTGCCAGAGGGAGCTTAGATGTCCTTTACGGGACATCATAAATAGATCCCTCGTAGAGGGGCACTTCCCAACGCCTTTGAAAGAGGCGTTGGTTCGCCCTCTCTTAAAAAAAAGTACAGCAGACCCGGCCGAATTGGCAAACTACCGTCCGGTGTCTAACTTACCATTTCTAGGTAAAATTATTGAGAGGGCAGTGGCGTTGCAGCTACAGAGGTTCCTAGATGACGCTTCCGTTCTTGACCCGTGCCAGTCTGGGTTCCGACCGGGCCATGGGACGGAGACAGTGCTGGTCGCCTTGGTAGATGACCTCCAGCGGCATCTGGATCGGGGCGGCGCTGCGGTACTGATGTTATTAGACCTGTCGGCGGCATTTGATACAGTCGACCACCAGTTGCTAAAGCGCCGCCTCGCCGACATAGGGGTTGGGGGGTTGGCCCTACAATGGCTTTCCTCCTTCCTCTCTGATCGGGGACAAAGGGTGGCCATTGGGGGTGAGCGATCCCAGAGGCACACACTTGATTGTGGGGTGCCTCAGGGAGCAGTTCTCTCCCCAATGTTGTTCAACATCTACATGCGCCCCCTTGCCCAGATTGTCCGGAGGTTTGGGCTGGGTTGCCATCAATATGCGGATGACACCCAGCTCTATCTGCTAATGGATGGCCGGCCTGGCTCCGCCCCGGGGAACCTGGATCGGGCCTTACAGGCTGTGGCGACGTGGCTCAGATTGAGTGGGTTGAAGTTGAATCCAGCGAAGACAGAGGTCCTTTGTGTGGGTCGTGGCGCTCGGGGAGGGGAAATAGCTCTCCCAACTTTCGATGGCGCATCATTGGAACCAGCGCGCCAGGTAAAAAGTCTGGGTGTTTTACTGGAGCCTTCATTATCAATGGAGGCCCAGATAGCAGCCACTGCCAAGTCAGCATTTTTCCATCTGAAGCGGGCAAGGCAGTTGGCCCCCTTCCTGGAGCGCCGGGACCTCGCAACAGTGATCCATGCAACGGTCACCTCAAGATTGGACTACTGTAATGCCCTCTACTTGGGGCTACCTCTGTGCCGGACTCGGAAGTTACAGCTGGTGCAGAACGCGTCGGCCAGGCTATTGTTAGGGCTCTCGAAATGGGAGCACATACGGCCGGGGCTGCGCGGACTGCACTGGCTACCAATTATCTACCGAGTCCAGTACAAAGTGTTGGTTATCACCTTTAAAGCCCTATATGGCCGAGGACCAGCCTACCTAAGGGACCGTCTCTCCCCATATGAACCCCAGAGGGCACTGAGGTCAGTGGGTAAAAACAAAATGACCATCCCTGGGCCGAGAGAGGTCAAACTCCAACATACTAGAGTACGGGCCTTTTCAGCGGCTGCACCGGCACTGTGGAACCAGCTTCTGGAGGAGGTGCGGGCCCTGCGGGACCTCGACCAGTTCCGCAGGGCCTGCAAGACCGCCCTTTTTAGACAAGCCTATAATGACACTGACTGCTGAGTTGCCTGGTGTAAGAACCGCCATCCATAAGACTACCTAAACTGGCAGAACCAGCGCCATAACAGCTCTATCGCTGCCAGATATACTCATATATATTTAGTCTAACGAAAATCATGTATTTTAACTTAACTGACTGGTTTTTATGTTTAATTTTAACTGTTAAATTTAAAGTTTTATTAATTATGTTAATGTGTAAGTTGTTGTTAGCCGCCCTGAGCCGCCTAGGCGGGGAGGGCGGGATAGAAATAAAAGTTATTATTATTATTATTATATTATGGATGGATGAATGTGTTCTGGATTATTGTTTTTTTTGATGTCCAAAATATTGTAATATTGTATTTTTTATATGGAAACCTTTTCTTGTTAATAAAAATAAAAAACTTTGAGTTTAAAAAAAATTAAAAAAAGAGTCTTCTCCAGCACCACAGCTCAAAAGCATCTATTCTTCTGCACTCAGCCTTCCTTATGGTCCAGCTCTCAGAGCCATACTTTACTACTGGGAATACCATCGCTTTGACTATATGGACTTTTGTTGGCAGGGTGATGTCTCTACTTTTTATTATACTGCCCAGGTTTGCCATAGCTGTCCTCCCAAAGAGCAAACGTCTTTTAATTTCATGGCTACAGTCAACATCTGCAGTGATCTTGGATCCCGGAAATGTGAAGTCTGTCACTACTTCCATGTCTTCCCCTTCTATTTGCCAAGGTGTGATGGGGCCAGATGCCATGATCTTAGTTTTTTTGATGTTGAGTTTCAAACCTACTTTTGTGCTCTCCTCTTTTACCCTCAACAAGAGGTTCTTTAGGTCCTCCTCACCTTCTGCCATTAGAGTGGTATCATTTGCATATCTGAGGTTGTTGATATTTTTACCGGCAATCTTAATTCCTTCTTCTGCTTCATCCAGGTCATCATTCCTCATGATGTACACTGCATATAAATTAAATAAGCAGGGTGACAATATACATCCTTATCGAACTCCTTTTCCTATTCTAAATCAATCAGTTGTTCCATATCCCATTCTGACAGTTGCTTCTTGACCCTTATACAGGTTTCTCAGGAGACATGTGAGGTGGTCTAGTACTCCCATCGCTTTAAGAACTTGCAACGGTTTGTTGTGATCCACACAATCAAAGGCTTTAGCGTTGTAAGCCAAAATGCCCTCAAAACGAGGTTGGGAAATTGACAGGTGGGCACCTGGCTTAAAAAGGATCTTTTAATCTATGTATACAGGATACACGTCCAGAAATTATTGCTTAAAATTACCAGGGACACTAAGTAAAAAGAATTAAAATTTATTGTAGAAAAATATAGACACACATACAAGATAATAAACTCATAAAACATAAGAAAAATAGAGAGAGATTCAGAGATAACACAAGGATGGACAAACAGGGTGATAATTACCGATCGTAGTTTTCAAGGAAGGCTCCAATGGCGATGAACGAGGACTAGAGGAGGGGACCCTCAACTGATCAGGAATCGGGGATGTATCTAGACAGCGGAACTGGGGTACTGCTAGATGCACACCTGTGTGGAGCTGGGTCACAGGTTATAAGGACTACCTTGAGCCCTTAGGGGATGGAAGGTACAGGGGCATATGACAGTGGTTAGCTGGTACATGACCTCAGAAAAAAGGGAGGCTCTGCAATGACCATAAGGGCTGGACTTATACAGTAGCCAATAGCCAGTTAATTGGCAGCCCCTGATTGGATGCTCATAGCTAGCCAATGAGCAGACTTGGCCTTAGTTACCTGATTGTACTTCCAGGTAACAATGGGCCAAGGGGGAGGCTCCAGGACGATCATTAAGGGAAAGAATGGGAAAAATTATTAAGATGGGGGGTACTTAAGTCTATCAAACTTATCTAAAAAGGTGACAATAGATGGCCAAATTGCTACCTAGGTAACACCCGGTCTATACAAAGAAACTTGGCTCTGGGTGAAGATGTTCTTCCTCTTCTTCGATCTTCCATTTGGCACCAGTCTTTGTCTTGAGTTCCGTTGGACAAAGGCTTAGGCGGTCTGGCAGGATGTACGCCTAAGATAAGCTTGATGGCTCTATGCATAGGTGACAACTGTTGAGTACATGAGCCTCCCGCTTCGCTGTTATGGAGTCTGGCACTGCAGGAAGATAGCTGCTGGTGGTGTTAGCCTCCCAAGATGGATTCTATGGTTAAGGCTGGAAACAGCTTTCCTGGACAGTTCCTGGCGGCGCACCTTCTTCCGCTACAAAGGCCAAGATGGGGATTGCATGGAGCGACTGGAAACCATCTGTTCTCCTGGTTAGCCCTCCTTGAGAGACATGGAGAGCAGCTGCAACATTGTGACTGTTAGTACTCATAAGTCCCTTCCAGTTTGGTAGACAAAACCCACGTTCTCCTGGCAGATGTCTGTGAGTTGAGTCTCCAGGCACCCTGGCAACCAAGTGGGTGACTATGATGTTCTGGAATTAGGGGTATTTTTCTCACAGCGTAGTCAATGAAACAGAAATAGATGTTTTTCTGATACTCCCAGTTTGGTATAGTGGTTAAGTGTGCGGACTCTTATCTGTGAGAACCGGGTTTGATTCCCCACTCCTTCACTTGCACCTGCTAGCATGGCTTTGGGTCAGCCATAGCTCTGGCAGAGGTTGTCCTTGAAAGGGCAGCTGCTGTGAGAGCCCTCTCCAGCCCCACCCACCTCACAGGGTGCTTGTTGTGGGGGAGGAAGGTAAAGGAGATTGTGAGCCGCTCTGAGACTCTTCGGAGTGGAGGGCGGGATATAAATCCAATATCTTCTTCTTCTTCCCATGTTTTCTCCATAATCCAGAGAATGCTGGCAATTTGATCTCTAGTTCCTCTATCTCTCCGAAACCCAGCTTGAACTTCTGGTAGTTCCCGATCTACATACTGCTGAAGCCTGTTTAGGGCCCATTCAAATCTATTAAATTTTTCCTAAAATCACATTGAAGGCAAAAGTGCCTAGAACCCACCAAAATCATAATGTGGCTATGGCTACGTGGGGACCTAGTGCCTTTAGTGCCATGTGGAGATGTATTTTACTCAACCACAGTCCCTCAAAAGGGCAACTGTACAAATAATTACAGTTGTATATTTCTCCCTCTGTTCACACAAATAGAAGCACTGGTCAGTTTGTTTGCTCTGTAGCATTCACAGTCATACCTTTTTGTTCATCCTACTTACTCCCAGAGGCTAATAGGTTGGTGAGGTCAGCTGGTGGTATGAACTGGCGCTTAGGTCACACAACAAGTTTTTGCTGGATTGTGCCAATTGGCTGGAAGAAATCTAAACTGACAGTCTAAAATCACAGCAACTAAATTGAGACTCAGTCACATCCTTTCATTTCATTCACAGAGGCTGAAAATGGAATTCAGTTCAGGCATAAAATCACACCAGCAAAATGTGACTGCACTGAAAAACCCCCTAAGCAGTCTCCTGTTGTGGGTTGCTCATGCTTTTGGTGGGGGAGGAATACCATTTACTTTTTTATAGGCACTAAAGCAATTTCCTAAACTGGCAGGTAATCCTATCTGTGGGGGGTGGGAGATAATATATTTAGAGTCCAAAGTCAATGGAATGCAAGCAACTGAGAAAATAATCACGCTCAGGAGGCCAAGACTGGAAATTGCTTTAATTTTCTTTTTCTTTTCTTTTTTCTTTGGTGGGTGGGAGGGAATACTATTTTTTTTTCTTCAGGAATAGCATCTCATGTTTGTGCTCCTGGAAGACAGACTTGACTTGGCATTTTTGTTCAGGAAAGAACTATGTGCTGTAGTAAATCATATACTTTCAGAGTCAGTGGGCTGTTTATGTATTATATTATGATTACTATGTATATCCCGTGTTTCCTAACTGCTCATAGCATGCATTCTCAGTGCTCTTTTTAATAACCTTGCAATGTAGACTGATAATAGTAGTGCACATTATTGCATATAGAAGATCTGAGGCAGTGAGGCAAAAAAAGCTTGCCTAAAAGCACTCCACCCCAGTACTTTTTATTAGGACCAGCCACGGTGATACAAAAACAGTATGCAAGATTTTGATTTCACTCGAACTCTTCATCAGGGTGGATGTTATAAAAAAGGGGAGAGGGAAATGTGCACAGTGACTCAATGAGTGAACTGGCACTCGAACAGGAGATTGGCTGACTTTTAGCATCTGCTGTCAAACATCATGTTGCATCAACTATCCCCCCACAAAATATGTATGAAGATATGCATATATGTGCATGTGTTAAAAAAATGTGAAAATGGAAACAGACATATAGAATCTTTTGAGTAGTCATGCTTTGCAAGCTGAATTGAACCCTCCCTCTCAGCATCTTCACACATCATTAATCTTTCCATGAAACCACAAACAATGCACTGTGTAAACCAAATATTCATTTCCTAGCATTGTTGCTGGGGGGCTAAAGAGCAATTTAAATAATGTGATTGCTATTTATACTGCTCCCTTAGTCCAAAAGTTATTTGCAACTTGCTTTAAAAAAATAATACAAACAAAAGAGATTTTTTTTTTAAAAAAATCAGCATATTCCTTGAGCTTCCTCTGTTTTCTCCTGCATTTTTGTCTCTAAGGGTTAAATCTACAGAAGGGAAAAAATTGCTAGACTTTATGTCTGTACTTGGTGGGATCTATTAAATTACTGCTGGATGTTTTTAATTATGCCACACATAAATGGCTCCACACAACAGCATTTGAATCCAAATGTGGGTCTCATTTATGTGTGCTCTGCATTAGCTCTAAAATGCACTGCCTGGCACTTGTCTGTGGTGGCCCCTTTGTGGCACCTTAAGCGGCCTGGGATTTCCCCCACCCCACGCCTCCCAAGTACAAGGGAGTCAATGCTGGCAAAAGAGAAAGGAAAATGGTAATAAAATAGAGAGCTAAGTGGCTTGCTGGAGCCAGCAATACTGGGGATCTGGTTAATTGCTCAAAAATGAAAAAGATTTTGGATTTTCATGAAATCCCATAGGTGCTCTTGCCAAGCCTCAAAATATTAGATTGAATTGCAGTTTCTAATTCCTTCCCTCATTTTCCCTATAGCCATGTGCCTTGTTTCTTCTAAAGGTTGTTCTGCATTGAAGAGTATCTAAAAGAGTGGGTGGTGCAAGCTGAGTATTGAATACTGTCCTTCTGCTTGCTTTACTCAAACATCTGCATTTGTCCTGTGATGACCAGGTAGCTTATTTTCCTGGTGTCATACATATTTCTGACCTGGTGACAGAAGGAGCTGCAAGAGAGGACAATTAAGGTTCAAACTGCTTCTCTACCAAGAAGTCAGTAGATGGATTTAGGTAAGCTATTCGGTCTCATCTACTGGGACAATGATACCAGCATACCTTTCAAGGTCTCTATTGAAATAAGGGTTACAACAAGGTAATGCACATCAGGGATGCCAGGCTTCATGCTATGTCAGGAGATCCCCTGCTGGCAGTTTGAAGCAGCGATGGGAGAAAAAAGTGACATCACTGACATTGTTACATCACTTTGGGGAAAATCCATAAACAATGTAGGGTAGATCAAAGATTTCAGGTTTTCACGGCTGGTAACATCAATTAGGGTTTGTAGAATCTTTCGGGCTCAAGTGCCGTGTTCTACTGGAGAAAGTTTTTCTTCCAGACGTTTCGTTCTCAGCTGCGGAGAACATCCTCAGTGGCGTTGCAGCCTGAGCAGGCGCTCTGACCTTCTTGGCTGCTGTGCATTAATGCACAGCAGCCAAGAAGGTCAGAGCGCCTGCTCCGGCTGCAACGCCGCTGAGGATGTTCTCCGCAGCTGAGAACGAAACGTCTGGAAGAAAAACTTTCTCCAGTAGAACACGGCACTTGAGCCTGAAAGATTCTACAAACCCTAATAATGTAGGGTAGCTCTAGGAATTACTGGAAACTTCTAGAACCACCCTCCTATATTTATTTTATTTTTTATTTTATTTGATTTATATCCCATAGGGGTCTAAAACGGAAGCGTCATCCAGAAAACTCTGTAACTGTAACACTACTGCCCTCTCAATAATTTTACCCAGGAAGGGTAAATTCAAGACCGACTGGTAGTGTGCCAATTCAGCCAGATCTGATGTAGCTTTTTTCAAGAAAGGGCGGACCACAGCCTCTTTAAGAGGTGTTGGAAAAAGCCCTTCCGAGAGAAATCTATTTACGATAGGATATCTGAGCTCCCTCTGGCAAGCTTTAATTAGCCAGGAGGGGCAAGGGTCCAGATCACAAGTTGTTGAGCGTACAGTGGAGAGGATTCTGTCCACTTCCTCCAGGCTGAGTATTTTGAAGCAATCCAGAGCTGGTTCAGAAGACAGGCACGGGGCCTTGAGTTCGCATACAGTTTCCAATGTGGCGGGGAAGTCGTGGTGGAGCAATGAGATCTCATCTGGAAAAACTTTTGCAAAAGCCTCACAGCCAATCTCCAGTTCCCTAGCATTTGGCCTGCCTTGTGGCAGTGTTGTAAGAGTCTGAATTATACTAAACAATTGTGCCAGGTGTGAATTTGCATACGCAGTCTTGGCCGCAAAGTAAGTTTTCTTTGTGACTTTGACTGCCATCTCATAGGACCTCATAAACTCTATAAGATGTTCTAGTGGCTTCATCTTGAGTATGCTGCCATTGCCTCTCTAGCCGTCTGAGTCATTTCTTCTAGGTTTTCCTCAGAAGTTATTTAGTGACATCAGTGACTTTGCATACCACCCCCCCCCCCATGCCCCTACCTCCAACCTTCCAGCTGGTTGCTGGACTTGGCCTGGTAATCCTAGCACAGGAAGTGCTTTGAGCACTGAAAGCATTATCTAAATGTTGTATATTATTTTTATGTCTTCAGATGTCAGGTGAGAATTGGCATGATATAATGCATCTTGGTGTAAAAAAGTTCCTGAACATGAAATATGCTCTTTAGAAAATAATTCTTGGCTCTTGCTTGGGTCCATTTAACTTACGAGAGCTCTGGAATAAAAATAAGGTTGCACTATTTAAACCAAAGTGTCAGTGAGTAGCTTATTATTGTGGAATTCTATCACTGTAGCAATACACCGGGCTACTGTTGAAGACAGTTCAATTAGACTAGAATGCACTGGCCTACCTTTCAATTAGTGTGGACTGCACACAGACAACATACATTCTGAGATGGCTTCATTGGTTTCCTATTTGCTTCTGGGCTCAATTATACCTTTAAAGCCCTTTGTGACCTGGAACTTAATTAACACTTTCATCCTTGGCCATCTTAGGTCAGTTCAGTGGACTTGTTAGTTGTGCTTCCCCTCTGCTCCCCCCAGAATTGCTGACATTATTTGTTAGGTTACAAATAGCCTCCTAGAGAAGGTGTGGAGGACTCTTCTTAGCTGTCTTCTGCAAGACTTGGGAACAGCCTCCCCAGATTGAACCTGGGGATTTCTTATTGGTTTGTCCGCTGGACTGTGATATTATCTGATACATACTTTGTTAGAGGTCAAGTAGTGTTAATTGTTGTTGTTGTAAACCACTCTGAAGTTAAGGATGAAATATAAATGCCCGAATAAATTGCAAGTGTTATGCATCATAAGATGAATTTTCCACTCCTATCCTGCCTGATTGACCCTATGAGTCATTGGAACCATTACGATTGCCAGGTGTGCGTTGGGGTGGATCCAGGAGAAGGCAGGGCTTGGGGAGGGGCCTCAGCATGATACAATACTGTAGAGTCTACCCTTCAAAGCAGCCATTTTCTCCAGGGGAGCTGATCTCTGCAAGCTGGAGATCAGTTGTAAAAGCAGGAGATTTCCAGGCCCCACCTGGAGGCTGGCAACCTTAGACCATCCATTGTTTGAATGTATTGAGTCCACTGTTTGAACAGTGAATCTCTTTCTGGGGAAAAACACATAACTTTCTTAAAATAGAGAAAATCCTTATAGAATTTTTTTTCAAGGGTTGCCGCATAGTGCAACAGGAAAAAAGGGTCTTATGATCCAATTTATTTGAGTGCAGGAATATATACTGCTGTATATCAAAAGTCATATTCACACAAAAGAACTGCAGACAGGGTTGTAAGGAACTTGGATCTAGGTGTCTGCATGGATACTGGTATGGTAGCAGCTCCCTTGAGTTAGGTTGTGAATGGACAGGAATAGCGAGTTCTTATGTACTTAATTATGTAAAGAAAACTACATAAATATTAACTATGCCAATCAGCGGTGTAGCTTCAACACTAAACATAAAATGCATTCCGTACATAACATAGGCACAATGTTTTGGGAAAGTGCCTCAGAGCTGTGTAGTCCTGTGTCTATAAATCTCTATTAAATCAGTTTGACTAGGCTGAGTGTTAAGAGACTGAGCTGCCAGGAATAGCTCTTTTCCTGAAAGATGTAGAAAAGATTACAGCCGAGACTGAAGCCCGGGAGGGTGTGTGTGTGTGTGTGAGAGAGAGGATTCAAGTCAGAGAAGGCGGGGGAGCTGCAAAAGGCATCTCATAAAAGTCCCATTTGTTGGCAGGCTGAAGGAAGTGGAGGCCGCTTTGGCACACGTGTCCCTGGTGCTAAATTAACTGTTAACACAAATAATCAAAGTGCAAGGCCCATCAAGCTGCTGGCGCCAGCGAAAGGAGGGAGTGGCCAGGTCAGCACTGCCTCGAGAGGCGGCCAGCTAGCAGGTGGAGGCTGAGGAGGGGAGCTGACAGGATGGAAGTGCTTACAGAACACATTGGTCCAGTGACAGAGGGAAACGCCACTCCGCTCCTGCTTTCCAGCTATTGTGTGAGGCGGGTGTTTGGTGTGTATTGTTATGTCTCCCCCTCCTTTGCCTTTTTTATTTAAAACCCCCCTCCTCCGGCAAGCTGCTGAAGTTGAGAATTGGAATGCTGAGCCCATATTTGACAGCAGCGTCGGGCAGGAGTAAGCAGTTGAACACAACAAAGGAGGAGTTATCAGAGGTCGTGAAAGAGCTAATCAGCCTCCCTTTCGAAAGAACAAATGCTTTTACAGAAACAGCACTTGGAAAAAATAGTATATGCTGTAGTTTAAGATAAAAATAAATGGGAGTCTTTTATTTTTATTCTAGCATAAGCTTTTGTGGACAGGTTACCCACTAAATCAGATGTTTTTATGAGGTTTTTGAATTTACCTTTGTAAAACCCTGGTAAGTTAAACACCACTCTGAATTCATACATCTGATGCTTCGCTTCGGAAGGCACAATTGCCCTTGCAATCACAGCGCGTCAATTGCCTATGAGTCATTGCCCCAGTGCAGTCTTACTTCACAAAGAAAAATTAGGAATTCTTGCTCATGTTAAAAGCAAAACAATACAACGCTATCCTCAAACTACAGTTGGATGAGGATAGAGTGACTTCCCAACCCCTTAACATAACGTTGTGTACTGAAATCTCATTGAAGATATACTTGACTGCACAGGCATTTGAGGTGGGGGGCAGGATGAAGGGGAGGAGGCTTCAGTTGAAATCTGGTGTTTTTATCAACTTCAGATCGGCAGTGGTTTCATAGCCCGGGAACATACCTGAATTTCCTCTGGGTCCCACCTGGAAGCTGGCAGCCCTACCTGCTGTATTATGTGCCTACGTGGTTCTGTTCCCCAAACACAATCCTCTTCATTGCTCAGTTATTGGCTTTCAAAATATAACTGCATAATACTTCCCTTGTCTTTTATCTGCAAGGAACATTGTTTTGCAAAGACTCAACTGGCCTTGTCAAGGTAACTTTGATGAGTGTGCAGATCTTTTAAAAAGTCTCTTCTCTACAAGTACGAAAGGTGTTGCTCATTTATTTTTTCTTTGGGGGCTCCTACTGCCGATACAGTAAACATGATCCAAGCTAAGCCTAGAGCATGAAAAGGATCCTTCTGAATCTATTTTCAGTCTGCCAGGTTCCTACCAGAGGTGTTAGAAATGCTACAGCTCTTTAAGAAATGAGCTGTGGTTAAAAACTGAACACTGACAAAACTGTCACCCTCACCCTGCAGTAACTTCATACTGAGAAATAGCTGGATCAGCTTCAGCTAACTCTCTGCAATTTTTTTTTTAAGCAGTTGAAGTCAGAAAACTGGCATCAAAAAAATTCTGCCTGGACAATTAGTGTTTAGCTAACTTAAAAGTAACTGAAAGAAGGGGCATATAATGGAAAACATTTTTCAGGGTTAATGAGAGGTTTCTCCCATTACCCATACCTATAACATATAGAACAGGTGAAACTGTGGCTTGGGAGCCGCATGTGGCTTTTCCCCACATATTGCGTGGCTCTCAAAGCTCCCACTGCTCCGTTGGCCAGCTTGAAGAAGGCATTTCTTTCTTTAAATCACTTCTCCAAGCCAAGCCAGCCGGCGGCCACCTCTGATATAGAACATCAAGAGGTTTGGCCACCTCTGATACAGAACATAAAAGATATTTAAAATATTAAAATGGTATAAAGTATTGGGGAAAATCCAGCCTTTGTGCATTCATGTGAAACCACTGTTAATTTAAAAAAGAAAAGAAAAGAAATGGACCATGTACATGTGTGTACAGTAAGCTTTTAACAGGGCTTTTTTTCTTCAGGAGCCCACAGGAGTGGAGCTCTGCCTGAGCTGGCCAGGGCTCCAGCTGGCATGATTCACCATGCAACAGCCACATGCTCCCAGACCAAGAGGTGTGGTCTAATATGCAAATGAGCTCATGTGGAGTGTTTTTTAAACAAAAAACCCCACTGCCTTACCACATTTCACAGAGTTTGGTAATTTGTGCTGAATGGAGAACTGTTCTTGATAGTTGTTTTTTATTTTTTCAAATATACTAACCAGCCCATCCCATGTGTAAAGGAGCAATGTGCTGAACCATTTGAATCAGTCTACTGAGAATCCAGATTTTCTTGGTACTGTTAACTGATGATCTTCATTGAGAGACTGAAGTGTTGTGGTTGGGCCTGTCCCGTAGGAGGTTCCACTCTTCTCGAAGAAAGAGATTTGTAGCTTGGGGGTGCTGCTGGATTTCGGCCCATGCTGCTGGGGTGCTCAGGTGCCCTCCATGGCATGTTGCTCTTTTAGTCAGCCTCAGCTTATATGCTAGCTACAACTGTTTTCAGAAAACCATGCTCTGCTATGGAGGTACATGCATTACTCTAACACAGGGGTGTCGAATTCAATTGTTACAAGGGCCAGATCTGACACAAATGGGACATTGGGGGGTCGGGCCATGTGTGTCATAAAATGTAATGCCAGGTATCGGAGATATAAACTTAATAAAGGACGTAGACAAACATCCAAGTAGTTTTCATCAGCCATAAAGTCTGGGCACCCCATGAAGTTTAGCAGCTGTGCCAGTCTCTCAGTTCCTCTCAAGGTGGGTGAAACAACTAGAGTTGGTGACTGAAATCATGCCAGCCAAGTGCTTTCCCCCACCTCCTGAAGTCTCTTCCTCTCCTCCTTCTGCTACAAAGCCCTAGGCTGGGCCTGTGGTCTGCATTTGCCTACCTCTCCACCTGTAAATATGATGACATTCTTCAGGTGGAGCTGTCAAGAGGAGGGAGACAGTCCTGGGCAGGATAGAGGGTAGAGACCAATGCCAAACTAGGAAGATGGAGCTCCCAGAGGAATAGATACTGGCAGCACAAAGGAGGAACAGCTAGCCCAGGTTTGGAACCCCTTCACTCCATTCCCCCACACACATCAGAACCAAAGCCATTGCCAAGCACAGAAAAGGATGCTTTTTACATAGATTTCTTAACTCTTTCAGAGGCACACAGGCTGCCTCAGCTTCATGCAACTACTGCTGCCACTGCCCAAACACTTTGGCAAGGCGGTGCACCTGGCTGCCAGCTCCCTCCCCCAGCTACTCTTCAAACAGCCCCACAAACACACCCAAACACCTTGGCAAGCCTGTGCAGCTGTTCCTGGAGCTGAGGCCACAACAGCAAGCTTTCCCACGACAAGAGGTTGTGCTCCCGGCTGCCAATTCCCTCCCCCTACCTAATCTTCACACAGCCCTTGCTAGGGTTGCCAAGTCCTGCTAGCGTTGCAGCAAATTTGGTGCCTCTACTTCAAAAAACAGCCCCCCCCAGAGACCTAGATACCTGCGGATCAATTCTCCATTATTCCCTATGGGAATCGGTCTGTATAGGGAATAAAGGAGACGTTTCTCTCCCCGGTTTCTGATGACCCTGAAGGGAGGGAGGGCCTCCAAACCGGGGGATCCCTTGCCCCCACCTGAGGATTGGTAGCCCTAGTCCTTGCAGACGCACCCAAACACCTCCGCGAGGCTGTGAAGTTGCTCCTGGGGCCGAGCCCACGCCAGCAAGCTTTCCTGTGGCAAGAGGCTGTGTGTTGGCTGCCCACTCCCTCCCAGTGCCTGATCTTCACATGGCTGCCAGAGATGCACCCAAACACCTCGCTGAAACTGCGAAGTTGCTACTAGAGCTGAGGCTGCTCCAGGAAGCTCTTCTGCGGCAAAAGAATGTGTGCCTGGCTGCCCACTCCCACCCCTTCACAAAGTCTCCACAGACTCACCCCAACACCTTGGCAAGCCTTTGCAGTTGCTCCTGGAGCTCTTGGGGCCAAGCCCACGCCAACAAGCTTTCCTGTGACAAGAGGTTGTGTGCCCACTGACCGCACCCTCCCCCTGCCTGATCTTCACACAGCCGCCGCCCAGAGAATTTTAAATTTTTTTTTTGTTTGCTCACACTTAGCAGGGATGCCAGCCTCCAGGTGAGACCCAGAGATCAATTCTCCTGGTGAAACGTTGCAGCCAAACCAGAACCATGCACTAGAGAGGAAGCAGTTATAGGCAAGAAGAAAATAGCAGTGGGTCACATGATCTGCTGATCAAACCAGACAGCTTCTTGTTAAAGCAGAATGATGAAACAGGTGGGAATCTGCTGATCTGAGCCCCAGACTTAGCTGTGGGTTGCACAGCCTACCCCAACTGGGTACGGGGTGTGGGGGAGGTGCAGGGGTTCTCCACCCACTGCAGGCCAGATTAAGAGCCTCGGCAGGCCGGTTCTGGCCTGTGGGCCGGATGTTTGAAACCCCTGTTTTAAACTGGGCTTTCTTGGAAAATGCCTAGAAACTTCAGTGGGTCCAATGTGCAGCAGCCAGGCTGTTGCTTGAGGCTAGATACAGGGATTGTATCACCCCAGTGCTGGAGGCTCTATGCTGTTTTCCATCTGTTTTCAGGCACAATTCAGAGTGTTGGTTCTTACTTTTAAGGCCCTAAACAGTTTGGGGCAAGGGTACTTGACATACCATATACTCTTATATGGTCTGCCCAGCTAGCTCAAGTCCTCTTTCCAAGTGCTCTGTATCTTCTCCTGCAGATATGAGATGGAAGGCAACCAGAGAGAAGGCTTTCTCAGTGGTGGTACCTTGCCCTTGATAGGATGGGGGCAAGCAGGTCACAATCCCTCTGCCACACATATACAGACTTTTGAACTTTTCTAGCAACTTGTCCAGAAAAGAAACATCCACAGGCAGTAACAGAATGATCCTTATCATGTCACAGTGCACTCCAAGTAGGATTCTCAGTTTTTGAACAGAGAATCTTGCATTCAGAAGAAATCTCTTCTGGGAATTTTAGATTCTAATTTAAAGGGAAGAATTAATATAACCTCTAGTAAGAAAATAATAACCATTCTCACCAATGTTGATATTTCCAAACAGAGCGTAGCTCACATAAGTGAGAACTGATTGCTCAGCAGTACATAGAACAGAGTTCAGAATAGTTGTATAGGTGGGATTAAGAGACACAGCATGTATTACATACAGTGTACAGTAGTGTGGATTTTGAGCTTCCAGTACTACCATCCAGGTCTCTCTTCTCCGTATTCTATAGCTAATGGGTTCAGAGAAAAGAGAATCCTTCCTAAGGGCAAGGAATTTTCCTGAGGATGAGTGTTCCCAAGAGTGAAAAGATTTATGTCCATGGAGTGTGACTTTCCTCTCAATGCAGCCTAAAATGCCTTCTAAAATGTTGATTCTGGGGCACAGGGGACATGTTCTGGCTGTAGCAGGAGGGGGGAATGTGGAAAAGTCACCGTCTGTGGACAGAAGCTCTTCTGTCTGCAGAAATGCTTCGTAGGATCCAACCCTGTCAGTCTCAGGCTCTCATTCTATATTGGTGGGACATTTAAAAGCAAAGAAATGGCAAAGGATTAAGTAAATTTGATGGAATTATAGAAGGGATTCCATCATTTGGTTCTATGGCCCAATCAAGTCCCACAGTTCACCTTAAAAGGTTGTGTTTATTTGCAGATAAACATGAACATAATTTTAAACATGCAAACAAAAATAAATGTTTTCCTCTTATCTAGTCAGATCTTTCTAGTTTAATCTTTTACTTTGTTTTTCTGCCCACAAGAGTCTACTTTCCTCTAATAAGTTTTCTTTATCATGAGTAAGCTTTATCAAATTAAAACAAACAAAAATCTTCATAAATTTGAACAAAGCCTGTTACCTTATCTGTTCTGTTATCTTGTTAAAGAAAAAGCTTTTAGCTTTTAAATCTGGCATCAGTCCTGGCACTGCCCTCATTACCAGAAATTTAGGAACCCAGAGGAGATAATAGTTTCCAGCTGTTAATTAGAAGTTTTGAAAAGTGAATTTTTCCTGATAGTGTACAAAATACTAAATCAAGTTTGCCAGCTTCCTGCTGTGTTGGTGCTTCTGAAACTTTTAGTGATTCATGTTGCTTCCATAAACCAGAATGGGATTTTGAGGGGCATTCACATAATGCCATCCCTTGATTGTCCTCTTATCTCCCACTTTGCTCCAAACTTTCCCAAGCTTGTTTCATGTGATTGCTCAGATAATTGCATCCCCTCCCTGTCCCTGCTTACACCATCCTCATTGTGTGCCATCCCTACCCAGACCTGGGTGTGGGTGACGTGCAGCATGTTCACTTGCCTTGGAGGTGTTCGGAGCAGTGATGTTGGGGGGAGAGGGAGAAAAGAGCCCTGTGAGCCTGATTAAAGCCCTGGGTGGGCTGGTTCTGGCCCTGTCCTGGCCATGGTTTGCTGGGACTGCTGCTGGCACCAGTCATGCCCCTCTGAACCGCTGGGAGACCCCCAGGCTGCCGACCAACCCCCCAGACCCACCCAGCACCCCCAACACTGGAAGGAGGCCGCAATGCCCCGCCTCACTCACCCAGCAGGCCGATGGAGTCACGGAGGCTGGTGAAGCGGTTGTCCAGAGGAGCAGGGAAGATGCGGGTATCATGGGCCGCCCGACGGTGGGATAAGCTTGGCCCTGAAGCCGAGGGAATGTTGCCTGGCTCTGATGAGCTGAAAGAGAGGGGCCAGGTTGGTCAGGCCAGCGAAGTCATGCTGCTCCAAACCGTGGCAGGCCCTGTGGGCCTGCCACACAATGTCCACCCTGTCAGCTGGCCAGAGCCAGTCCAGCAGGTCCTGGGGAGGGAGGAAGCTGCTGGGCATCTGCCCTTAAAAAGGGGGGGGGGCGGAGCCTGGAGGGTCCCTCCCTGGGGAGGAGGCACAGGGGCTGGGAAGGAAATAAAAGGAAGGGCTGGGAGGAGGTCAGTGATGACCCACAAGAGTGGAGCTGGTGCCTAAGGGAGCCTCATTCAGCCTGAACTGAGAGAGAGAGAGAGAATGCACAGGCAGAGTAAAGCTGAAGGACCAGCCAGAGGGGTGGCAGGATGCTATAACCCGGCCCTCCACTCTAGCTCTGAGCCCTCCCGGCCACTCAGGGTGGGGCCCCAAGAGGCAGGCAGGCGACGGTCGCTCGAGGGTTGGGGCCCCCAGACGGGGCAGGGCGTAACAGGCCCACAGGCCAGACATTTGACATCCCTGTCCTAGGCGTCTCTCTCTTTACTTACTTTCATTTTCCTGTGTTAGTCTGAAGAAGTTGGTTGAAATACAGCAGATTGTTACATTCAGCAACTCCCATAAGTAAAGCAATCTATATCATTGCCCCAGGGAGATCACAAAAGTGTGAGTTTGCAAACTGTTTATTTTGACTGCTTTGTGAGTATGTGTGTTTGTGTGTATTCACTTTCTTTTTGTGGAAGTGCAGCTGCTGGGGGAAGACAAAAAAGAAGAGGAGCAAATGAAGACTGTATTCAGGGGAACTGCACTGCTGTGTTTTTATTTATTTATTTATTTATAGGGAATGGGAAAGTCTCCAGGCTCCACTCCCAAAGTCCCCAATGTTTCCTGAGTTGGACCTGGCTACTCAGGTTTAAATAACTAATTTTTGCCATGCCTGCAACATCACTAGTGACTACTGCATTTGCCTTTAGGGATAAATCTGTCCCGTTTTACAAGCTACTGGGCCTTTTATGCCTGCCCAGAAGCCCTTAATTCAGCACAGTAGCTTATTGTATTAGGCCTCTAGAGAGCTTTAGCTTAGAAACAAGAAGATACAATGATGGAGACTTGACTGTATGATGAAAATGATCCCCCTCTCATTTCCTGCTAGCAAAGAAATCCAGCCTAACAATGACCATGTGAAGCACTATGAAATTTGAGTTGTCTCACTGGAGCAAATTAATGGAAGATTTTAGACACTTGTCACTCAGATATAATTCAACATTTTACCATACTTGGTAGCAACCTATTGCACAATTTTCTGAGGAGCCTCAGTAAGTTAGTAGGGAAAATCTGGAAAGGAAATTGCAAGAAACCCATTTGGGGTATTTGTCAAAAGAACCACCAAAGATCTGTTATTAATTCAAAGTAATAAAACTAGCACTTCCTTTCTCTGAAGCAATGATCTTCCGAAGTATTACTATTGCTCCCTCCCTTGAAATGATTAATAGCATGCATCTAACTGGTTTGCAAAGCATATCATTTGGTTCTTTGGGAATTATGGCGCTGTGTTCACAAATGACTCACACAATGGCATTAATGTCAGTCATGGGTAACACCGCATGTCCTTACTGAAGAGGGTGAGAATGAGATGCTAAAATTGTGGCCAGCCATGGGAGGGAAATTTAGTGGGGGAAAAGATTTGGAACATGAAGGTCAAAACCAGCAGGGATTTGCAATAAAAATCTCTGACGTCTGAACATGTGTGGAGGGAGAATGGAATACAATAAAGATCACACCCTTTGCCATCTGGGGAACTATCCTCAGAAACTAGACAGTAATAAATCAGTTCCCAGTAGTGCAACTGAAAATCTTCCTTTTTGAAAACTTTTTTAAAAAAGAATTAATCGGACCTATCCTTAGCCAAAAACATGAACCCACATTCTAGGAACCGCATTTATCAATTACCAATTCAGCTGTACTGCTACTTTTGCTCTAGTTATTTTTGGATAGCTGATATTTTTCCAGAACAAACAAGGAATCTTTGCAGAGACAGAAATAACAAGCCAAATTCAGTGTTTTTAAAAAGTATGTTCAGACTCTGGAGATTATGGACATTACCACATTCTGGGCTTTCCAGATTCTGGGCACATACATTCAGTTTTCAGTACCTGATCTTACATGTTCTGCACACAGGTTTAAGCCCTGTCATCTCCAGTTAAAAGGCTGTTGGGTAGCAGGGCTGGAAACTCTTTGGAGAGCTGCTGTCAGGGGGTACAGTGCTAAGCTAGATGAATCATTTATTCAGTTTATTATAAAGCTGCTTCATATGATTCAGTATGATTTATGTGAATATAGCCCTGCACCTACATCAGGTCTTTCCCCTGGGTTGGCTCCCTGCAAAACATTACTCAAGACAGCCCACTGGTAAGGCTAGACCTGAGTTTGCTCAAGTTACTAGGTAAGCCAACTGCACCTACAGAAAGTACCAATAGAATATTCATGAGTAAACTGATGAAACAAAGTGCTTTCCAGCAGGTAGATTTACTGCTACACTTGCTGAACTGTCAACAGCAAAGTCAAGCACAACTTCAACGATGACAAGCAGAGGAAATTAAATGATTTCTCCATCACACAGCACATTTTTGTAGTACCTCAGGATATCTGCTTTCATTCTTACCAATCCTGGTGCTTTTCAGAAGACCTCAGAAGTACTGAAATAGTAAATAGCTGTACTAAATGTTGCCTTAATTTTGACACTTCTGTGTGCCATAAGCTTACAATTTCAACATTTTCTGCAAGGCACTATAATGTCTCAGCCTGAGTTGTAAGGCAAGTAACTGTCTCTTAAATGCTTTCATATGTGGACCATACTAAGCAGTTAAATGTGTGTGTGTGGATACTATAAAATACAACAAGATAACTGAAATTGTAATAAGACAGTTGACTGTTTGCTGTGGCAATTGATCTAGTTTTCCAGATTCCCCAATGTTGTATGTCTGCTTTTTAAAAGATAGCTTTCTTCCTGATATTTAAAATGCTAACAGTTGCTTTTCTAATCACATACCTTCTTGCCTTATGAAGCAAATTTTGTGTAGAAATACTCACAATGGAATGGATTTGTGGGTTCACCTTGTTTGTAAAGTACATAAGATAAATTCACAAACATCATCAGATTTCAGCCTTGCAGATAACTTGTAGGGAAAACCACATGGAAATGGGTGCAGTATAATTCAGGTAGGCCACCATGAACATTTTAAAAAAAGAGAATCAAGCCTTTCCTTTGTGAGGAATTCTCAGAGCTGAATATATGCTGTCTCTCTTAACCTGGGGCTGAGTGCAGAACCCATGCAAACACAGTATCATGGTTAACTCACAGAACTCTCAGGTCCATGGCTTTTCACTTTTGTCTGTGGTTTTTGTTCCTTGTCTGTTGGACCTGTAGTGAAGGAGTAATTTATGTTTTCCAGGAACAAGCAAAATGAAATTCAGAAAGCCCTTATCAGTGATTAAAGTGGATTATGTGGTAGTTTGCTGAATCTGCACTGACATGCATAAGCTCTCAAATGTCAGTTTTACTATGGACATGCCAAAATGCAGTTTGAGGTATTAGGCCAGATAGAAAATGAACTGTGCGTCCAAGGAGTATATGAATGAACCTGTTTGTGGTCTTTTCTTGGATGTTCCTTCATCCAGTTCAGAAGGCAGTGTAAGGCTATATGGTTTAGATGGGCTTTTCCCTGAGTGGTTCTAATGGTGTTTTATTTTGTGAATGTTTTTAATGTTTTAGGTTTCTGGTCATCTTTAATTTACTTGTCTTTTTGGAACAACAAGGAAAAGTGTGTAGAAACTTACTTTTATAAATATAACACACTTTGGATATGACCTTCCATTTTAATGCAGTGGTTCTGACTCCACTCTCATGCACTAGGCTTAGGTGAACATAAGATTACTTATGTATCAGCAATCATTTTAACAGGATTGCTGTGAATGAGTCTTTTGACAAGCCAATCCATGCACTTTCTTTAGAGGTTAGTAAAAATATCTATAGAAAGAGCAGAGATGTTGGTTTAACTGAGCGCAGATCTGACATAGCTATGTTATTTTCCACCACTTTTAGCAGTTCATTTTGATAAGCTCTCAGAAATGTAATATTCTTCTGGCAGTCCAGAAACTTCTGCTCTGCAAATCCCCTTTGGAAATGAATGGCAGCTGCTTTACAGCAAACTTTTCTTCTTGCCACACCCCTGCAAATCTACACAAAGATTATAAATTGTGGGCAGAGACCATTTCATTGCTATGTTCTGAACAGTGCTTTGCAGACTATCATTAGCTCTCTGTATTTATTTATTTACAACATTTTTATCCCACCTTCTGCCTACTGTAGGGCCACCAAAACATGAAAGCTCACGTCCTGAATAAAACTTCTTTGGTCTTAAAGGTGCTATTGGACTCTGACTTTGTCACATTGTGGCAACAGTAGCATATAGCATGGCAGGGTGTAGTTCTTTTGCATCACAGCACTGTGATTGGAAGAGGTCTCCTCTTGCTGAATTTAAGGCACAGTAATTCTCTTTACCAATTCTTTGTGAAAGATATTATTTGACAGCAAAACTTTGAGGACTGATAAGTTGCAATAGTTGATAAGTTATGGAGAGGCTGGATTTTGCACATTTAATGAATAAACACACAGGTTTAGGATTTTATGTACTTACTGCATTTGCATGCCGTCTTTCTAAATGGGAGGGCGGGATGCAAGTGCAATAAATAAATAAATAAAACTCACTGTGGATTGTGTAGGACTCCCAGGAGGGCTCCTTTTAGTCAAATCCATACATGCTTAGCTTCAGCAGAGTTGCTCTACTGGGACTCAAAATAAATCAAATAATAGGTGAATGAATTAAGGAATGAAAATTCTTCAGGACTTGTGCACATTGTTGTATCCATATCATCTTGATTCAAAACAGAACGACTGTCAGGATTAAAAATTTCCCGTCTGCCAATAAGCTCATTGAGTAATCGTGGGCCAGCTATTATCTCACAGCCCAATATAGCAGTGATGTTCTGAGAATCAAATGGGGCAATCCCATTTTTCACTTGAGTTTCTTCTTAACATATCAATGTTAGAGATAGATAAATAAAACATTAACCCTTTGTGAATGGGCAACAGAAATGTTGAGCTAGTTCTTCTAATACCATTAATTATTCTGTTCAGCAATTATTTGATGTAGGAAAGAAAGAGAAGGAGAAGGAGAAAAATCTTGGTAGCTCCTTGTCTCTGGCAATGATGCTGAGAAAGCACAAAACAACCACAGTGGTGAACTCATGCAAATGCAATCCTTCTCAAGGCCACAGGAATTGTGGAAAGATTTGTGTAAATATCTCATGCATTCTTGTGCTGTAAGGTTTATGGAAATAAAAAAACCACAGTCAAAAAGCCAATGCCACATCCCCCCTTGCCTTTTTTCTAAAATGACTAGAATAAATTCACAGAAGATCTGATGAACAGTCAAGAAAATAATTGGTTTTTTTTATTACTAGGGGGGAAAAGAGATATAAAGAGAGAGAGGAGGCCATTTTTTTAAAGTGTACCATAGGAATGGCTGGAAAGCTATGAACCACTTATAGAATCCTAATTTTGTTTAAATTGGGGCCATTAGTCTTTCATTGTGTCTCTTTTAAAGCTTGTATGACAATATTGCCACAAATTTAGAGGGGTAAGTAATAAAGTTAACATGGTTTGCTGAATCAAGTCTTAGCTGCTTCTGCAATGGCTGTGTATGGTGCGGTGGTGAGGATGAGGAGGAGACCAGGGAATGGTGAAGCTGTAGGTACATGGAAATTGTGGGGATAAATGTATTTATTTTAGAAAATTTATTTCCTGCCTTTTTGTCCTCATAAGGGCCATCAAGGTGGCTAACAATACCTGTAGGACCACTTACTACTTTATCAGCCTGTGCAACAACTACAGTCATCTTAGGATGTGCTGTTTTGTGTGCCCCTACCTTCTAAGGCTAGATGGGTGACAAGGAAAGGGCCTTCTCAGTTATGACACTAAAGCTCTGGCACTTTCTCTTCAGGTAGTTTCACCTGTCCCATTCTGTTGCCATTTTCTGGCACATTTTAAAACCTTTAAAACAGCCCCCAGCACACATGATGAAAACAAATTAAAAAGAATTAAAACATGTACAAAGACATTTTTTTAAAAGCAATTAAAACATTTAACAGGAAGGAGGGATCATTGGAGAAATGCCAAAACCCCCAGAAAAGTCTTTGCCCTCTGGCAGAAAATGGCAATAGAATGGAACAGATGAAACTACCTGAAGAGAAGGTATGTTGTTCCTAAACCATACAGGGCTTCAAAGGTCAAGAGCAACACCTTGAAGTGTTAACCATTCAGAGATGGGTCTTAAAAGAGTTATGTTAAAACATCTGATGAATTATTTAATTTTTTAAACACTGTGAAACCATTCCACAAATTTAGCATTGATATTGTTCTAGCCATTCAGAGAATCTAGGGAGAGAAGTCATTAATAGTGTGTTGCATTGTTTGTGGCATTAAATGTCTACAGTGTAACTCTGCAGCCTCAACTACCTTAGGCGGTTGCTGATCTACTCAAAAGTAGGTTGAAAACAGCTGCCAGACTCAGGAGACAGTGCTAACTTTGATGACAGTGCTGATGTTGATGGACCATTCAATTATGTAATCATTCAGTTATGTAATAAGGCAAATTTTAAAACTTCTGGTGTTAAATTTTATTCCTAATGATGAATTTTGAGGCAGCAATTTGACAAAGAAATTTTGTGAGATTTCATTTTATTTCTATATTATTTTCTATCTGCATTCTACCTGAAACAACTAATGTAAACAAAGAATAAGTCAAAGTAAGGGAATACCTTATTTCCCTGTGAGCATATGTGGGCTGTCCCAGCATTTGGAAACCGATTCATAAGGCAGAAAGATTCAAAGTGGACAGTGGGAAACTGTATTAAGGAATTTATGTAGATCTTTTAATCATTCCCCCGCTACAGAATTTCTTCCCCAAGTAAAAATTGTAATGTTTTTCAAGTCTGTTTCTTGCTTGGAAATGTATTACCTGCTCTCAAGTATGCATCTGTTTTGTTTGTTTTTTACTTTCTCCCCTGTGGTCATCAGTCTCCATGAAGGATGCCTATAGTTCCCCTGACCCTAAAGGAATGCTCTGTGGTTATTTTATCTCTGAAAACAAAGCATATTTCTTTGTGTTGGATTGTACTTCCTACATGATAGAATCCTTTGTCTTTATCTGCAACCTCTGCAGCTTCCAAGACTTTTTAAAAAACTCCTAGTGGCTTGCTGAGACACAGGGTTCAATAGTCTGCCACAAGGCCCTGCCCCAAGGTCGAGGATTCCCTCCTTTTCCTTCCCAGTATTGTCCTGTATCCTGCAGGATCCTTCTTCATACAGTGCTGTGGCTGCCACGACAATAAGGACTGGCACCAGGCACACGCCTGCTGCCATGGTATCAGTGACTGAGCACCTGCCAAACTCTGGTGACAATAGCATGACTTCAGATCCTGTGTTAGAAAAAGAAAGGCTTAAAAAGGGAGGGTGCACTTTGAAGCATGCAATGCCACCTTAGTTTTAACCAGCATGATTGTTTTTGTCAGCTGAGAATGGAAACTCCCTCCTCAGCTTGCAAAAATACATCTTGGTCTTGGGCCTTCTAATTAATTCCACAGATCCCCTTGTCTGATGAAGTGTGCTTAGAGAGCACAGGAAAGCTTATGTTCTGAATAGAAGAAGAAGATATTGGATTTATATCCTGCCCTCCACTCCAAAGAATCTCAGAGCGGCTCACAATCTCCTTTACCTTCCACCCCCACAACAGACACCCTGTGAGGTGGGTGAGGCTGGAGAGGGCTCTCCCAGCAGCTGCCCTTTCAAGGACAACCTCTGCCAGAGCTATGGCTGACCCAAGGCCATGCTGGCAGGTGCAAGTGGAGGAGTGGGGAATCAAACCCGGTTCTCACAGATAAGAGTCCGCACACTTAACCACTACACCAAACTGATCTTAAAGGTGCAGCTTGACTCCTGCTTTGTTCAGTTAATTCCAGTGTTCACAGTATAGCTATGCATTTACAGTTCATATCTAATTAACTGAATACTTGACAAAGAATTAGGAGCTTTAAAACTTGAATTAGCCACCATTACCACTGATTTTTCATTTAGTCTCAAAGAAATCACTTAAGGTCTCAATTTTCACTTTCCTCATATGGGTGTGAATGGAGCTGTTTGAAGATGTAAAGCTGAAAAGAGACATCCTTCCTTGTATATATGTTTACCTGAAAATTCTGTTGAAGGAAGGCTCCCTCTTCTCTAGGTTTTGAGACTAATTCCAGAACTGGGAGTCTTGTTTGGGCATTGGATTTGAAATCTTTGAGGGAAAGACCTTGTCATACTAAACTTCAGCATTCAATCTCAGCTAAGCCCTAGAGTGTGTAATGCTCCCCCCCCCACCTTTAATGTGTTTCTATACCAAAAGTTTGCCTAAGGTGATTCCCAAGTAAAGTCCGCAGTAATAAATCCAACAATATATTTATATAATCAATTTAAGCAGCATAGGTGGTGTGCTGGTAGCCTCCTGCAGATCATCCTTGTAAGCCAAAATGCCCTCAAAACGAGGCTGGGGGAATTGACAGGTGGCACCTGGATTAAAAAGGATCTAGAATCTATGCATACAGGATACACGTCCAGAAATTATTGCTTAAATTTGCCAAGGACACTAATTAAGTAAAACAATTAAAATTTTATTCCAGAAAAATATAGAACACACATACAAGGTAATGAATACATACAACACACATCCAGTCCTAATAAAAATAGAAAGAAATGCAGAGACACCACAAGGATGGACAAACAGGGTGATAATTTCCAATCGTAGTCTTCAAGTAAGGCTCCAATGGCGACGAACAAGGACTAGGTGGAAGGGACCCTCAACTGATCAGGAATCGGGGATGTATCTAGACAGCCGAACTGGGGTACTGCTAGATGCACACCTGTGGGGAGCTGGGTCACAGGTTATAAGGACTACCTTGAGCCCTTAGGAGATGGGAGGTACAGGGGCGGATGACAGTGGTCAGCTGGTACATGACCTCAGAAAAAGGGGAGGCTCCGCAATGACCATAAGGGCTGGACTTATGCGGTAGCCAATAGCCAGTTTATTGGGAGCACCTGATTGGATGCCCATACCTGGCCAATGAGCTGCCTTGGCCCTGGTTACCTGATTGGACTTCCAGGTAACAATGGGCCCAAGTGGGAGGCTCCAGGATAAGATTAAGGGAAAGAATGGGAGAAATGATTGGGGTGGGAGTGATTAAAACTATCAAACTTATCTAAAAAGGTGACATGAGCCTGCCAAGGTGGGGGAGGGCGGGATATAAATGAAATAAATAAATAAATAAATAAATAAATAAACAAACAATAGATGGCCAAATTGCTACCTAAGGTAACACCCGGTCTAGACAAAGACACTTGGCTCTATGTGAAGATGTTCTTCCTCCTCTTCAGTCTTCTATTGGCACCAGTCTTTGTCTTGGGTTCCGTTAGACAAAGGCTTAGGCGGTCTGGCAGGATCCATGCCTAAGATAAGCTCGATGGCTTTATGCTGTGATGGAGTGTGGCACTGCAGGAAGATAGCAGCTGGTGGTGTTAGCCTCCCAAGATGGATTCTATGGTCGAGGCTGGAAACCGCTTGCCTGGGCAGTTCCTGGCAGTGCACCTTCTTCCGCTACAACGGCCGAGATGGGGATTGCACGAAGTGACTAGAAACCATCTGTTCTCTTGGTTAGTACTCTTTGAGAGACATGAAGTGCTGTTGCAACGTTGTGGCTATTAGTACTCATAAGTCCCTTCCAGTTTGGTAGACAAAACCCACGTTCTCCTGGCAGATGTGTGAGTTGAGTCTCCAGGCACCCTGGCAACCAAACGGGTGACTATGATGTTGTGGAATTAGGGGTCTTTTTCTCACATCCCATGCCCAGTAACTTTTCTTGCCCCTGTACTCTGAGAGGGCAGAATTTATATCACTCTCTTCCTCCTCTGTGATTTGCAGACTCTCTTTCCAGATGACTTGTGAAGTGAATCTTCCTCACTCCTGTGTTATTGAGACTTCAATGCTTCCAAATACCAGCAGGGCCTGTCAGACTCACTCATCTCCCTGGTCTCCCACACAAGCTTCTAGTTCCTGTTGCCATAACCACTGGTAGACTAGTTACCTTGACATCTGCTGATGCCATTTTCTTGGCATTTTCTGCTCCCATTTTCAGAAAACAAGAACTCTGGCTATGATGTTCCTGTTCTTAGTTGGGTACTGTGGGGTGTAGCAATGCTGTTCCTTAAGTTGTCAGAACTTCTCTTTCAGGTTAACTTTGGACAAACAGCATAAAAACACAAACAGTATAAGAAAGATAAAACAAAGTTAGAACAAACCCTAAAATTGCACAAAACAATATAGCCATTTTTCGAATGTACTGTGTTATTTTACAGTAATCATTGTACTGCGAAGAGCCACAAGTAATGTAGATGTCAAATAGCTATAATCATTTTGTGTGATACATTTGATGACTCCTGAAAAGGAGGGAGTGGAGGAAAAGACCCTGGTTATTCTCAGCTGGTGATTTATCCCTTCACTTTTATCCCCTACAGCTGTGTCTATGTCTGTGTATTTGTAAGCAATGGTTAGTTCCCATTTCACATAGTATATATGTTTACAATTGTGATGCCTTGATTTATAGTGTATGATCTATAGGTCCCTACAGACTTTTCCTAAACTTTGTCTAAGGGTGTGTATGTGTGTGTGAAATATCTGTGTGCTTTTTCCACAGGGGGCTTTCCCACTGTGAAGTGTAAACAGACAGTGTTAGGGAAGTAAACAGTATATGTTCTTCCCACCCAAGTTGCTTTATGCACAAATGTGAATCCCAGGGGCAATCATGTTTCCTGGAATATTATATTGAGTGAGTAGAGAAGAGCTAATGTTTGGTCTGGAGATGCAATGGGTGTTTTGGTCCTGCTTTTGAAACCAGATTATAAATTCCTTTATTAACCCTCGGCAAATTGCACTCTAGATTGGCCATAGTTTATCATAACACTGAGGGTTCCCCCCCACCCTTTACATGCTTAGGTGATTGAAAAGTTGCAAAACAAAACATCCAAGTAAAACTTAGTCTAAAACAAAACCCCTTTTGTAATTAAATCCCTTATGTAATTAAACGTTTAAACCTAATCACCCAAAGGCACCCAACTAGGTAGTGATGTTTGTAGCTTCTTTGATAATGCAAATAAAGTAAATAAGAGCAATAAAAGAATTGTTAATTGAGGGATTGTCTCCATAATCTATAGAGGCCTTCTGGGACATGATAAAATATCATAGCCTTCAGAACGGGTATTGAGTCAAACTAGATGTAAATTGGGAGATTCATGTGGGTTAGGATTTTGTGCATCTTTTAAGATGATGGAAAATAGCAATATAGAGGAATGGGATGGGGTCATATTGTTGGGGGAGAGAAATTTAACTGATTCCTCTTTACCATTTTCCTGACCCTAATTGCCACCTTGAGCTGCTATTAGGTCAGCAAGGCAACTGAAGCACTGGGGAAAAGAGTTAATTCCCGCTCTGCTCCCACAATGCTGTGGTCCCAACAGCTAATTTTAGCCTTAAAAAACCTTATTGCTTCTTGTTTGGCCCTTAAGGATCACACTGGGAGATAAGATGGGGCGGGCCTTCTTGTAATAAAAATGGTTAATGGTTCAGTCAGCTTTTTAATAGTGTAAAGTAGATGGTTTTAGCTACACTTGTTCCATCTGCACTAGATTTTTTTATTCAAAATTGTTTGTAAAATAGTGTTAAAAATCTGAACTTTCAGGGAAATAAGAATGTTTTAAAGACAGGGCAGAAGATCAGACTACACTGAAGTTTCTCTTAATCCCTTCTTGAAAAGAATGGTGTCTAGTGCTCAAAGATACAGCCTTTCCATCCAGCATCCATCTGTGTAGCTCTTGGGAATAGGGTTGAGTGCCCAATAATCATGTTTGGCTGTCAGTGACCTACTACTCTGTTGTTGGGAGCTCTTGAGTAGATTGGAGGGGAAAGGGAGAAGAAAGAGGAAGAGAATAACGAAGGGAGATAAATGGCCTCTTAGGTTTGTGATTTATGTTTGGTCTGAGTAGCCCTGCGTTAGTTTCTTTCTGCTGGAACTTATCTTGGACATGTTGTTTCAATATAAGACAATCAGCTGGCTCTCTTTGGAATGTCCCCAGAGAGGAGAAGCAACCTCCCAGTAGGATAATATGTCCAACAGAACATTAAAATGCATTTTCAAACATCTGTGTTCTATTTATGCCTCCAGAGTACTTCCCATCAGTTTTAAGGGAATCAAATAAGGCTTTCAAAGATGCTCCCCAATTTTCCATACTTCATTGTAGTTGCAAGAGAACTTTCCATTTTTAGCTGGTATATTTAACAGCACATATTCTCTGCACACCAAACCTGAACTCATTCATAGTGAAATGAATATTTATTTACCTGCTAGTTGTAGTATGTATTAAACTTTCAGATAAATGTTAGATGCCCTTGAATACAAGCTAAATTAATGAATCATCTGATCAGGAGGGTGAAGAAATGTATGGGATGTATCATGTTTTGCAAATATTGTTGCTATCAATGGCTTGATTTCAGTTTTTGCCATCTGGAGATAGTTGGTGGAATCATGTCACTCCTTTTTTGGGAGTATTTTTGTAATTTGTGTGTGTGTGTACCTGGAAGCCATGGCGACCTCTGATAAATTACCCCTACTGGGGCATGGAAGATATTCAGAGAAGTGGCTAAATAAATCCTGTCCCGACCTCCTGACTGCTGGTATTCTAAGGAGGTCTCCCATCCAGGTACTTGTCAGAGTCAGCCCTGCTTCCCAGATCTGTTGCGATCTGGCTTGCCTGGGCTATCCATGTCAGGGCATGTCATTCTTATTCTGAGGTCCTTTTACTGGATGCTGGTTAGTTTCCATGTCCAATTTAAAGTGCTGGTGCTGACCTTTAAAGCTAGAGTTGCCTATTCCAGATTGGGAAATACCTGGGGATTTGAGGGTTGAAATCTTGAGAAGTGGGGTTTGAAGAGGGAGGGACTTTAGCAGGGTATAATGCCGTAGAGTCCAGTCTCCAAAGCAGCTAGTTGCTGCACGGGAACTGATCTTGTGGTCTGGAGAACAGTTGCAATGTTGGGAGATCTCCAGGCCCCTGGGGGATGGCCTTTGATGACCCAGGCCCATATACTTGAAGGTCCCCTTATGCCTGCATATTCCCATGCTGCAGCTTCATTCTTCCCATTGGGATCTACTGCCAGTTGCCAAATGCATCTCCTTGTCCATGGTGCATTTGGCAACAGCCCAGGCTAGAGCCTTTTTAATGGCTTTTCAGTGGCCTTTACAACAGCCTCTTTTTAGAAGTAGTCCAGGGGACTCTTATCCTTCTGGCTTGCTGTCAAGGCTGAAAAACAGAGCTGATCCTGAGACCTCCAGGAACAGTCTGTTCTCAGGCAGAAGGATAATAAGTGTGGGTGGCATAAGGTGATTTACAAAAATGTTTTTATATCAGTTATTTTTAAAAGTTTGTTTTATGCAGTTCTTTATTGTTGTTACCTGTCTTGGTTACTGAGATACTTGGGAGAAAGATAGATATATATTTTTAAATGAAGAATGCAAATTAATAAAATTGATGTGTTAGATTTTGTATTTGTACATTCTAGCAGTTAGACTATAGGAAAAAGTGTCAGGTGGAAGGGAAATCAGATTGCTACAAGTCCATCTTCTGATAACTTCCTCAAACAATAATGTGTGTGAAATCATTTTCCTTTCATGCTAAGGTCTTCCAGAAAGGGATCACTACATAGCTACAGGCTGTTTTACTTCCTTGGGAGTTCCTGTTATAAAACCAATAGCCACTGCACTTGCTAGTCCTTTTACCCTATGCAGGAAGCCCCCACAAGGCAGGAAATAACTGTGCTATCATTTTCCTCTCTGCCCTCTGCTTCTAATTTCTGATACAATTGTGTGCTCTGGTGGGATGTCTCTGTTAGCAGAAAGTTTCAGGATCTACAGGAAAAACAGGTAGTGAAAGCAAATTCCTAGAACAGAAGTTGGTGGTTGGCTTCCTCTGATCACAGCTCCTATTGCTGATCTGTCTGCCGACAGAGCATTTGTCTGAAGATCACATTGCAAAATCAGTTAAATTCTTTGATGTTCATGAGGCATTATCCCTTTTACTGCTATTAATGTTGGTTACGTAACACTGTTGATAAAGTCTTTCAACACAGACTTACATTGTTCTCTGTACAAAAAGACAAGAGAAAAGTTTATAAGATATAGTTTAGGGGAGAGTAGATGAAAAGTGAAAGAGTAGGGGTTTTATACCCCACTTTTCTCTACTTCAAAGAGTCTCAAAGTGGCTTACAATCACATTCCCTTCCTCTCCCCACAAGAGGCACCTTCAGGGCCAGTGTATCCAAGTAGGCCAGGTAGGCACCTGTTTAGGGTGCCACTTGGCCATGGGAGCAGGCCGACCCGGCTGCACATGTCTTGGAGTGCTTGTGCCACCTTGCCCCTCTTGAGAAGGTGAGAGTGATAGGGCAGTGCAGGCTGCGGTGGCACATGCACTCCTTGGAGTCTGCCTTCTTCAAGAGAAGGCAGGCTCTGTGGAGTGCATTGTACATGTGCCACCCGGTCACTTTTGCTTTCCCCAGATCTGTTCTTCTGAAGGCAGATGCTGTGGAGTGCACATGCCACCTGGCCACTTTGCCTTCCCTGGGTCTGTGCTTCCAAAGCCCAGGGAAGACAGACTCTGTGAAGTGCATATGCTGCCTGGTTGCTTTTGCCTTCCGAAGCACAGACCCGGGGAAGGTGAGAGCGGCTGGATGGCACATGGTGCACTTGGAGGCACTGAGAGATGTCTCCCTTGCTGTGCTGCCATTGCTGCTGCAGGGGTGGGGTGGGGCTGGGGACTTGGGGTGCCAGAAACCCTGGTGCTGAACCTGGGCACCTTTTGAGTTAGGTGGAGCCATGAGAGTTCTGAGAGGTCACCCTGCAGACCTCATATGAAGAAGCGGGGAAATCAAACACAGTTCTCCAGATTAGAGTCTCCTGTTCTACACTATGCTGAGAGAATGGGGAATTCACTCTCAGATGGGAGGGGAGAAGGTGAACGGCATGCAATGCTATGATACCATCAAATATGTTAGTGTAAATTAGTCTAGTTGAGTTTCCATCTGTGCTTTAAAAATGACAAATCTCTGATAGTATGGCTTGAGCTGGCCAGTCTTGAAGATAAATGAGAATTGGTGACTTATCAGAACAGAGAGCCAATGTGGTATGGTAGTTACCTTGGACACCCAATTCAAATTACTGTTCAGCCCTGAACAGTAGGTTACCTTGGGCTAGTTTGTGAGAAAAATACCCCTAATTCCAGAACATCGTAGTCACCTCGTTTTGAGGGCATTTTGGCTTACAAGTTGTGCTCTTTTACTGTAACCTATCTCACAGATCTGTTGTGAAGATAAAATGAAGGAGGGGAGATTCTTGCATGCTGTTCTGATCTCCTTGGAGGATGAACATGATAAAAATATGCTGGGGGAGGGGGGGTGCGGAATCTGTGAATCACTGAACAGTGTCTTATAATATCCCAGAGCTGTTTAGCTCCATTCTTACTCTTCATAAGAATAAAAGGTAATAGCAAATGTTTATGTGCTCTGGGTGGTTGGAAGTATTATTTTCAAAGATACACTTATACAAACCAAACTAAACAGATTTCTTTTTAAAAAGCCCACTTCCTTGAACAAAGAACTAGGACCTTGACTTGTGAAATGTCATTCTCATACTGGTGCTGAAGAAGTTCCCATAGCCTTGCTATGACTTGTTATCTGTCTACACAGGATGTACTCCCACACTTTTTCTTCTAGGGTCCCTGTTTCCTGTGGGTCTTCCCACAGCTGCCAGCTTAGCTGGCTTGTGTCTGGAACAGGTTTCATGTAGAACTGAAGATGCTTATTCTCTCACTAAGTTGGGTGAGTCAACACAAAAATGTGCCAGATGTTCGGCATCAGGAGTAAAAAAGGCCTGTTTTTTGCTTCATGTAGCACATTCTTTTTCTCTCCAATACCTTTAATTTCTTCTCCACAAGATATGGAATTGTTTTCCTCACTACTGCCATTCCTGCACACTCAGGAGTTTGTGGGTTTTACATTTGCATTTCAATGTAATGTGCACTCACATATAATGGGCCTCAGTGCACCAATGTGCGCTGTTTCATATTTTTCTTCTCCTCTACTTGTGGCTGAAAGATGAATGACATCTCTGATAAAATATTAGAGATGTAGATTGCATGTGCTCTTTAAACATGTGAAGTGACTACTGGTTGACAAGTCCAGAATTAACACTTGAACAACACAATCTTTACCAAAAAAATGAAATGAACCAAGGTCATAGATCCTCCTGGCTATGAGTGGACTTCTCAGATAGTTGAATCTTGACTTCTCTTAGATGCTATCCTTATACCATAGAGTTAGACACTCTCCACAAGACAGCTAGAGTCTTGTGTAAGCCTACATAGTTTCTTTTTTAGTCCTCATGTCAGATAGAAGGGCTGAGAACTTTTGCTAGGACTATCTTCTCATAGCCTGAGCCTATAGTTCTGCTGTAGTAGTCAGCATCATGCCTTGAAGCATTTAACTGTTGCTTCCATAGTTTCTGGCCCTCTGTGATTAATGCTAAAGGCTTTTTATCATCAGGGATTAGATCAATGAATCATCTATGAATTGAGTAATTCTATCGAAAAGTAACATGCGGTTCTGGCCTATTCTTCTTCTTGGTGCACCACAGCCATGAAGCAATGGAACTGATAAGGCATAGCGGTACTGCATCTCTGACTTCCCAGCTGGCTGGGGGTAGCAACACAAACACCTTCCCTCTCTACAGTCTCCTGTGCTGCATTCAGCCATTGGTCTGAGAAAAGAGAGAGCTGTTACTCATGCAGTATTTTTACCTTGCTGTGATAGTAACTTTCTCCTTGTTCTGTTCAGCTCTACCTTTCTAATCTTGTGTGTGCCTTTTGCTCATGACCCACCTTATTGATATACTTGCCCAAGGAAACTGTCCTATACAGGAACAGGGTCTAATTTGCTGAATACAGCCAAGACTCACCTGAAAAGGACTGGATTGCAGCACAGGCTTAGGAGTGGGCTGGAGGAGGCTTCCCCCACACTTTGCCTGATGACTGGCAAAGATGGGGGCCTCAGGCAACTGTGCTGGTTGGCCCCACATCATCACCCAAGAGGCTGGCCTGGTTGGGTACTGTAAGTTTTGGTGGGCTCTTGCAGTGGTGACGCAGAGCCCACCAGGGGCTATTCAGGGCCAACAGCATGATTGTTGGGCCAACAATCTGGTGGACCAATAGCATGATTTTCTTTGGATCTTTGACTCATCAGCTCCATGTGGCTCAGCTCAACATTCCTTGACTCTGATTGGTTTAATTCAGTTTCTCACAGCTCTGCTCAGCTTCTTTCAGATTCCTTTACCTCCACACAGCTCTGCTCAGCTTGGCTTCTACCTTCAGCTTTGGCGGGCTCCATAAGTTAGAAGGTTAGCTGAACTCTGGCAGCTTCAGGGATTCTCTGGCTGCACTGAGTGGTGGAGCCTTTGGGATTTGTTGCTTCCATTGTAGCAGGAAGCTGCCTCATGTGCCACGCTCCCAAAGCTGCAGGGACAAAAGAAGCACAATTATTTGCTGCACAACTTGGTGGTTGGTTTCTCTAATCAGTGCTTGTTGGAGTCAAGTGTTTCCCCCCCATTAAATTTAGTTATTATAATTTTTTTGAATAGGTTTAGAAATGACGGTCTGGTTGGTGTGTTGGGAAGCTGTAACTGCCTTTTGATTGTTTTGGTTTAGTCCAGGCTTGATTGTTGTATCTTTGTATTGTAACCGTTATTGGGGTCTGCTGTAAAATATTGCCTAATTGCAATTTAGTAAATTTAGCAGGGTTCTTGCTGCTCTGTAGATTCTTTTGTACATTTTAAATTACACGTATCATTTCTAAATTGGCTCATTTGGGTCTGGTTACTGCTATGTTTGTAGCTATCATAACTAGGTCAAATTTAGTCAAGCTGTGAATTTCCTGCAGGCAATTTGAGTCAGCGTCCCACAGCTGGTAGAATATTTTCTACTTTACTGAGTGAGATGCCTGCAAAACATAGAGCTTCCACCAGCAAAACTAGTGTAAGTGAGAGTCAATGGGAAAAATGCTGACAAAGGCAAGGGTAAAGCCACCATGACTATAATAAAGCCAGGAAAAAAGATGGCTAAGGAGCTGCCCCTTGCTAAACCTGACCCTTCTTCAGCCTCAGCTTGTAGCACGAAAGCATCCCAGGCACTGGCAAGGTCAGGGCATAGCATTTCTTCTGAAATCTCAAGCAATGCCCCAAACACTACCCCAGCAGTTGATAATTCAGCCATCCTGCTTGGGATTGCTCAGACCCTGGAATGCTTCTCAGAGCACTTTGATCAAATGGGAGAACAGTGCAGGCAGTACCTGTGTGTAAGAGCAGAGCCAAGAGGCTGCTTTTCCCCATGGAGCCCATCTCATCCAGCAGTTCCAGCAAGGAGGAAGTCTGGTGTCATATCCAGTGCAAGAAGAGGTGCACAAGGAAATGCAAGTCTTGGGCAACACAGGAGCATGAGATGGCTGGCAATGAATCAGGGTCAAGTGAGTCTTCTTTTGATGAGGATTCCACACATGCATCAGGGGACTGCTGGATAAAAGGGACTCATTCATATCTCCAGTCTGCCACCCTGGGTCTGGAAGTGTGTGTGTTTGTGGGGGGAGGGGGGAAGCAGGTCCGGACACTGTGTGGGGGTCAGAACTGCAAGATGCTTTCAGGGCTACTCTAGCCTTTAGCAGTGCAGAAGATCCTCCCAGTGTTCAATTTGCCTGTTAAGGTTCAGGAGCACATTCTGGTGGATATTAAGTAGCTATCTTTTCCTTGTTTAAGCCAGACAGGGTTGAAGATATACATGGGCCTCATTCTGAAAGGAACAATTCCAAAGTGGCAGTAGAACATAATTTCATAAATTGGATGTTTGGATATGTGGTCTTTTTGGGGATCATGCTTTTAGCATATCCCGAGTGTAACTGGCACTTGGTCAAATATAGTCAAACATTCTGAAGGCTTGGTACATGGCTAACAAAACTGCAGCTGTAGAATATGACAAGGCTTTTCACAAGAGGACCTCTGACAATGAGTTGGCCAGGTGGGACATCAGTAATGATAAAATCTGGCTGCTATAGCACGGACATTGTCTGCAGATTTTGATGCAATGATTCAGAGCAAGAGGTGTCAGTTATCAGAGACTATTAAATAAACAAAATATTGCAGGAGTGCTAATTTTTAATTTTTTTTTTAAAAACCCTTTAATTGTGTTTGTCTGTGTCCTTTATAAAGTTTATATCTCCATTACCTGGCATTACATTTTATAACACGCATGATGACCAGACAAGGTCTTATTTATGTCAGATACGTCCCTCATAACAAATGAGTTTGACACCCCTGATTTGGATGAGTTCATTTTTGTTGGTCCATTTGGTTCCAAAGATTTCACATTATGTTTGGCTACCTTCCAACCCTTGGAGTCTGAATTGGGAACCCCCCTTGCCAAAGATAAACAGAAGGTCCTACGACACAATTTATGTATTTGGATTCTGAATCATGTTTCTATTCTGTTTTATACTATATTAATCTGCACTGTTAAGTTTATGCCAATAAAGGCTGACTTGACCTGAATTCTGAATTGGGCAGTGCAAGGCTTCCTGACAATAAGCTTTCCTCCTTTCATATATTGCTGCTAAAAAAAAAGTTGGTTTCTAAAAAGTGCACACTGAAGGAAATTCAATCCTTATTTGGGGCATCTTAATTTCGCATGTAAAGTAGTTGCACTTAGCAGGGATTTTTGTGCACATTCCACAGCAAGAATGTCTGCCCCTCACCATCACATTAGGGTTACTGAAGATATTAAGGCAGATCTTGGCATGTAGTGTCAATCTCTGGAAAGATGCAATGGGGTACCCATTTGGCAGTTCTCTTTTTCACCTGGGGACTCTTTGCGGGTCCACTTGGATGCAGCTGGAAGCCTTAGTTTTGGTGTTTATTTTTCAGGCCATTGGTATGCTCAGTGTTGGCTTAAACAGTGACAGGAATCTAATATTTTGAAAGAGCTGATATTCTTGGAGCTCTTGCCTATTCTAGTGGCGGTAGTTATCTACGGTGAACATTTTTATAACAAATGCGTTACTATTGGTGTGACAATCAAGCAGTGGTGAGCGTCATTAGTTGCCAGAGTTCTCTCTCTGTCTGGGGTATGCACCTTGTATGTAAATCTGTTCTCACCTGCTTCAACAGTAACATTTCCTTCTCAGCAAAATATGTTGCAGGTGTCAATAATGGCATCCTGGACTTATTATCTCATTTTCAGGAGAAGAGGTTATGCAGCCTGACACCCAACACAAGGAGGGACCTGGACCCATTCCTAGAGGACCTCTGGAGCCTTGGGAACTCATAATTTGGCAGGGAGTACTTCAGTCCTTTGCACCTTTCACCTGCAGGTCTTACCTTAAGGGCTTTGGAGCATTGTTTTGTAATTCCACTGCATCTGGGAGAGCTCTTCTTTTCTCAGAACACCAAGTGCTGTGTTACTTTGTGCACCTTAAGAGTTGTGGCTTGTTGCCTAAAATTTTGGGTGTTCATTTGGCAGCTATTTCATTCTTTAGCAAGGCTAGTGGGTTTCCAGATTCTTGTAATTCTGTTGCAGCTAGGCAGGCCTTGGAAGGTTAGAAGAGGTCCACTCCCCTGGCCTCAGATGCCCACAGATGAAATACTAAGAAATTGCTCTGTGACATTACACAACTACTGCCAAAAATATTTTGGTCATCATACGAAGTCACTCTGTTGTCATGGACAACAAACTCCACATAGCACTGCACCATTCCAAGACTGACCAACAGGTCAAAGTACCTCAATTACATTGGCTCAGGCTCCGCCTGGCACCCCATGCCCAGTAAAAAGTACCCACTGTTACATTTCTATCCAGCTGCCTGTCCCAAGTGCATTCTTTATTCATGCGTATGGGTCCTTCCTATCTAGATATCAAGTATTTTGTAAAAGTGCTTGGAGGGCCTGGGGCCCCCTTTGTTGAAATCTGGCACCCACTCTTTTCATATAGGTGCCACTACTACTGCTTCTATGTTGGACCTCCCTACCACAAAAATACAGTCCATTGGCCACTGGCTCTCAGCTACTTTTTGCTCTTACATTCATCCACATTTGGCTTAATGGCTTTCTTAATGGTTTAATGGCTTAAAGGTTTTCTGTGCAGGTCAATTCAGAATGGTCTTGCTTACAGGGCACAGTATTGTCTACTGGGCTGGTTAGTATGCTGTCCTCTCCCATTGGGGAGAATCAGCGGAGCTTGACAAGGATCAATGCATCACCTGGTTGGTCTGGAGGGGAATGCATTGGGCTTCCCTGATGGGATGTTTTGATTACAGCCCACCCAGTGCCTTAATTATTAAGCTGGAGGAGAATAATTTACCTGCCATGAAGGAATCTGAATTACATCATATGATCTCATCAGATCTTGAGATCTTTGCAGCATGCCTTACACGCACCAAGTTATTCTGGTCAGAACCTTTGGAGTGCTGGAACTGAAAGTGGCTATCAACCCAGAGAGTTAGCAAGAAGGAAGGTCTGCAAATGCAAAAGAAGTGTCACCATGTCTTTGGGAGGCTCCATCGTCAAACATATGGGCATATTTTTGGTAGGAGTTTTTGTACTAGGGAGGATGGGCTTCACTTCTCTGAATGGGGAATGGACATGGCTGTTCAGCATATGGGATGCCCTGCTTTGTTGGCTTCAGGGTTAGGAGCATCCTTCAGTCAGTGGTGGTTTTGCACATATGGGTGGATCCTTTGGGGGGAGATGGGCCTGTATGTCCACCTCCCCACTTTGGGGACTCCCTTAAGGGTCTAGGGGTTTGAGCCACCATACAGTATGCCCAGCTCAGGGACTGTGCCCAGGTTCACTCCAAGTGTCAAATAATGAAAACCCTATGCCTAATATATTGTAGGCCCTTGCTTGAACAAAATGGGTCCAGGCCTTTTTGAGTTTCAGTTTCAGTTTATTTCAATTTATATCCCGCCCTTCCCACCGAAGTGGCTCAGGGCGGCTTACAACACATAAGAACTAACATAGGTTTTGGATTTAAAATACAACAAATTACACCATTAAAACAGTAAAATGGTAAAACATATAAAACAAGCGATCTATCGGAATACTACACTGCAATCTTGTATAGAGTTTCCAATGCCAGTTAGTTATAGGCCAGCCGGAAAAGGGCTGTCTTACAGGCCCTGCGGAACTGGCCAAGGTCCTGCAGGGCCCTCACCTCCTCCGGCAGCTGGTTCCACCAGCAAGGGGCCATTACCGAAAAGGCCCTGTCCCTGGTGGATTTCAGATGGGCCTCTTTTGGCCCAGGGATATCAAGCAAATTTTGAGAGCCCGATCTCAGCACCCTCTGGGGAACATGTGGGGAGAGACGGTCCCTAAGGTAGGCAGGTCCTAGGCCATATAGGGCTTTAAAGGTAATAACCTTGTACCAGACTCGGTATATTATTGGCAGCCAGTGCAGATCCCGAAGCCCTGGCCAAATGTGCTCCTGTCTTGGGAGCCCTAATAACAGCCAGGCAGCGGCATTCTGCACTAACTGCAACTTCCGGGTTTGGCACAGGGGCAGCCCCATGTAGAGGGCATTACAGTAATCCAACCTCGAGGTGACCGTTGCATGAATCACCGTTGCTAGATCGTCATGCTCCAGGAAAGGAGCCAACTGTCTCGCCCGCCTAAGATGGAAGAAGGAGGACTTAGCAGTGGCTGCTATTTGAGCCTCTATTGTTAGGGAAGGCTCCAATAGTATCCCCAAACTCTTGACCTTGTGCACCGCTGTTAGCGGCACACCGTCAAAAACTGGCAGGGGGATTTCCCTTCCCGGGCCACAATGGCCCAAGCAAAGGACCTCTGTCTTCGCCGGATTTAGCCTCAGTCCACTCAGCCTTAGTTTTGAAATAACTATCTACAGTTTCTGAAGCACAATTAATTTCTTTTGAACTTTTAATATTAAAAAATGCCAAAGGGGATCATAGGGAGGTGGTCTTCAAGAATTGACCTCCCTCTCAGAGACCCTTGTATATTTTGTCTAGTTGCTTTTACTGTGATTCCAGCTATTTAAATAGCCTGTCTTGTTCCATATATGTTGTTGAAAAGTTTAACAAATAGTGCAATACAAGAAGAGAATGCAGGTGTTCTTCCCTACAACAATGTCTTATTTCCATCTGTACTTGAAACAACTGAAGGTTCTGAACATAAATCCCTGCATTAGGACTAGAAATGAGATTGTATCACATTCCACTACCACACAAAATAGGCTATACATGTGCTTTAATCCTGTGTAATCTGTTTCAGCAATATGTTCTGCATCTGGTACCTGTTCCTTTATATTTTTGTACTTCTTACACATCCACAGGATGAATTACAATGGTAATCTTTTCTGTTCTAACATAATAGTTTGTTCTCAACTAAATCATTTACAAATTGTCTTTCAAGACACCTATCAAGCAGCCAATAACCACATCATCAGTGTGTAACTGGAAAGAAAACCACCTTGGATAAGAGAGCCAAACTTGATATTCATGACAAAATTAGTGTTTGATGAATTTATTCAAGTCAGATGGCTCCAATGTAAATTTAGAATTATGACAGGCAGGCTCATTCCTCAGACGTACAGAATGTGCCTGGATAAAAACTGTCTGGAGGACAGGGAGATAGAAGGGATGTTTTTTAATTTCAGGGAAGCACCTTGCTATTTACTCAGGAACACAGAAGGAAGGAATGAAACAAAGATTAGAAACTAGAGATGATTCAATTTTTTTTTTTTGCAAATAGGATAGGAATTTTTTTTTGCTTAGAATGCCAATACTGCACAATTGCATTGATGCTTCCCTCATAATTTTTAATGAGCTGTATTTCAAATAGGTTTGCAGCTGCATCGTTGGTGGCATTTAGCCTGCTTACTGATTGGGTAGTTGCTGCTGACGATTTACTGGCTTGCTTGGATTGTGCATGCCTCCATCATGGGTAAGCATATAAACAAGCTACAATTTATGTGTATATTCAATTAAGTGCAAACTTTTTTGAACTTTAAAGAGTTTTACAGTTGTGTTCACATTGCCATTCAAGTAGAGATGTGTTCACTCATCTCTGCAAGAAAATACAAGGCACAGGGTGCCAGTCATGTCAATGGGAAGCTATTCTTGATAAAAGCAAGATGAGGAAGGTGATAGTGACAGACCTTCTTGAGAAGTACATCCTCTAGAGCAGTGGATCAATCCACTTCCATCCATAAATGTGCCCATCATAACCAACAGATGCCCTCCTCTGTGAGGCATAGGTAACAAGTTAAGACACTAAAACTACACTCTACCCAAGGTGTTCAACTTGATGTATGTAGTCAAGAGAGAAATGGACTGTTTTTATGTTCTGTTCTCCAAAAAGTGGTAATTTTTATTTGAACCTGATAAGGATTTTTTGGGCAACCTGTTTCACCTTTCTCTTTGTTATTACTGTGATCCCTGGTCGTCTTCTTTAAGGAAGGTCAGCTAGGTACAAGTCCAGTAGCACTTTAGAGATTAGCAAGAATTTCAGGGTATAAACTCTTGTGAGGGATGGTTAGGGTCAGCTGGGGAAAGTGACCAATGTGAATTTTTTCTGTCACCTTCACCTAGTATCTCAGGCACACAAAATAAATTCCTGTCAGAGAATAACTAAGCACCAGACGTTTTTAAATTCAAAACCAAAATATTATATTTATTAATTTACAGAAGGCAAGGAAGAGAGTGAAATAATAGTTATTGGTTTGGTTTTTAACAAATCAGTTGGAAGGCAGGAATTCCACTAAACAATCAATCTCTAATCACCAGGGATTTTGGCATGCTGACATATTAATATGAAATCAACTGGCAGGCTGCAGATATATAATACTAACAAGCAGGCAGTGCTTCCTTAGCACTAGGAAACACTCTGTTCAGAGAAAGATTACAAAATTATACTCAGACTTTCTAAAAAATAAAAAGGGTCACACACTCTCTGTTTTTCACACAGAAGACTATCCAACTTGTGCCAGAAATATCCCCACACAGACACTCTCACTAGCATACAGGTATACTCCAGATGTTAGAGTAATACTTCAGGACTCACACCCTTGAGTGCTATCACACAAGCCTCTCAATCCTGTGTGTTCAGTCTCACACAGCTAGTGTCCCTGTCTGTCTCCTGGGATTTCTTCACAGCCACAAGAACCTAGTCTTTCTCCCAGTATGTTTGTGTGTTCTTATTTGAACCAGGAGTCTGCCCTGAAGCACTGACAGATCTCAGCAGAGCCTTCAGTTTTCCTCTGCTTTAGTGACACAGTGTGTCACAACTCAGAGAGTTTTCTCACAGAACGAGCCTGGTTTTGCCCCTTCTCACAAATAAGTCTCTCTCACAGACAGAAACTCTAAAATCAGTTCTGTCTCAAGAAACTCAGCCAACAGGCTGTTCTTGGCTCCTTCTCAGTCGATATCCACAAATGAACTCCTTCAGAACTAACTCAGAACTAACCTGTGAGGCAATTTTCCCCACTGCTAGCCTTCATCCAATTGATACATTCCGTATCCATGGAAGCAGCTCAGCCAATCAGAGTGAGCTTTGCCACTCACCCAGACTAACTGCTTTAGTTCATCGCAGCTCTAGAGAGTCAAAGCACCATATCTGATGAAGGGAGTTTTGACTTTTGAAAGCTTACACCCCAAAAATCTTGTTGGTCTCTAAGGTACTACTGGACTGGAATCTAGATGTAAATACAGTTATAATTAATACCTGGAGTAACTAGGAGACAGTATTAGAAGTGTTCTGCCTTGGTGCTATTCAGACATTTATGAGTTCAGTTCCTAGGACTGATCAATTAGTTCCTGGCAATTGATCTGAGCATTTTTTGGCTGATACATGATCTAGAAGTTCAGCAGGTGATGTGATGATCTGACAAGCTTTTGCCGTTTGAAAGAGGGAAAGCTGATACTATCCTGTTCCCTGAGATGGAAAGTCTTTGCTCCCATTTCTGCAGAGCCAAATGAACTATGGTTTCATCTTATCTGGCTGGGCATGAATGGGGCTCACTCTCTGACCTTACAAAGGACTCATATATCCTCTGAAGTACAAGCAGACACAGAGGGGTACAGAAATACTGTCCTATAGTATAGCAAATAATATAATAAAGGTAACGGTAGTCCCTAGTCATTTCCGACTCTGGGGTGACGTTGCTTTCACAATGTTTTCATGGCAGACATTTTACGGGGTGGTTTGCCATCGCCTTCCCCAGTCATCTACACTTTCCCCCCAGCAAGCTGAGTACCCATTTTACCCACTTTGGAAGGATGGAAGGCTGAGTCAACCTGGAGCCAGCTACCTGAAAACCCAGCTTCCACCAGGGATCGAACTCAGGTCGTGAACAGAGCTTAGGACTGCAGTACTGCAGCTTTACCACTCTGCACCACAGGGCTCTTCACATAATATAATAACTTTGGCTTAAAACTGATACTGTGTTTCTGAATTAATATATTTTTGAAGTGATTCCTCTTCTGTAATATATTCATTACAAGTTAGCTTCGGAACAGCAACTCAAACTGCAGCTGTTCACTTCAGTTAACATTTGGTCAAAATGCAATACACAACGATAGTCCTTGATTCACAAATCTGTAAAGAAAGAGCTGGCAACAGTTTCTTTCTCTGTGTTCGATGGAGAGCCATCAGTTATAGTCCTTGGGATATAGTCACTTCATAAAAATACCACATGAAATTCTGTTCAAAAAGAAGATTGGCTATTCACATGAAGAAGGAAAGGGGTCACTGGTCACAGCAAGTCTCCTATGTGGTGTATTAGAAGGCTGCCAAGCTCAGCATCATATGAACATATGAATTTAAGTGTTGTTTATATTCTAAATAAAACTTAGTTGGTCTTAAAGGTGCACTTGTCTACTGCTTTGTTCTTTTGCTTCAGACCAACACAGCTGCCTACTGGGGTTTATTTTAATTGTTTACTGATTCACTGGCCTTGTATATGCCATGATCTTGGTTGTGTCCTGACCTTATTACTAATAAACTGTTTGGATTTTTTTTTAAATGAACATACGAAGGTGACCTATACTCAGTCAGCCAGTAGGTTCCTCCAACGCAGTACTGTCTGCTCTAAGTGGTAGCGGTTCTCTAGGAACTTGAACCAAAAAGGTCTTTCCAATACTTGCTATCTGAATTATTTTTAAATTGGAGATTTCAGGGATTAAAGTTCGACCTTTCTGCATGCAACACATGCTCTATCACTATGTCATGGTCTCTTTCCATCAGATACTCAGTTTTTCCAATAAAGCAGTAAACGAATGTGTTCTGGCACAAATCTGGGCCAGAATGTACAACAAGAAAAAGGTGCTATCAGGTCAAAGAGTGCTCTGTAAAACACATGATCAGAATTCAAGCATACAATTATTTCAAAAGTTAGTTGCTTTAAAGCAGAAATACTTCTTTGTCTCAACAAAGCATAGTCTGATGTGAATGGCAGATAAAAATACATTGATGAGTATACTGTAATATGTAAAATGAAGAATTACAAAAGGAGTATAAAAGGACAAATTGTATGTGTCAAACAGAACCCCCTCCTCTCTGCAGTTTGTAAAAATTCTACAGTGACTTGTGTTGAAAGGATAACTGCTCTCAAAATCTTTCTCTTCTGCCCTTATCCTCTGTGGACAGCTTTATTTTGATGGAATCTCTCTTTATATAGCAATGTGGGCATTGATTAAACATGGACAGCAAGAGGTCTCCTCAGGTGGCATTTGAGTGAATACCTTGTAGAAAGATAATTAACAAACTTCACATAAAAACCTTTTTTCTCACAGACTGAGCTGGATTAGTAGATGAGGGCAGTAATGTCCTAGAAAGGAGGTATGTAAACAAAAAAGGTGGCAGTGTTAGTTTGTGGTGAACTGGGCTTGTCAGCAACATAAACTGCATGAAAAAGACTTCTAAACAAAATCTCCCGCTGATCAGTGGAGCCAACCCACCACAGGCCTTCAGTGCTGCAGGGAAAATAACTAGCATTCTCAGAGGACACTAGTGTTTCTGGCAACAGTAGGGGGTCATAAGATTTTGTTTTCATTGTGTACACTGTTGCTACTACCAGGTGTAATCTTCTGGAACAAGTAGGACTCTTGTTACATTCTTTCTTTTCCAGTTTGTATATTCAAAACAGTTTGTTTCATGTTTTAATGCTATCTCTATGTTCCCTAGTGACGGTTAAATCCATTTGGGCATTTTCATATTTATAGTTTTGATGTAGATGTAGATCCCCCATTGAGTAGAATCAACAACTGATCTAAACACGGGTAATGAAGGAAACATGATGCTTCTCCTGAACTTCACTCTGTAGACTGCTAATTGTTGCTGTATTTTGTTTGTTTGAAACTTATGCATAAACTCAAACATTTGAGCACCTCATCTGAAATCCACACAAAAGCATGTTTTAGGCAAGGAATAACAAAGCATAGGTGCTTCAGACAGGTCAAAGATATGCATATTTATAATTCAATATGTGGCCTGACTTAGAGTCATGGCCTCTTCAAGGCACTGTTATTAGACTTGCCAGTCCCCAGGTCCAGGTGGGGATTCCCCAATTTTTCAGGCTGCTCCTTGCAGCCAGCAAGCTGGCTGGTGGATGGGGGGGGGGGATGCCCTGCCCCAACAGCCACCATGTGCCTTTGGCAGGTTTAGAAGAGATTTGCAACTGTGTTTCTGAATGTGTATGTACCTTTAAATCTTGGCAGGAAAGCTGCAGGGGAGAGGGGCAAGCAGACAGATCTACATTGCTTTCAATCCCTCTGTTTGTTTGGAGGAAAACTCCACCCCTCAGGCTGTTCTTTCATTTTCCTATTGGTCTGAAGAAGCTGGTTGAAATACAGCAGATGGTTATATTCAGCACAGTGAGTAAATTGCTCCAGTGAGATCACAAAAGTGTGTGCTTGCTAACTGTTTATTCTGGCTGCTTTGTGAGTGTGTGTGTGTTCACTTTCATTTAGTGGAAGTTTAGCTGCTGGGGGTTAAGGAAATGAAGGGAATGGGAAAGTGTTCTGTCTCCACCCCCAAACTCCCCAGATATTTTCTGTGTTGGACCTGGCAATCCTAACTTATATAAATGGTGTTATGAACATCAAGCTCCATTGGTGATGTCCTAAATAATGGATTAAATTTCTAATGCTAGGTTTTTACCAGGAAATGTTGGCCTTCCAACTTTTTTGTGGGGAGGGGGGATACATTCACAAGTGACTCTGCTGAAACATTGGGCTACATCTTTTGTTAACCCAAAGAGCTACCTCTGAGGGAAGAGGTACAGGACAAAGGAAATGTGGACGTTGTTCCGTGTGTGTGTATTAGCATGGTAAATAGATAAGATAGAATTTCCTGAACTTAACTTTTGTAAGGAGATGAAAGAACTATTCACTTGTGCTACAAGGGTGTGTGTATAGCTTTTAATATGCAAATCTGGGCTGTTATACACAGGAATGTCTGCTAAATCCATTAAAAAAGGTAAAGGTAATCCCCTGTGCAAACACCGGTTGTTTCTGACTCTGAGGTGATGTTGTTTTCACAAGGTTTTCATGGCAGACTTTTTACGGGGTGGTTTGAGAGGAGCCTTCCCCAGTCATCTACACTTTCCCCCCAGCAAGCTGGGTACTCATTTTACTGACCTCGGAAGGACAGAAGGCTGAGTCAACCTGAGCTGGCTACCTGAACCCAGTTTCCGCAGGGATCGAACTCAGGTCGTGAGCAGAGAGTTCAGACTGCTGTACTGCAGCCTTACTACTCTGTGCCATGGGGCTCTTTTCCATTAGGACACGGATAACTGAACACAAATTCACATTCAGGAGGGGCTTGGCTGAAACTGTCCTCGCCGAGCATTTTAATGAAATAAGACACACAATGGACGGTTTTAAGGTAAATAAATAAATAAACTTACTACAAACATTACTGCAAAGAGAGTCCTTTTACATGCTTAGATTAGCAACATTAGCACCTGGGGGGCTTAATCAGTGTATTGATTACACCTGCTTCTTATGATCTGTAAAGAACTGGATTCATGATTGCACTGTAACTTTAAATGTAAAGTAATGTTGTAATTTGAATAAGTATTTAGGTAGGCTTATGAGACAGGAAGTTAAGACATCTGAAAAAAAAGTCTTGATTCCTGAGTTCATGCAAGGTAATTTCATAATTTTTAATTTTCTGTTCTCCACGATGAGGATAATTAATTAATTGATATTATTTTATTATAAATAGAAATAAATAGGAGATTGAGAAGAACATCTCAAGGGGAAGCTTATACATTGTATAAATTACAGATACTTAAGTTGATATTTGAATAAATTTAAAATTATCATAACATGAATGCACACAATAATAATTTTTATTTTATTGTTAACAGAATATCATGACTTGTTGTATACACTTGACATCCCGGATATAATTGATTGAAGGTCAGCCTGTATGAATGATAATACATTATATTAATTATAATGTAATTAATTTTATGCATGTGATAAATGTGGAATTATGTATCATATTTTAGAGCTCTAACCACTGTGGAAGAAAAAATTGAATCAGAGTAAAAAATAGCTAGGACCTTCGTTTGGAACTGGGCTATAAGACCACTGCGTTGGACTCATTTATTAATTAATAATAATTATTATTAGAGATTTTTTTGCCTAGTGTCGGGTTTTCTTACAAACTGTTCTAAACCATCACTCCACTACTATTTTGGTACATAACATTGATCCATTAGTAGCCATATGTTCCTGGAGACAGACTGCTGTGAATGTCTCCTTAGTTGGTTGGGGAATTGTATATGCAAACAATTAAAGCATATGAATAATGTTAGAATCCAGTAGTACCTTTAAGACCAACAAAGTTTTATTCCAGGTATAAGCTTTCATTTTTATTATACCTGGAATAAAACTGTTGGTCTTAAAGGTGCTACTGGACTCTTAACTTTATTCTGTTGCTTCAGACAAACATGGCTAGCCACCTGGATCTATAATTAAAGCATATGTCATTTTCAGATTGTCAGTTAGGGCTAGGTTCACATAGTCCCATTACTCTCGGTTCTGTTGGTCAGATATTCAGGACAGAGAGCAGGAAGAGGGATTCTGTTTTCTCATTGTACTCATTAGAAAGGTTGGAACTAGGCTATTTTTTTCATTCAGTTTTGCCCAGTTCCTCTCCTTAGTGCAACCTCTGTTCCACATGCCTTTTGTCCATGTAAGCCCCATGATCCTCAGTAGGACCTTTTTTTGGCAATTAAGGAAAATACCTCATTACTTTTTCATTATCTAAAAAACTGGTTGCATCCAACCTGAAGTATTTGAGAGGAGCTACATGTGTCTAGTTCTGCATTAGGGCCTTGTTGTTTTGAAGATATATGCTTTTCTGGATGGGGACTTGCATGCACAGTCAACTGCTGCCTGTGATTTTGTTATGTATGTGGACTCAAGTGAAGACTTTGGGTGTATCTGCTGGGCTCATTGGAGTCATGCAGACTGAGCGTGGGGACTTGGGAACAAAGGGCTGCAGGATCCAAATCTCTGCAGCTCTAGACCAATCACAAGCTCCCACTGGTTTCAATGACCCAATGATGTGCTAGCACGTGAATCCAGAGATGTATATAAGTTGGGCCGGTAGGCCTCCATTCCAGTTTTGTAATGTAGCCCTATCCTATATCATGTCTATTAAAGAGCTTGTGATCACTCAACTGGCGACTCCTCCATGCATAGAACCCACTATATTATACATGTGTTGTTAGGTTTTCTTCATGAAGTTCATTCCTTGTTTGGCTATTTACAGTAAAAATCAACCAAACAAGCTAGTTTGCAGTTTACAAAATAATACTGTTTCTCAACTTGATTAGGGATGTTTGAACATCCACCAGTTGGATCATTATTACTTTAGCAATTATAAATGGGGAGCCAATTTTTCATTTATCAGTTTAGCTGTTCATCAGTTCATAGCTGTGTTGTCAGATTGCTTTTCACATATTTTAGAGTACAGTGCAATCCACATAGTTCTGTTAGGGTTGCTACCTGCAGGTGGGACCTGTAGATATTCCATTTTTACAACTGATCTCCAGCTGGCAGAGATCACCTCCCCTGGAGAAAATGTCTGCTTTGAAGGGTAGACTCTATGGCATTGTACCATCCCGAGGCCCCTCCTGACCCCAATCTCCACCCTCTCCTGGATCCACCCCCAAAGTCTCCAGGTATTTTCTAACACAGAGCCTGGCAACCCTTTGTGTAAATAGAGTATTAACATGTCCATTTAATTTAATTAGGTGAAATTTGTTTCTTAATTGTTTCATTCCTTAATCAAAAGATAGAGGACGACTATAATATTATGGAAGGCTTAAAGATAGTGGCTAGATGTAAAAACTGTGTCGTCATAGGTGATTTTAACTACCCACAGATTAATTGGGTCAATATGTGTTCTGGTCGAGAGAAAGAGATTGAGTTTCTAGATGCTCTTGATGACTGTGCTATTAAGCAGATGTTCTCAGAACCTACCAGGGGTGGGGCGATCCTGGATTTGGTCCTAAGTAATGCCCAAGACTTGGTGAGAGATGTAAAAGTGATCGCACCGCTTGGAAGCAGTGACCATAACATTATTGATTTCACCATTTGTATAAATAGAGAGTTGCCCCAAAAGACCAGCACAACCACGTTTAACTTTAAAAGGGGTAAATTCTCTGAGATGAGGAGGCATGTGAAGAGGAAACTGAAAGGAAAGGTAAATATGGTCAAAACCCTTGGGGAAGCTTGGAGGCTATTTAAAACTACAGTCCTAGAAGCTCAGATAAAATATATACCACAAGTTAGGAAAGGCACAAACAGGTATAAGAGAAGGCCTGCATGGTTAACAAACAAAGTAATGGAAGCTGTAAAAGGTAATAAGGACTCCTTATTATAATAAGGACTCCTTTAAGCGGTGGAAAGCTAGTCCAAGTGAGAGTAATAAAAGGGAAAGATGGAGAAAGTAGAGAAAGAAGTACTTTTCTCCCTTTCTCACAATACAAGAACTCGTGCACATTTGATGAAATTGCTGAGCAGAAAGGTTAAAACGGATAAAAGGAAGTACTTCACCCAAAGGGTGATTAACATGTGGAATTCACTGCCACAGCAGGTGGTGGCGGCCACAAGTATAGCCACCTTCAAGAGGGGTTTAGATAAAAATATGGAGCACAGGTCCATCAGTGGCTATTAGCCACAGTGTATGTGTGTATATAAAATTTTTTGCCACTGTGTGACACAGAGTGTTGGACTTGATGGGCCGTTGGCCTGATCCAACATGGCTTCTCTTATGTTCTCTTATGTTCTTATGGAACACAGGCTGTGGTAGATCAAATGCAAGACTGTGATCATGCAGGCAAAAAGGGACTATAAGGAGCATATTGCAAAAAACATAAAGATGAACAATAAAAATTTCTACAAATATATTAAAAGCAGGAAACCAGCCAGGGAGGCAGTGGGGCCCTTGGATGACGAAGGGATCAAAGGATTACTGAAGGAGGATAATGAAATGGCTGAGAAGCTGAATACATTTTTTGCCTCTGTCTTCACTGTGGAAGATGAGAAGTGTTTGCCTGCTCCAAAACCACTTATTTTGGAAGGGGTGTTGAAAGACCTAAATCAAATTGAGGTGACAAGAGAGGAGGTCCTACAACTGATAGACAAATTAAAAACTAATAAGTCACCAGGTCCGGATGGCATACATCCAAGAGTTCTGAAAGAACTCAAAGTTGAACTTGTGAATCTTCTGACAAAAATATGTAGTCTTTCATTGAAACCTGCCTCCGTTCCTGAGGACTGGAAGGTAGCAAATGTCACCCCCATCTTTAAAAAGGGTTCCAGAGGAGATCCGGGAAACTACAGGCCAGTCAGTCTGACTTCAATACCGGGAAAGTTGGTAGAAACCATTATCAAGGACAGAATGAGTAGGCACATTGATGAACACGAGTTATTGAGGAAGACTCAGAATGGGTTCTGTAAGGGAAGATCTTGCTTCACTAACCTGCTATATTTCTTTGAGGGAGTGAACAAACTTGTGGACAAAAGAGATATTGTTTACCTTGACTTCCAGAAAGCTTTTGATAAAGTTCCTCATCAAAGGCTCCTTGGTAAGCTCGAGAGTCATGGAGTAAAAGGACAGGTCCTCTTGTGGATGAAAAACTGGTTAATTAATAAAAAGCAGAGAGTGAGTATAAATGGGCAGTCTTCGCAGTGGAGGACGGTAAGCAGTGGAGTGCCGCAGGGCTCAGAACTGGGTCTCATGCTCTTTAACTTGTTCATAAATGATTTGGAGTTGAGAGTAAGCAGTGAAGTGGCCAAGTTCGCAGATGACACTAAATTATTCAGAGTGGTGAGAACCAGAGAGGATTGTGAGGCACTCCAAAGGGATCTGTTGAGGCTGGGTGAGTGGGCGTCAACGAGGCAGATGAGGTTCAATGTGGCCAAGTGCAAAATAATGCACATTGGGGCCAAGAATCCCAGCTACAAATACAAGTTGATGGGTTGTGAAGTGTCAGAGACTGACCAAGAGAGAGATCTTGGGGTCGTGGTAGATAACTCACTGAAAATGTCAAGACAGTGTGTGATTGCAATAAAAAAGGCCAACGCCATGCTGGGAATTATTAGGAAGGGAATTGAAAACAAATCAGCCAGTATCATAATGCCCCTGTATATATCGATGGTGCGGTCTCATTTGGAATACTGTGTGCAATTCTGATCACCGCACCTCAAAAAGGATATTATAGCATTGGAAAAAGTGCAGAAAAGGGCAACTAGAATGATTAAAGGTTTGGGACACTTTCCCTATGAAGAAAAGTTAAAACGCTTGGGGCTCTTTAGCTTGGAGAAACGTCGACTGCGTGGTGACATGATAGAGGTTTACAAGATTATGCATGGGATGGAGAAGGTAGAGAAAGAAGTACTTTTCTCCCTTTCTCACAATACAAGAACTCGTGGGCATTTGATGAAACTGCTGAGTAGTCGGGTTAGAACGGATAAAAGGAGGTACTTCTTTACCCAAAGGGTGATTAACATGTGGAATTCACTGCCACAGGAGGTGGTAGCAGCTGCAAGCATAGCCAGCTTCAAGAGGGGGTTAGATAAAAATATGGAGCAGTGGTCCATCAGTGGCTATTAGCCACAGTGTGTGTATATATATGTACACCATTTTTGGCCACTGTGTGACACAGAGTGTTGGATTGGATGGGCCATTGGCCTGATCCAACATGGCTTCTCTTATGTTCTTATTACTATGTATCACCTTTTTTTTAACCATCAAGTCTCAGCTGACTTATTTTAAAAAAATGCAAAAGATAAATATTTTAAACAAAGTAACTAAGTAGATACACTTCAGATATGTTTTAGTCAAACAAATACACTGAAGATCTCCTGTAAGCATGAGTGAGCTTTTAACAACCAGTAGTATCACTGAGCAGGAAAATAACCAAAAAAGGTGAAACAGTGAAAGAAATAAGCAGGCAGGCACCACTGAATGTGTTGGATTTGATAGAAAAAACTTACTGAGGTTTAGAATTCCTGTCAGAGGTAGGCCAAGAACTGAATCAGAATTGAGATGCTTGATCCTGCTGATCCTGTGAACTTAGGAGGAGGTATTTGTGAATTTCTTGCATTATGCCAGGGGTTGGACTAGATGACCCTGGGGGTTCCTTCCAACTCTATGATTCTATGACTATGAGACACTTACTTGAGCAAAGTTGTGCAGTGGGTTAATTGCATAGGCAGCTGTGGATGAACCCTTTGGATGTTGTATGAAAAACAAATTGCAGCCAACTATTCTTTCCAATCTGTTCAGCTGTCATTTTACACCAACCTGGATCTGGATCTGTATTGGAAGGGTTTTTGATCGCATCACTACAGTTTCAGGGGTATTTTTAGCATAAATATGTGACAGGAAAAAATTCCATGATAAAATCATGGAATCATCCCCCCCCCCCCCATCAGTTTTTCTATTGTGTTGGTGATAGTTCAATATCTCAGACCTAGGTGCAAATTCACAGCCATCCAATTGTCTGAAGGTCCGGTTTGGCCCAGTCTCTGGCCTTCTCCCCCAGACTGATTTACCCTCCCATGCATTTTCCAGGGTGATTCCCCATGTTGCCTTTCTTTCCATCCTGGTGAAGCCTTCTCCAGCAATGCTGGGATCAAATCCAGTGCTGATGGAGGCATACACACGGTTTATCAGTGCTGATGAAGGCATACACACACTTCGGACAGCCCCTGCTTTGTAGGCGGTGTGCTAGGAGACCACCAGGGGCAGCAGAGAGTCTCAATGGCTGGGTCCAGATTAACAAGGCTTGCAAGCGTCCTGACCTACAAACCAGGGGAGCTGGTATGAAAGGAGAGTAGCCTGGGTTATTTAAGGCCCTGCAGTCCAGAGCCGGGGACTGCTCCTCTCCTGTCAGCCAAGGCATTGAGAGAGAGCCAGGAGGCACAGAAGCAGCCTGATGGGGGAAAGAGAGTTGGGGTGGGCAACTTAAATCCTATCTGCACCCCAGGTCTGAGGGCTGAACAAGGACTGAGAGCCTGGCAGCCATCAAGCAGCTTCCCTTTCCTCAGCACCTGGAGGGTTGTGGGCTGTCCTTTTGGTAGCTGTCAAGCTCCCCACACATCACACCCTCCACATTGACCTGTTTTGGGCATTTTTAACTCTTCCTACATGCTGCTCAGAGAGGCATCCATTATTTTCTCCTCTTCTGGTTTATCCTCATAATAACCATCTGAGGCAGGTTAGTCTGAGGGTGATTGGTCCAAGGTTACCCAGCAAGCTTCCATGACAGAGACTGCAGACTTATACCCCGCCCTTCTCTCTGAATTAGAGACTCAGAGCGGCTTACAATTGCCTAAATCTTCTCCCCCCCACAACAGACACCCTGTGAGGTATGTGGGGCTGAGAGGGCTTTCACAGCAGCTGCCCTTTCAAGAACAACCTCTGCCAGAGCAATGGCTGACCCAAAGCCATTCCAGCAGGTGCAAGTGGAGAAGTGGGGAATCAAACCTGGTTCTCCCAGATAGGAGCCTGTACGCTTAACCACTACACCAAACCGGTTCTCCAGTTAAAGAGGAAGAATTTAAACCTGAATCTTCCAGATCTTTAGTTCAACACCATAACCGCTACATCACACTGGGCTTCATTATGTTGCTCTTCTGAAGATTAGCAGGTGACATTGTTGATGTAGCAAAATAGTTAAGATCCTGTGTGCTGAACTGAAATTCACAAGCTTTAAGTGAGCTGCTTCTCTCAGCTGGTGCACAGTTGGAGCTGGTGCACAGTTGTATGATATGAATGAAGTACTCTAAGGAAGAATGCTACAACTTTTCATAGAGTTTTACAGTGAACTCTTAGAAAGTAATAACAAATCCATACAAGAAATGCACTAACGGAAGAAAGATCGAATGTCTGCAGTCACAAAGACTGCACTTGATGCAAATATCTGTTTTTGATTTAATATGCCAAGAAGTACTTGAATTGAAAAGAAAAAATTACTAGATACTTTTAAAGGCAACCCATTCAGAAGCATGTCAGAGAGCTGATCTGGAATGACTTAAAAACCAGTGTTCTCTTTTTGTTCAGTGGGTTTTTTTGTGTGTGGGTGTGTGTGTGTGTGATGGAGGTGGTCATGGAGGAAGTTCTCTTTTACTCTGTCATTTGTTTATTACAAGAAATAGTACCAATGCTTTGGACTTCAAAGAACTTTATGAGCACTAGGTGAGATCAGTCTGGGAAATATCTGTAACAGCAGAAATTGGACTGAAAGGACAAATCAGAGCAACATATATACCAGCTGGGGGTGATAAGCTACTTATATGAGGTGAGTTGTGAAGGCATCATTAGTTTACATAAAGATTATGTGAAAAGTGAAGGAGAAGCTTGTGCTTTGGGCCTATTACTACAAGACACACTTTTTTGTGGCATGGGTCTCAATTGTGGAATCAGATCCTCTTCTGTCTTTAGTGCATCATTTTGCATGCAATCCACTTTTGAGGCATCTTTCTTTAGATATGGGATTCATATACACAGTTGTGGGCTTGTAATCTTCCTTTCTTTCTGATACCTTATCATCAACCACAGCTGGACTGCTTTACATTCTCAGTAAGAGTGAGAAAATCACCAGAGGCCATCAATCACAGACACTATGAACTTCTGGCCAGTCTGAAGTGATTCAGTAATATATTTCTCAGCAGACTGCTGCAATCTGAAGCATTCATGTCAGGTGATTAATACTCTGTTGGAACACAAAATGCATTAGAGTAGAATGTGTTACAAAGGCTGGGGGCGGGGAGAAGTATAGTTTGGTAGGACAACATTTTAGAGCAGGGTGGCCAATGGTAGCTCTCCAGATTTTTTTTGCCTACAACTCTCATCAGCCACAGCCATTGGCCATGCTGCCTGGGGCTGATGGGAGTTGTAGGCAAAAAACATCTGAAGAGCTACCGTTGGCCATCCCTGTTTTAGAGAGAAGGTCTATATAACTTGAATGTTTTGAATGGATGTTCTGAGGTATGAGGCAGCTCTTCCCTCAGTAAATCAAAATATTTCCAAAGTCTTTAATGAAATGGTTGCCTGCCAATGCCAGTTTTCCTTCCCTTTATGCCAAATTTACAAAATGACTATGCTGGAAGTGTTCGAAGTAAAATTGGTGAGTTGGAATGTTTAGTGTTGGGAGAAAACATAGACATTGTGGGATTTTCAGAAACTTGGTGGAATGAGGAGAATCAGTGGGACATGGTGATTCCTGGATATAATTTATATCAGAAGGATAGGGAGGGAAGGGTTGGAGGTGGGGTGGTTCTGTATGTCAGAGAGGGTATACAGTCCAGTAAGACTGAGGTCAGAGAATTAGATTCCCTTCTAGAAATGCTTTGGGTTGAAACAGAGGACCCAAAAGGAAATTTAACTATGGGAGTTTGTTATCGCCCACCAAATCAAAAGATAGAGGACGATTATAATATGATGGAAGGATTAAAGATAGCGGCTAAACGTAAAAACTGTGTCGTCATAGGTGATTTTAACTACCCGCAGATTGATTGGGTCAATATGTGTTCTGATCGAGAGAAAGAGATTGAGTTTCTTGATGCTCTCAATGACCGTGCTATGGAGCAGATGCTTTTAGAACCTACCAGGGGTGGGGTGATCCTGGATTTGGTCCTAAGTAATGCCCAAGACTTGGTGAGAGATGTAAAAGTGATCACACCGCTTTGGAGCAGTGACCATAATGTTATTGATTTCACCATTTGTATAAAAAGAGAGTTGCCCCAAAAGACCGGCACAACCACATTTAACTTTAAAAGGGGTAAATTCTCTGAGATGAGAAGGCATGTGAAGAGCAAACTGAAAGGAAAGGTAAATACAGTCAAAACTCTTGGGGAAGCTTGGAGGCTATTTAAAACTACGATCCTAGAAGCTCAGATAAAATATATACCACAAGTTAGGAAAGGCACAAACAGGTATAAGAGAAGGCCTGCATGGTTAACAAACAAAGTAATGGAAACTGTAAAAAGTAAGAAGGACTCCTTTAAGCGGTGGAAAGCTAGTCCAAGTGAGATTAATAAAAGGGAACACAGGCTGTGGCAAATCGGAAGGATAGGGAGGGAAGGGAGGGAAGGGTTGGAGGTGGGGTGGTTCTGTATGTCAGAGAGGGTATACAGTCCAGTAAGACTGAGGTCAGAGAATTAGATTCCCTTCTAGAAATGCTTTGGGTTGAAACAGAGGACCCAAAAGGAAATTTAACTATGGGAGTTTGTTATCGCCCACCAAATCAAAAGATAGAGGACGATTATAATATGATGGAAGGATTAAAGATAGTGGCTAAACGTAAAAACTGTGTCGTCATAGGTGATTTTAACTACATTTCTTTGAGGAGGTGAACAAACATGTGGACAAAGGAGACCCAATAGATGTTGTTTACCTTGAATTCCAAAAAGCTTTTGATAAAGTTCCTCATCAAAGGCGCCTTAGAAAGCTTGAGAGTCATGGAGTAAAAGGAAAGGTCCTCTTGTGGATCAAAAACTGGCTAATTAATAGGAAGCAGAGAGTGAGTATAAATGGGCAGTCTTCGCAGTGGAGGACGGTATGCAGTGGAGTGCTGCAGCGCTCAGTACTGGGTCCCATGCTCTTTAACTTGTTCATAAATGATTTGGAGTTGAGAGTAAGCAGTGAAGTGGCCAAGTTTCCAGATGACACTAAATTGTTCAGGGTGGTGAGAACCAGAGAGGATTGTGAGGCACTCCAAAGGGATCTGTTGAGGCTGGGTGAGTGGGCGTCAACGTGGCAGATGATGTTCAATGTGGCCAAGTGCAAAGTAATGCACATTGGGGCCAAGAATCCCAGCTACAAATACAAGTTGATGGGTTGTGAAGTGTCAGAGACTGACCAAGAGAGAGATCTTGGAGTCGTGGTAGATAACTCACTGAAAATGTCAAGACAGTGTGAGATTGCAATAAAAAAGGCCAACGCCATGCTGGGAATTATTAGGAAGGGAATTGAAAACAAATCACCCAGTATCATAATGCCCCTGTATAAATCGATGGTGTGGTCTCATTTGGAATACGGTGTGCAATTCTGGTCACCCCACCTCAGAAAGGATATTATAGCATTGGAAAAAGTGCAGAAAAGGGCAACTAGAATGATTAAAGGGTTGGAACACTTTTCTTATAAAGAAAGGTTAAAACGCTTGGGGCTCTTTAGCTTGGAGAAACGTCGACTGCGGGGTGACATGACAGAGGTTTTCAATTAATGCATGGGATGGAGAAAGTAGAGAAAGAAGTACTTTTCTCCCTTTCTCACAATACAAGAACTCGTGGGCATTCGATGAAATTGCTGAGCAATCAGATTAAAATGGATAAAAGGAAGCTACAATCATAGCCAGCTTCAAGAGGATAAAAATATGGAGCAGAGATCCATCAGTGGCTATTAGCCGCAGTGTGTATATATGTGTGTGTGTGTGTGTGTGTGTGTGTGTATATATATATATATATATATATATTGGCCACTGTGTGACACAGAGTGTTGGACTGGATGGGCCATTGGCCTGATCCAACATGGCTTTTCTTATGTTCTTATGATTCTAAACAAAGTAAGTGGTGTTGTACTGGAGGAAGGCAACTTCCCAATCATACCCATTTCACTACATTTCACCTTCTGCTACTCTCCAAATTGTGCTTTTGCCAGACAGTGGACCTGAAGAGTGGGGAGTCTGCAGTAGGAAGGGCAAATTGACAGATATCTCTGTCTAGTCCTCTAGACAGAAAAGCTGCCCTATTGAAGGAGCAGCAAGTGCACTGATGGAATGGCACCTTCAGTTTTATCATATTGGCCTGGATTCTGTGTCAGTAGTACATTTTAAAATCTCTGGAAAAATCAATAATTCACATTACAATCCTCAAGCCAGTCTTTAGATGAATGGACAACTGGCATTTTGGAGCTAAAACAAGTTTCGAGTAGTATGAGCTTTTGTAAGCAAAAATATGGGATAGCCTTCAAATAAAGGGCCTCTTGGGAATAAGGTTGCCAAGTCCAACTCAGAAAATACCTGGGGACTTTGGGGATGGAGCTAGGAGACTTTCCCATTCCCTAAAATAAATAAATAAATAAAATATAGCAGTGCAGTCTTCATTTCCTCATTCCCCAGCAGCTGGCTGAACTTCCACTAAATGAAAGTGAACACACACAGGCACAAAACAGTCAAAATAAACACAGTTTGGAAGCACACACTTTTGTGATCTCACTGGGGCAATTTACTCATGGGAGTTACTGAATGTAACCATCTGCAGTATTTTCACTAACTTCTTCAGACTAACACAGGAAAAGAAAGGTTGCAGTTTACTCTTTACTATGCAAATGACTTTTGAAAGAAATGCAAAACAAATGAAGGGACTGTGCTAGCTTCTCTTCCTTTCTCACAGCTTCACATGCTCACTGGGTACAGTCATGTGGCTCTGCTGGCTCACCCCGCCCTCATTCAGCCTTGCATTTACTGAGATTTAAAGGCACATACACCTTCCAAGTTTCCAGGTTTCTTCTAAGCCTTTCAAGGTGGAAAGACTACCGTAATTGTGGCTGCTGGAGGGGGACTTCTCCTGCTAGCCAGCTGGCTGGTGTTGGGGAGGAACCTGAAAATCTGGGAGAAACCCCTCCAGGACCTGGGGACTGGCAAGCCTACTGGTGGGAGCCTTAGAATTAAGCATCATATACAGTTTCACAACAGATATCCTGGAATAGAAGAGATGTAATATAAAATACAACTGGAAAAATTTAGACACATTTCTGGATAGTTCCTATAAACCCCTGGTTATATAAATCAGGATACCCTTATTGTTTGGGACTCCAAACTAAAAGCACTACCTATAAAACAGATAATGCAGTGATTTATTATTTCTCCATATACAAACACTTCTCAGGTAATCAGCAAACTGCTATGTCAGCAGAGCTGCAAGATGAATAGTCTTATTTTGAAGTCTCCTAAAATACTTGCTCAAAAGACAAAACTATATTGTTTTTCAGCACATGTACCAACATGACATGCTTCCTTTTTCTTTTGGAATGGCCTGCATAAATGAAATAACAGGCATCATAAAATATCTCATGCTTACAAGGAAGTAAATTGCTAATGTATTCATGAGGACTCTGATTTTTTTTTTAACTGCCTTGATACGTAAGTACATTTTTCTATCAGAATGAGACTCAGGGCTAACCTAAACATTTTAGCAGGAACTATGTAATAGCATTATCATGTCACTTGAATGGAAGACAGAATGTGTATTCGAGCAATTTTTTAGCTTGTTGCTGATGTGAGATTAGAGTGTTGTAAGTACTGCCTGTGAACATTGCACCTCATTTTAGTGATGTCTGCAAAAAATGTTTTGGCTTCTTGGACAGTCATCTTGCACTTGGAGTGAATAGACGTAGCAAGCATGAATCATTAAAAAAACCAAAACCCTGGTCTTGAGATGAATTCTACGGGATTCCCATGTTAATTCTGTGGGAAAATGCTGAACATATTGTACACATTATTTCTCAGGCTGGGACTCTGAAACTCCCTTTTGTAATGCTGTTGGTTAAGATTGGATTTTCCTGTATGGGTGGAGAATATATATATCCATCCTTAAGGGCTATTTTGCCAATTTTCAGTTGGCAAATGGTCCATGCCAAAATATTGTATGCGAATATTGTTCTTTCACAAGCACTAATGCAGGCATGTGGATTCTCTCCTTCACTCTGTAAAGATTTAGGATGGGATAGGACTTAATTGAAGCCAGGGGAGTTGCAAGGAGAGAAGGGTGTGGGGGGAGGCCATATGAGGTTCCTTGTCTTGTAGAAAATCAGTACAAATAGTTTATTTAAAAAAGACACTTGGAGACTGTAGTTTCACATGGATACTGATTCATACTAATTGCCTGTTATAGACCTTGGGTTTCATGTGAACCATGTGAACTTATATGTGCTTAATTATCCAACATTTACCTCTGTTACCCCAGAACCAACATGTAACAGTATGAGGGCAGCGTGTTGATATGAAATCTGTAATTTACCTATTTATTTTGATCCACTCCATTACATTTGATCCGTGCTGTTACAGGGATTCAAGAGTAATGTGATGGTTATTACTGCATTATTACTCTTTTTCTTTGGTGAATGGCAAAATGAAAAACGTATTCTTTCACCCAAATTACCAAGAATGTGGTAGTTTCAGAACATTTGCATAATATGCATGCATCTGCCTCTTTGCTCCATTTCATCAGGTCAGGTAGAATGTTCAGACATCTCTTTGTAAAACTCATGTGGCTCTCTGGTTGTCTAGTTATAAATATATCTTGGGCTAGTGCAAGAACAATGACTATTTTCTAATATATACTACTAAGAGTATATCCTACTAAGAGTATGTAGAGTCACTGGAGAAAGGTCCTGTAGGCATTTGGTCCTGCAGTCTTGTCAGCATCATCTCATGGTCAATGGAGTTAAGTCTGCTGAAAGATCAAATCAAGTCAACAAGGCATTTACACCACTTGCAAGGTATTGGTTGCAAATAGGCTGCAAGAACCATCTCAGTTCCTTACCCATCAGATCTGAAAGTATATTTACATGGCTTCAGGCAGAGAGCTGACCACCCATTCTTCATCCTTTCAGTTGATTAATTGATTTGAACTGTGCAGGGGTTATACAATTGCAAATTTAAGTTTTAAGACACCCTGCTTTACCAATTAGTTGTGGACTCTTGCTTGTTCCATCTAATCTTCATTTGGTAGCATGGGAATGGGTCACAGTTAGAAATAGTCCGCTGTGTTTTCTAAAGCATACTCACTGCATTGTTGAATGAGTTGAACTTCAGGAAATACCTAGATGTCCCACATAATTTTTTGTAGACTTTGTAATTGGGATCTGAATCATACACAATAGAAACTATAATAAATTTTTTGTGGAAGACAGATTAGTATTCAATGGGCCATCATGGACCACATATCAATTTTCTGTAATTTTGCAACAGGGCCAAATAGATGCTCTTGAACCAAAGGCTTAAAAAAAAAAATCTCATATTAAATGATCATGTGACACCCTCCCTTTTTAGAATTGTGAAACAGAGTTCACAGCGTTGCTCTGCTTAATTCCCATGGAACCCTGCCCTTTATGTTAGGGGTGCATAACTAGATCATTATGTTTAGTATTATTATGCAACCTGGCAGTGATGACATACATTATCACTTACAAAAAGGTCACCTCACTAAGACTAGTGCAACACTGAGTCCTTTTTTTCTCTTGGGAATAACTGCAAGGGTGGTGTCACTCAAGTGTGTGACTTTTCTTTCAGCATTTAACAAGACTCACAGTAGACAACGGTTTGTATTGTAAAACCAGACTTTGATTTTGCAAAGTCATGTACATGCAAACAAGCACACACATACACAGGTTTTAAGAATAACTCCCACTCCTTTTTGCCCCAGGGCAAACAATTGACAAAGCAAAATCAACCTTGTCCCGAAGTAATTTCCCACTACAATAAAACAGATTTTAAAAATATGAACCTAAACAAGTTTTACACCTAGAGATTAACTATACAATCCTAAACATAGTTATTATATCATTATAAACCATTTACTTTGGTGGACTTGGAAGGATGTAACTCTGTTTAGGATTGCACTGTTAGTGACTCTAGCTCCTATAATGCATCAAAGAAACACTTCATGATTCACAAATCTAGAGAAATGTACACTCACCTTGCATTTTCTCTGAATAACTTAATGCTGTCTTAAACCACATCTGTCCATTCATCTTTCGAGAAGAAGATGATATTGGATTAATATCCCGCCCTCCACTCTGAATCTCAGAGTCTCAGAGCAGCTCATAATCTCCTTTATCTTCCTCCCCCACAACAGACACCCTGTGAGGTGGGTGGGGCTGAGAGGACTCTCACAGCAGTTGCCCTTTCAAGGACAACCTCTGCCAGAGCTATGACTGACCCAAGGCCATTTCAGCAGCTGCAAGTGGAGGAGTGGGGAATGAAACCCGATTCTCCCAGATAAGAGTCTGCACACTTAACTACTACACCAAACTAGGTTAGTACTACACCACATTTTTACCAGTACTGGTAAAATGTGGTTTGGATCCTGTTACTGTTAGGTGGATCTGTAACTGGTTGACAGATCGCACCCAAAGAGTGCTTGTGAATGGTTCCTCATCCTCTTGGAGAGGAGTGACAAGTGGAGTGCCTCAAGGATCTGTCCTGGGACCTGTTTTGTTCAACATCTTTATCAATGATTTGGATGAAGGAATAGAGGGAATGTTTATTAAATTTGCAGATGATATGAAATTGGGAGGGGTTGCAAACACAGAAGAAGACAGAAACATGATACAGGATGACCTTGACAGGCTGGAAAACTGGGCTAAAATCAATAAAATGAATTTTAACGGGAATAAATGCAAAGTTCTGCATTTAGGTAGGAAAAATCCAATGCATGGTTATAGAATGGGGGAGACTTGTCTTAGCAGTAGTATGTGTGAAAATGATCTAGGGGTCTTAGTGGATCATACGCTGAACATGAGTCAACAGTGTGATGCTGTAGCTAAAAAGACAAATGCAATTTTGGGCTGTATCAACAGAAGTATAGTGTCCAGATCACGTGATGTGATAGTATAGCTTTACTCTGCTCTGGTAAGACCTCACCTGGAGTACTGTGTTCAGTTTTGGGCACCACATTTTAAGAAGGATATAGACAAGATAGGACGGGTCCTGAGGAGGGCAACGAAGATGGTGAGAGGTCTGGAGACCAAGTCCTATGAGGAAAGGTTGAAGGAGCTGGGCATGTTTAGCCTGGAGAGGAGATGACTGAGAGGTGATATGATCACCATGTTCAAGTACTTGAAGGGCTGTCATGTAAAGGATGGTGTGGAATTGTTTTCTGTCGCCCCAGAAGGTAGGACCAGAACCAGTGGTCCTGTGGAAATTAAATCAAAAGAGTTTCCGGCTCAACATTAGGAAGAACTTCCTGACCGTTAGAGTGATTCCTCAGTGGAACAGGCTTCCTCGGGAGGTGGTGGGCTCTCCTTCCTTGGAGGTTTTTAAACAGAGGCTAGATGGCCATCTGACAGCAATGAAGATCCTGTGAATTTAGGGGGGAGGTGTTTGTGAGTTTCCTGCATTGTGCAAGGGGTTGGACTAGATGACCCTAGAGGTTCCTTCCAACTCTATGATTCTAGATTCTCTGATTGGCATCAGGGCTTAAAGGCCTCAGGCAGAGATCCCTGGAGAAACCAGCAGTGAAACCTGGGGCCTTCTGTAGGCAAAGTATGGGAACTGAAATAACCTTTGACGGGGCACTACTGGTTCCAACATTGAGGGTGAAGAGTCTGGGAGTGTTCCTGGATGCCCCATTGACTATGGAGGCTCAGGTCATTGCTACTGTCATAAGTGCACATAAAAAGGTAAAGGTAGTCCCCTGTGCAAGCACCAGTCGTTTCCAACTCTCCGGTGATGTAGCATCACGATGTTTTCTTGGCAGATTTTTTACAGGGTGGTTTGCCATTGCCTTCCCCAGTCATCTACACTTTCCCCCCAGCAAAATGGGTACTCATTTTACTGACCTTGGAAGGATGGAAGGCTGAGTCAACCTTGAGCTGGCTACCTGATCCCAGCTTGAGTTTGATCCCAGCTTCTGCTGGGATCAAACTCACGTCATGAGCAGAGAACTTGGACTGCAGTACTGCAGCTTTACCTCTCTGTGCCATGGGGCTCCTATAAGTCCACATATGCATCAGTAAATTACTGGGAACAGTATCTAACATGGTAATTGGATATGTTGTTCAGCATTACAGTGTCCTGGAATAAGATACTGTGTCCTGTTTGAGTTAGGCTATGTTCAGCCACTGTTGATTTTTCAGGTTGGCCAAGTCTGCAGTGTCTTTCATGTTCTTTTATTCTTGTCTGGATGCTACATTGTGTGGTCCTGATGTAAACTTGTCCATATTAGAGTACACAAAGAAGGCACTGAAATCCATAAACATAAACACAATTTCAACAGGAAGGAAGGAAGTTTAAAAATGAATAGGGCATGGCTTCCAGTCCTGAAAAACACAAAATGCCCTACAGCTTACAACAGTACTAAAGATACAATTGTTTTATTTTTATTTATTTAGTATATTTCTATTCCGCCCATTCCCCATAGGGCTCAGGGTGGAGTACAACATATAATAAAACAATAAAATACAATAAAAACATTTTATAAATGAACAACTCAACAGCAATTGAAAATTTTCCATATCACAATATTGCCAGCCTGGTCATCTCACATCATGACGAGATGTTATCCCATAGAGATGGCAGATATTATTCCATTTTATAGCACAGATGACAGTGCTGACAGGGGAAGCCAACCAAATCAAGAATAGATCAAGATAAGATTAGAATTTCAATAGCCAATTCATATACAAAAGAACCCCCTCAGGTAAGCTCCTCCATTAGCATGTCACAGCCCAGGAAGCTCCCACAAGATAATGACTCAGCCCTACCCAACCTGCCTGAGTAGATATAAATTACCTGCCTACCTACTCAATTTGACTCAGAGAGAACTCCAGTTTTCTGGTTACACCTCTGAGGATGCCAGTCACAGTTGCTGGCAAAATGCCAGATCTCACAATGCCAAGACCACTGCCGCACAGCTCGGAGAATCTACAACAACCTATTGTGAAAATGTCAGGGATTAAGCAGAACTAGGTTTTCAAGGAGTTAACTCTTTCTCAGATGCTGTATTACAGCTTCCTGCTTGTGAATTTGACATGGAGGAGGGCTGATGTGCTGTACATACATCTCAGTGTACACTCAGAGCTTTATCCAGTGCTTTACTAGCACTTTCTACATTAAAAATCACAGATAAAACACCTCTGCACAGTTTAAAAAGTGGGATGTATTTTTGTCAGAGGAAATAATGAACATCAATTTGGTGTATAGTGCTGTGAATAGTTTTCCCCAGTGTGCACCTCACATGATGGCACAGATCAACTGCAGGAATGCTTGCAAGCTTTCCATGTCCAAGTACAAATGTAGCAGTGGCTCAACCTAATATTGTCAATGGTAAGTAGAAGAAGAAGAAGAAGAAGAAGATTTTGGATTTATATCCCACCCTATACTCTGAATCTCAGAGTCTCAGAGAAGTCACAATCTCCTCTACCTTCCCCCCCCCCCCACAACAAACACCCTGTGAGGTAGGTGGGGCTGAGAGTGCTTTTACAGCAGCTGCCCTTTCAAGGACAGCTTCTATGAAAGCTATGGCTGACCCAAGGCCATCTCAGCAGGTGCAAGTGGAGGAGTGGGGAATCAAACCTGGTACTCCCAGATAAGAGTCCGCACACTTAACCACTACACCAAGCTGGCCATCTAGCCTCTATTACTAACATAATAGGTATGAAGCATTACTGTATTATCTCTGGAGCGCTTTGCTAAGCAGAATAATGATCTACAACTATATCCATGTTGCGGCACCCATTGAGATATGCATCTAAAATCCACTTTAGGGCTGGGTTCCTATGCACATTTAACTCAGTGGGACTTACTCTATTGGAATAGTATTGCTTCTTCTCTACTTGTGCATTTACAGGATTGATATGTCTGTGGAGGATAGGAAAAGTATAGCTTATCATAGCATTCTTTTAAATAGACTTTTGCTGGTTCAGCTGGAAAAAAATCCTATCTACTCAATGGTGTTACTCCCTATACCTTGAGCCAAGGAAGAAGTAATAGCAAAACCCTGCAATCGTTTTGCTAATTGACCCCCCTATATGATGTTACTAGCCTCAAAAAGGGCAAAAATGCTGATCCCCTCACTTTGCCCATCTTTTTCAACTGTATAAAACTGTGTATAAAACTGGGGTGTGGTACAAAGATAAGACTATCTCTCCCATATGACATAGCTCAATTAAGAGCCTCTTGTAGCAGCTATTAGCATTTCTAAAATGCTGGGAAGATCCAATCACAGTCTGCTTTGGTCCTCTGTGTAATAAGCTTGACCACAAAGTACAGATGAGTAATCATTCTTGATAGCTACTATCTGTTATGGAGTTCCCTTTTCATCAGAGCTGAGCCTGAATCCATTACAGAATCACAGTAAGAACATTGTGGGGAAATGTATGCTGGGTGGCTGTAATTATGGGTAAGTTTATTCACATACACAAGGAGGGGTGTTTTTTTTAACATTCTTTTTCCAAATATGAATTGGTAAACAATTGAACTGTGAAACTGGATTTCTCCTAACAAAATTCTGGCACTGATATTGATGTTTTCTCTGACTGTTGGCAATATAGTTGGCAGTCTCCAAGTGGCAGCTGGAGATCACTCACTATTACACTTGATCTCCAGATGACCCAGATCAGTTCCCCTGGAGAAAATGGCTGCTTTGGAGGGTGTACTCAATGGTATTATACCCTGCTTGGGTCCTTCCCCTCCCCAAACCCTGCTGCCCCCACTCCCTGCCCCAAATTATTTATTTATTTATTTATTTATTTCTGTTAACTTGTATTCTGCCCTTTTCTGCAAGCGGGCTCAGGGCAAATAACAACAAAAGTTCAAACAATTAAAAACGACAAGCTAAAACATAAAATACAATAAAACAAATAGCACATATGTCACAGGCTGTGGTTTCCATTGGGCATTTTCCAACCCAGAGTTGGCAACCCTAGTTAGCAGCTTATTTTGTGTGTTACATTTGTATATTTGTAACATTATTGCTTATTCTGAAATTGTGAAGAAATGAATGGTAGGCAGCACAACTCCCCTCCCCTCTGACCAGCACTTTCCCCAAAAGGATGGTGAAACTCCCCACAGTTATAAGCCAAGTTGGAGAAGCTAGAAGAGTTGTTAGGTAAATATGATTTAAAAAATCATGCCTTAACTGTTGAAGTATGTCTAACGGTTAAGAAACCAGGCGTATAGATCAGTGGGTGTAACATGAGAGATTCACATGGAGTTTGAAAAGAATTGGGCTGTGTGTGTGTGAGAGAGAGAGAGAGAGTGTGTATGAGAATTGACGTAAACTTCCTGTAAGAACTCTGTGTTCAGTGGCCAGGCTTCGCTGAGTAACAGAGAAAGGAGTCAGAGCTGTGATTATTTGCACTGACCAGAGGTTGTCTGGCCTGGCTGTGCTGTCTCCGCACAGTTGGACTAGATCACGCTTGACACAGTTAGAGAGGGAGAGAGTAACTTGTGGCTCCAGCATGTCGGGCCCACTAGGCAGGTTGATGAATGTTCTGAGCTTTAAGAGCTTGCCACCCAGGCCAGGCCAACCCATCCACAATGAGTTACAGTTTCCCAGTTTCCCTCTCAGTGCCTCCTCCCCCTTCTTCCCCTCTCCAACACGACTGCTCTCCACATAAACACTGCTACTCTATCTTCAAAGCCCAGTCATCATGTCACTGTGTCAGTTTGGAGCAGACTGGGATCACCCTGCTGGAAAGCATGTCTGCTGTTGGCCGAGCTTCTTCAAATAAACAGGATTGGACAAGTAGTTTCTTTCTGTTTTCTAGCATACAGATGCTGGATATTTTTAAATGAGGAAATAATGCAGGACAATACAGATCTGATGTGAAAAACTTCGCTTGGGATTGTTACACATCCCCCCTCCCCCTTACATCTCTTCTCAGAGGTTATGTCCCACCTCCTCCTGAGAACCTTTCCACATGGGAGATGTCTGGTTGTGGGAAGCCTTGAGGAATTGCACAAGGCTGTCATCTCCTAGAGAAAATGTGCTTCAGTTCAGTCTTGTTCCCACCAACATCTTTCCCATTCCATGCATCTGTTTTCATTTTCTTCACAAGATATTTTCTTGTCTCTTCATGTCCTTTTACACCTCCCCCAACTCCTAAAAGAGAGAGAGAGAGAGAGAGAGAGAGAGAGAGAGATAGATGAATTTCATCTGTGCCTTGAAACAGGGAAACAAACAATAAAAATTACGGGTGCCAAGGGAAGATTGTATTACAAGCCACTACTAATTCTGTAAATCTCTTCTGAACATAATTCGCTTTAAAAACTTACATTTAAAAAACATGCTATCATGTGAAAACTCTGTGTATCATAATAAGATAACGGATTAACCCAGGATGTGGCTTCTAAATTGTGAGAGACAAAGGCCATATTTTTTACCTGGGTATTCGTTTAGTTAGGGGATTATCTTCATTATGCATTTATTCAGTGGTACTAGTCAGAGGATTTATACCAGTATCCCTGTCTGAGATAAATTATGGATACAAATACTAAATATTCTTTTTGCAGAAGAAACCTCTTATGACAAATCACTGAGAGGCATTGTTGTCTGGCAACTGGTGTCACCATTTGAATCATACTAGGATTATGAGAGCTGTGATACTTTGGAGACTATGATGTTAAACATCTGTTAATAACTTTTCAGCATCAAGTTTATTTGAGAGTGATAGGGTAGAACACAACATGATATTGTCAGGACATGGCATCAGTGATTTACAGAAAGGAGAAAGAAAACAATGCTGGGTTGTCATTTTGGTTCGCAACTCTGTGTTGACTGTACCATGTCATTTTGCCCTTATTGATAATATCGTGATGTTATATATATACATACATATGTTGGTATCATATATCAAAGTTGTTATATCGAAGCATGAAAAGTGATTCTTCAGCTTGTTAGAACCTTTCTTCTTGCTAGTGTGTTAAATGACCACAGAGCTGAATTCATATATCATTTGTAAGGTCATCACAGCCTAATGTGAGATTAAATGCTATAAATTGTGGTCACTACCTTTTTGTAATGAGGTTTGATTCTAGTGGCTCACCTTGTGGACTGGGAAATTTTGTTTGTACCACCTCAAAGAAAGTCTCAAAGTAGTATGGAGGAAATTGCTTCATCTGCAAGAAAAACTGCTGCATATGGATACTTGGTTGCACCTAGGGAGCAATTTAAAAAAGATTCCTCCACCTACTGAAAGCATTATAAAACCCTGGGATTTTCCATGGGGATTCACAATTTTATTGAATCTATGAGTGCTTTGGGGCTTTTGAGAATGGGCAGTGGGCAGCACAACAAAACATCTGCCATAGAGGGCAAGAACAATCAGTGAGAGTCTGAAGAATGGCAAAGTGCCTTTCCTAGCACTGCATTTCCAATGAAATCAGTCATAAGAATCTCCTACTTAACATGTACTTTGGCCATGAGCTGGCTGTCATTCACTTTCTAGCCCAGGAACTAGGCGGTTATGCTGTCCCTGGAGAAAAATCAGCCACAAAGCACCTTGTTGCAGTCACATATTATTGTAGTAATTATAACGTTATGATAATGTGATGATGGTTGATCATAGTAGTGAAATATGTTTGCCACTGACTTTCCAGTTTATATTCCTAGAATATTCTCTATGTACCAGGATTACAGAGAACAGAATCAGATGTGCACTTTTGTGAAAAATTCCGAAGTGACATGCTTAAAAAATTACAAATACAAATCTGCTCATAATTTCAGTGCAGTAGAATGAACCACAGCCCCAAAGCATCATACTGATATTATGATGATACATGATAAAACATCAATATTAGCATATGGATGTAACCTTTACATTACAGGGTTTGCAGAACTCACTAGGTATACATGATATCTGAAAGCAGCTAGTAGCCTTGAAATGAAATGCCAGTGCTGTCATTGGATGGCACAACAGTATTCCCAGGGCACTTAATGGAGGAGTGGGGAGGAAGGTACATGTTCTAGGTAAAGACTATGCTTTCAGATATGCTAATTTGTTTTATGATTTTGGCATTCAGTACACCACAGCGTCATTAGTAAATGTGCTACAGGATAGTGGTCTGCATGTTTTGGCAGGGTTTTGTAGCCAAATGATATTTCAACTTGCCAATGAGGCCGAGGCTACCAGTTTATGTTCTACAAAGGCAAATCCATTGCATTCTTTTTGTATGCACTGTGCTTGGCAAAGGTATTTTTGTAAAAAAAGAAAAGAGAGGGTTGACAGTGTATGTGTGCAGGGCTTTTTTTGAGCAGGAACATACAGGAACACAGTTCCAGTTGGCTTGGGCAGGGCTCCAGCTCAAAAAAAGGTCTCTGGCAGAGGGAAGGCACTAGGCAGCCACATGCTCCCAGAACGCGTGCTCTGTCCTCTCTGCCGCCTCCAACCTCCAGTGGGCTTGTGAAGAGAACAATAGCCACAGAGCCTCCTCCTGGGAGAAGCCAGGTCTACTGCTGCCTGCTCCTCCACATGTGGCTCCCTCTCTCCAGCCATGTTTGGGGGGAGGGGCAAAACAAGGTCACTCATTGGGCTTTGTGAGAACACATCTATGAAATGCAGTTGATGGCATTGTACTGTTTTGTGTCAATATGCAGAAAGTAACCCACTGAATGGGTGAACACCACTTCCAGTGATGTTAGGGGTGTGTGGCCTAATATGCAAATGAGTTCCTGTTGGGCTTTTCTACAAAACAAGCCCTATATGTGTGTATGAAATGATTTTGCATCCCATGGCCTCATTTAGCTTGGTATTATTTTGTTATCTACTTCTAGGGTTGCCAGCCTCCAGGTGGACCTGGAGATCTCCCACTTTTACAACTGATCTCCAGCTGGCAGAGATCAGCTCCCCTGGAGAAAAAAGCTGCTTTGAAGGGTGGACCCTATGGCATTGTACCATACTGAGGCCCCTCGCCTCCCCAAACATCGCTATTTCCCAGATCCACCTCCAAAGTCTCTAGGTATTTTCCAATACAGACCAGGCAACCCTATCTACTTCCCTGAATTGTAGAATTGTTACTTCTATGGAGGAATGTAATAGGAACTGTCTTGCTTGAGTTATGTTAATAGATAGATGAATTTATTGTCATTGTTCTCAACAAAAAGAGAGCAACGAATAGTGAACTCAGGCTATTTGATTATCATATTAGTGATCTGTGATTCCTGGTAATACTTTTACTCACAAAAAAAGATTAGACATATTATGCGCAATATGCCATGTGACAATATTTGAGGATGAAAATGAGATGTGTGCGTATGTGTATATATACAAAGAAAAAGTATAAAAACCTCTGACCGTGGAATTGTCCAGCTGGAGTTAGATCTGACCTAAGGCTAAAATTTTCTTCCCAGCAGGTCTCCTTAGTGATTAGTTTTATTGTCCCTACATGGGTTCCTTTTTTAACTCAGTAATGAACAGGAATAGTTGCTCTAGGTAAAACCAACCATAAACAACTAATATCTAATTAATCCCTGTTTTTTCCCACTGAATGGAAGGGCGGGGGGAGAGAACACTGTAAAGGATGTGAGTATTAGCTGGCCATGAGAATAATAAAAAAGATTATATTCAAGCAAATAGGACATTCTTTTTTGTTTCATTGCTGCTTTGATGATGTTTTTATGTCACCCCAATAAACTGCTAGATATTTTAGGCACCAGGAATTATTTATTTAAGCTTGAGACGGCCATCATTGCTGGGAAGGATACAGCTGTGGTTTGAAAACACCTGCTCACACTGACATGCAAAGACAAGTTGCTTTCCATCATGTCCACGTCTGTTTCTCAACAGCTGCAACAGGTAAAACCTGGCACAATTCCTTGGCATGACTTCCAAGTTAAATTGTTCTTGTGGCTGATACAGATTCTGAAGTGATTCCAAACAGGTTTCTTCTAAGTCCTGGAATAATCAGCAAAACTGCAAACAGTTATTGGCTGTTTGCTCATCCGATTGTGTCAAATGAATCTGTATGTTTAGGTTCTACTGTATTGTGCTGTCTGAACTGTAACAGGTGTATTTGGAGGCAGTTCTCACCACCTGGAAAGAATGCCTTGGGGGAATTAAGACTAGCTTAAGCAACTTGCCTTGCATAAGCAGTGCTGGTTGGAAGGGCAACTGGTGGGGATTTCCAAAAGGTGTCTGAAGGTTTATATTCTTGCTCAAGCAATTGCACCCGAACATGAGTCTATAAAAGTTGATTTATCAGGCACATTTCAGCAACGCTAAATACCATAGAAGGCACATTCATTGCAGAAGTCAAGTTGCACCTTTAAGACCAACCAATTTTTATTTAGAACGTAAGCTTTTGTGTGCTCTTAAGCACACTTCATCAGACGAGGAATCCAGCACAGTGAGCAAAGCCATACATAGCTGAGCAGAACCATACATAGCTGGTAGGCAGTGGCCCAGAATGCTTCATGGTACAGATTTAAGAACCAATGACAGTGAAGTAAAATTATCTGGTAGGCAGTGGTTTAGAATGTAAAATGGTACAATGACAGAATAGTAAAATTAACAAATTGAGCAAACCTTTGATCTGAGTAGCATGAGCATGCGAAAGCAACATAACAGTAGTATGTCAAAATGTGAGATTGTCTGTCAATGACAATGGGAGATGGGTTCAATATATGTAATGGGATAAGCAACCAAAGTCCCTGTTTGAGTGTGTCAATACAGCTAAAAGAGAAATACATTGGATAGTGATGTTCTTGTCCAACTTACTTTTTAACATGTAAACATCATTCTAGTTTGCCATAGGAAAAAGGAATACAATGGGTAAAGTGAAAATGGGTAAAGTATATGTAATGAAATATACAGCCAATATCCCTATTTTGAGAATGTCAATACAAATAATTATACTGATACACAATTCTAAAAGAGAAACACATTGGAATCCTTATCCCATTACATATATTGAACCCATCTCCCATTGTCATTGACAGACAATCTCACATTTTGACATACTACTGTTTTGTTGTTTTCGCATGCTCGTGCTACTCAGATCAAAGGTTTGCTCAATTTGTTAATTTTACTATTCTGTCATTGTACCATTTTACATTCTAAACCACTGCCTACCAGATAATTTTACTTCACTGTCATTGGTTCTTAAATTTTACTTCACTGTCATTGGTTCTTAAATCTGTACCATGTTGGTCTTAAAGGTATCACTTGACTCCTGCTTTATTCAGCTGCTTCAGACCAACAGGGCTGCCTGCTTGGATCTACATTCATTGTAGAGTGAGAGAGCTTAAACATGTACTTAACCTTCCTTTTCAAATGAGAATCACTTTAAAGTGCTTAACCTTGGTTGCATTGTGCTTTCCATGCAGAACAATATAGTTTACAGGTTGTATAGAAGTTAACAAGGATACATTATTATCCTTTATTTCAGTCTGTCTGTGCATTTATTGAAAAGAGCTTTAATGCCTGCAGTTTCATGATGCAATCCATTTGAGGGCAAAGACTAGATAGTGCCATACTCTTAGTGATTGCAAACGAATACCCATGTTGCTTTTAGAAAATTAAAAATCCAGTGGCTCCTTAACAAATAATATTTATTTCTATATGAGTTTTTATGAGTCACTGCTATCTTCTTTAGGTGCATATAGAAATCAAACTGAAATTCCTTCTTATGGAACAGGTTACAGGGTGCCGTAAGGAGTTAAGGCAAAAGGTTAATTCCTTTGTGAGTTTTTCAGATGATTCACTATGTGGGAAAAAGCAGAGGTATGACTCCCATCATAAAACTCCAGACTGTGAGCTCTTTGCATGACTGCAACAAAATTAGCAACTACAGCTAATGGGTGATGAGAAAGACCAGAGGATTGAACAGATAAATAAAGTGATATGTTTAAGTGAAAATTAATTGAATTCAGGACCTTTTTTTGAGCAGGAATACAGTTCTGGCTGACTTGGCATCAGGGGGTGTGGCTTAACATGCAAATGAATTCCTGCTGGGCTTTTTCCACAAAAAAAGCCCTGATTGAATTGATACTGGTATATGGATGGTTATAGTCTGTAAGACACGCCAAGAGCAGCCAGTCAAACCTTCTGTAAATCGTGAGAGATTGAGTAAGAAACTGCAAGTCTCTGTTTAAGTAAGGATAACATGTAGTGTCTGATTCCTTGATGAATTCTAATTTGGCACTTTTATATTGTATATTTGGTTTTTTTGTAGAACAGTGAGCATAAATTCTGTGTACAGGGAGATTAAAGAGTTTCCCCACTAGTTTCTGAAGGTTATGGTTTATGTTCAATTTGGACTTTTTAGTGCCTTGTTGTTTTCAGAAAAGTAGCCCTATTTTCTAAATCTGGCTGATCATTCAAGATGTCACCTTCATGCTTGTCAGTCATGTAAATCTTTTACTGCAGCATTCATTGTTGTGTTTATATAAGAACATTTTTATGAAAGGGAAAAATGTAAGGGATGCCCATAACGTACATATGATAATATTCTGCTTTGATGATGATTCAACAAGGAAAATTCCCCTAAATTGATAATATTAAAATAATTATTAATAAGTAAAATAAGTAAATGAAAAAAGTGCAACTATTATGATTTGAAAAATTAGATGGATTATGTTGTTAGATAGCCCAAAAAATTCACTGGATGAAAGGGAATTGATACCTTTATCCTGTAATTTAGTGTTACAGTGGTAGCTGTTTAGTATGCAAAATATATTTTCATGTAGTTCTATCTTTAATCCTTAGATTGCTTGCTTTGCAATAGGGTTGCTAGCTCTGGGTTGGGAAATACCAGGAGATTTTAGGATTGGAGCCCGAGAAGGGTTTGAGGAGTGGAGGGACCTCACTGCAGTATATTGCCATAAAGTCCAACTTCCAAAGTGGCCATTTTCTACAGGTGAGCTGAATATCTGGAGATGAGTTGTAATCCCAGGAGATCTCCAGCCACCATGTGGAGGTTGGCAGCCCTGTCTCCGAAGGAACTGATCTCTATCATCTAGAGTTTAATTGCAATACTGGGAGATCTCCAGGCCCCACCTGGAGGTTGGTAAGCCTATGTGAAGTACTGTCATGAATCCCAAGAAAATGACGTTCTCAGCTGCTACACTATACAGCTGAGTTGAGTTTTCCACTTGTGAGTCTCCCATACATAGCCTCTGCACTTTGTTTAGCATACCATACTAGCACCCGCAGAGCTGCAGCAATGGCAACAAATGTTTTGATTTATAGCCTCTCTCTTACTCTCTGTCAGCGAATTCCTGCTATTTGTTTGCTGCAGCTAAGCTTCATAAAAACTACAATTCTTAGTGGAACTTACACTAAATGTTTATCTTTAAAAATATATTAAGAATCCCATGTTTCCTCTAAGGAGATCACATGGGAATGACCCAAGATATCTTCTCAATAACCTTATAAGGAAGTTTGGCTGATAGATTGTGACTGACTGACTCTTGTTTAACCTTCACTCTCACTGTGTTTTTCAGCCCTGTGTATAAATTCATAGAAATCAGTGAAACCACTCACAGAGTCTTGCTGCACCTTGAACTGTTCTTTGAACTACTGCACTTTGAACTGTTCAGGGCAGTTCTGCAGCAGTTTGCAATACTGTGCGTCAGCTGAGATAGGCTCCTTTACATTTAGGGTTACTAGGTATGTGTTAGAAAATATCTGGAGACTTTGGGGGTGGATCCAGGAGAAGGTGGGGTTTGGAGAGGGGAGGGGCCTCAGCATGGTCAGCGCATGGGACTAGGCCACTGCATGGCCTACGGGGCGCAGGTAGGCACCCTCTCCCCATGCTCCAGCCAGCCCATGGCCTCTTTCACCCACTTGAGACTTGGGCAGAGGAAAGAGGCAGCTTGGCCTCGCTCCCAGGCTGCCTTCCCTTGCAGGGGAGGCAGCCTCAGAGTGAGGCAAAGGCCCCACTCCACCTCTTTCCCCTGCCTGAGACTTTCTTGTGCCAAGAGGGGGGGAGGCGTTTGCATGTGCAAATGGAGCCATCTGGCCCCACTCGGCTTTCCTGCACCATGGGAAGGTTGAGCTAGGGGTGGGCGTTTGCACGGCCATCTGGCCCTGCTCAGCTTTCCCATGCTGCAGGAAGGTCAAGTGGGGGGTGGGTGTTTGCATGGCAGACTCCTCAAGAGGAGCCCTCCGTGCAAACAGGGCCCAATTTGTGCTGGCACTGGAGGCCCTCCCCTACTGGAGGGCAGGGGGTGGGGCTTTGCCAGAAGCAGCAAAAACTCCAGCGCTGTGTTCAGCATGGTGCAATGCCATACAGTCCACTCTCCAAAGCAGCCATTCTTTCCAGGGGAGCTGGAGATCAGTTGTAAAAATGCCAGAATTCCAGGCACCACCTGGAGTCTGGCAACCCTATTTTTATTTCAGTGAGTTTGCTGCAGTCTACTGCAGCCTTCTGGAGCGTGCTCGGCTTCAAATCAAGCAGGATGTAGATGTTTATTCTTTTCACATTCTGAGTTTTTCCTGGAGGTTGGATCTATATAGCTGTAAACATATAGTTTCTTTGGCTAATAATTCTGTCTAGTAACAGACCATGTAGAGCTGCCAGCTCTGGGTTGTGAAAACCCTGCAGATTTGAGGGTGGAGCCTGGGGAGGGCTGGTTGATGGAGGAGGGACCTCAGCAGGGTATAATGCCATAGTGTTCAGCAGGGCTTTTTTTTTCTTTTATGGAAAAAAGAGGTGCCAGAACTCTCAAGAGAGAAATGGAGAAACACACGGGTGCCTCTCATGAACTTTTAAACATTTTTTGAGAATTTTGTTTCTGCAAAGAGGTTCCAGAACTCTGTTCCACTGTGAAAAAAAAGTCCTGGTGTTCACCTTCCAAAGTAGCCATATTTTCCATGTGCACTGATTTCAGTAATCTAGAGACCAATGGTAATTCTCGGAGATCTCTAAAACCCCATCTAGAAATTGGAAAACCTAGTAGGCAGACCAAGTTTTAGGGCTTCCATACTCCAGGTGGAGCCTGAAGTTTTCTCAGAATTACAACTGATCACCAGGTCATCTATATGAGTTGCTTGGATAAAATGGCAGCTTCGGAAGGTAGAATGTTGGGCATCACATCTCTGCTGATCTCTTTCCACTTTTCAGACTCCTCCCACTCCAGACTCTGTCCCCAAATCTTTAGTCATTTCTCAACCCAGAGATTGCAACTTAATTTCTTGCTATAGCAGGACACCTCCCTCCCTCAGCTCCTGGTGAGGGAATGGGGGAAATGGGGTGGATGGGTGTGGTAGCTGCAACGCCATGATGTCACTCCCAGTCTCATTACTGGAAGTGACATCATGCATCACAACACTCTGATAATCCCCCGAATCCCTATGGAAGATCTCTGCAGTAAAACTGTGAGAATGTTGCAGCAACATGTGATGACATTGCAGTGTCACCCCTCAAAACTACTGAGAAACAGAGAATGAGGTAGGAATGCCAGCCACCAGATTGGGGCTGGATAGCTCCCAAATTACAACTGATTTCCAGACTGTATAAATTGCTTGCTTGCTTATTTATTTATTTACAACATTGATTCCACTTCTCCTGGAGAAAATGACTGCTTTGGAAGGTGGACTGCAAAGTCTATCCCTTCCCTAAATCCCACTCTCTCAGGCTCCACCCTCAGATGTACAGAGTCCAGCTATTTTTGAATCCAAGGCTGGCAATCGCAGAATGAATTCCATTTATAACATTTATCCTGTATGTACCATTCTAGTTGCAAAATAATAGAAGCATCAGTATTTTATTGCTCATTTAAATTTTTTTACAGGGTCTTCTTCCAGAAGCTGGTGAATGGTAAAGGAATGAGGACATGGCTGTGAATTCTTTTGATACCCTAAGGTAGCCCTGGCATTAAAAAATGTAGCAGAAAATATACCACTTAGTTTCCAGCTCTTTTCTGGAACCTTGATCAATCATAAAAAAAGGTAGTCCCCTGTGTAAGCACCAGTTGTCTCCGACTCTGGTGTGACATCGCATCATGACATTTTCATGGCAGACTTTTTTAGGGGGTGGTTTGCCATTGCCTTCTCCAGTCATTTATACTTTCCCCCCAGCAAGCTGGGTACTCATTTTTCTGACCTTGGAATCATACCTTGGTCTTATTGAAAAAGAGAAGAAGGAAATGTTCAAGGTTGTGCAGCGGAAGTCGTATTGCTCTGTTTGAGTTATGCTGATTGTTGTACACATTTCTCAGCTACCTGCCCTAAAGCCTACTATTAATCCATGTAAGGGAATATTGAAGGGAAAGTTGAGTAATTGTCCTCTGTGAAGTTCTGAAAAGGCAGTTAAAATTATACCCAAACTAAGGGCATGTTTTTAGTTTAGATTCTTGCTGCCTAAAGCATTCCTAGAAACCCTGTTTCTGATAGCTTTTAGGAGGGATACAAAAAAGCCACCTCTTTTTTATGCAGAGTTGCATGTTAAACCACATGAGTTCCATACCTCATAGTAGACATGGTTTGTAACCCCAGAAATTACAGATGCTTGCTGCATGAATTACCCTCTCCACACACACACATCGCCCACCCTCTTTGCAACAATAATAGCAGAACTGTTATTACATTTGGCCTAACAAACACTGCTGGAAGTACTGCTCCAAGAGGAAGTGTTTCCAGTTCCACATCTCTTTCAAGACTTATTTTCCCATGTAGTTTCTGGAAACTTTTCAGGAAACCACATTCCCTTTCTTGTCCCTATCCAGCAGTCTGATCTTTTCCCACTCTGAGTAATTCCCAGATCTCATCATCTCAAGAAATGACTGAGAAAGGGAATGAAAACCAAAATGAAGGGAGTAAAAAAAATGACATTTCTTTGTAGGTGATATTTAAGAAGAAACCCTTTAATTGAAGTTAATGTTCTAGTTTTTTTCAATGTTGGGTGACATTTACTTGTTCTCTTAAGTTTTCAGTACTTTTGCCTTCATCTTGAGCAAATGTTCCTTGTAGCTCAGGTCAAGCTCACCATAGGCAAAGAATATGCAAATGTAACTTTTTCCATTCCTTTTGTATCCATCTATTTCCAACTATACAACTCTTCAGTATTTTTGTTAGTCCAAGATGTGCCATTTTACTCACATAGCCACCTGTTTCTTAATCTGTTTTTTCAGATATTTTATAAGTAGTCTGCTTAATAGTTGGGTGTGATAATAAATGTAACGTTTAGAATGTTTGTTTTTGTTTATGTACTTTGTCATGCAACTTCCCTGTGGCTGTTTGTACAGTTTTGTGGCAATGATGAGTAGTTCAGTGAATGTCATGTTATTATTTCCTCCATGTGCCTGCATCTGTGTGTGCATATTATTCCACTCAACGAAATGAATAACATTGCACCTTGACCTGGATAGCCCAAGCAAGCCTAATCTTGTCAGACCTCGGAAGCCAAGCAGGGTCGACTCTGGCAAGTACTTGGCTGGGAGAACTCTTTGGAATACCAGCAGTCGGGAGAACAGGGTCAGGCTTTATTCAGCCACTTCCCTGAATATCCTCCAGGCTCCCAGTAGAGATCAGTCGCCAAAGGTTACCATGACTTCCAGGTGCAGACAGACAGAAAGACATATAGACACACACACACACACACATTTTAAAAATACAAAAATACCCCCCCCCCCATGTGTGACTGTTCAAGCATATTTGCCTCTGACTATGTATTACTATTCCAAGTACTATATAGAGATTCCACTTGTTCTTTTACTGTTCTTACTGATTTACCAACACAAAACAAGACACAAAGTACAGGATCTGGCACATGTACCTGTATGCATGTTATGCAAACACTGCTAAAAGTTATTAGTAGGCCACCACCTAGGCTAAAGAAACCCTCACAAATTTGTGGCAATCATGGCATACCAACTTGATAAATATGAGAAAACAATAAATGTATATACATGGTTGAGAATGTGGTTAAGTTTGCAGGTAAAACACATTAAAATTGTGTGTGTGTGTATGCTTTATTGACTGCACAAAAATTATTTCTCCTCAATGGCCAAATCAGTCTGCATCTTTTGCTGGCCTCATTTGTCATCACCTACGCACAGTGTGCTGAGAGGTCCCTAGTGTCATCTTCTTCCTTGATGTCTGTACTGAAACAATCAGCTTCACAATCAGCACCAAGGGTGTGTCTTCCCAGCTGTACCCTTCTGTGTGGCAAGTGATAAACTGTTCCAGACACACCCTCCACCACTGCTGGTGTCTCAGAGTGTTTGCAGATCATCCCTACCTATTATGATCAGCCCATCCTGTGCCTGAAACACAAGGGGGATAGCCTAGTTTGACACCTTTTGTTCTACCTGCTGACTATAACATCCTGCAGGCCCCTGGTGTACATCTGGCAAATAGCTGTCACACCCTACTGGAGAAAGACGTACAGCATCCCTCCATACAGGTGTGGCATATCATATCAATGCACCACTGTAAGCTTACCTTTGAAGCTGTAAAAGGTAAGAAGGACTCCTTTAAGCGGTGGAAAACCAGTCCAAGTGAGATTAGTAAAAGGGAACACAGGCAGTGGCAAATCAAATGCAAGACTGTGATCAGGCAGGCAAAAAGGGACTATGAGGAGCATATTGCAAAAAACATAAAGACCAACAATAAAAATTTCTTCAAATATATTAGAAGTAGGAAACCAGCCAGGGAAGCAGTGGGGCCCTTGGATGACCATGGGGTAAAAGGATTACTGAAGGAGGATGGGGAAATGGCTGAGAAGCTGAATGGATTTTTTGCCTCTGTCTTCACCGTGGAAGATGAGAAGTGTTTGCCCGCCCCAGAACCACTAATATTGGAAGGGTTGTTGAAAGACCTGAGTCAGATTGAGGTGACAAAAGAGGAGGTCCTACAGCTAATAGACAAATTAAAAACTAATGTCACCGGGTCTGGATGGCATACATCTGAGAGTTCTGAAAGAACTCAAAGTTGAACTTGTGGATCTTCTAACAAAAATCTGTAATCTTTCATTGAAATCTGCCTCTGTTCCTGAGGACTGGAAGGTAGCAAATGTCACCCCCATCTTTAAAAAGGGTTCCAGAGGAGATTCGGGAAATTACAGGCCAGTCAGTCTGACTTCAATACCAGGAAAGTTGGTAGAAACCATTATCAAGGACAGAATGAGTAGGCACATTGATGAACACGGGTTATTGAAGAAGACTCAGCATGGGTTCTGTAGGGGAAGATCTTGCCTCACTAACCTGTTACATTTCTTTGAGGGGGTGAACAAACATGTGGACAAAGGAGACCCGATAGATGTTGTTTACCTTGACTTCCAGAAAGCTTTTGATAAAGTTCCTCATCAAAGGCTCCTTAGAAAGCTTGAGAGTCATGGAGTAAAAGGACAGGTCCTCTTGTGGATCAAAAACTGGCTGAGTAATAGGAAGCAGAGAGTGAGTATAAATGGGCAGTCTTTGCAGTGGAGGATGGTAAGCAGTGGGGTGCCGCAGGGCTCGGTACTGGGTCCCATGCTCTTTAACTTGTTCATAAATGATTTAGAGTTGGGAGTGAGCAGTGAAGTGGCCAAATTTGCGGATGACACTAAATTGTTCAGGGTGGTGAAAACCAGAGAAGATTGTGAGGAACTCCAAAGGGATCTGTTGAGGCTGGGTGAGTGGGCATCAACGTGGCAGATGCGGTTCAATGTGGCCAAGTGCAAAGTAATGCACATTGGGGCCAAGAATCCCAGCTACAAATACAAGTTGATGGGGTGTGAACTGGCAGAGACTGACCATGGGAGAGATCTTGGGGTCATGGTAGATAATTCACTGAAAATGTCAAGACAGTGTGTGTTTGCAATAAAAAAGGCCAACGCCATGCTGGGAATTATTAGGAAGGGAATTGAAAACAAATCAGCCAGTATCATAATGCCCCTGTATAAATCGATGGTGCGGTCTCATTTGGAGTACTGTGTGCAGTTCTGATCGCCGCACCTCAAAAAGGATATTATAGCATTGGAGAAAGTTCAGAAAAGGGCAACTAGAATGATTAAAGGGCTGGAACACCTTCCCTATGAAGAAAGGTTGAAACGCTTAGGGCTCTTTAGCTTGGAGAAACATCGACTGCGGGGTGACATGATAGAGGTTTACAAGATAATGCATGGGATGGAGAAAGTAGAGAAAGAAGTACTTTTCTCCCTTTCTCACAATACAAGAACTCGTGAGCATTCAATGAAATTGCTGAGCAGACAGGTTAAAACGGATAAAAGGAAGTACTTCTTCACCCAAAGGGTGATTAACATGTGGAATTCACTGCCACAGGAGGTGGTGGCGGCCACAAGCATGGCCACCTTCAAGAGGGGGTTAGCTAAAAATATGGAGCAGAGGTCCATCAGTGGCTATTAGCCACAGTGTGTGTGTGTGTGTGTGTGTATATATATATATATATATATATATATATATATATATATATATATATATATATATATATATATATTGGCCGCTGTGTGACACAGAATGTTGGACTGGATGGGCCATTGGCCTGATCTAACATGGCTTCTCTTATGTTCTTATGTTCACTATTAGTCTTGCCCCTTGTGGATTTGATCCAAGTGATCTTAAGGGCTTCCCTCCCAATCTTGCTTTATAGAAAATCAGAGTGAACGATAATGGCCCTGGGTAACAAACTTTTTACCTGTTGGGGTATCCTAAGTATTTTCCACATTACCACCATTCCTTTCATCTGTACTAGGTTGTTTTCACCCAGATGCAGGATGAGAATGTCAAGACACCTGCTTTTCCACAAGACCTGGTGGATGGAGAGGATAAGCTGGCTGAATGCTGGCCATGGAACAGAGGTCCAACTGCAATCCCATCTCACCAGCAGCTATTCTGTTGTTTGCCCAGAAAACAACAGAATGGCTAACCATCCGGACTGGGTTTCTTGATATGTTCACACCTGCAAAAAAAAAAAAAAAATAGAAACCATCATCTTATCTAATGTAACCCTTAAAAGTCTCTGACTGTCTCTTGCCGGTTAGTTGAATCACTTGACCTGGCATTTCCAGCCTAGCGATGGTGGATGCAGCATCTATTCTAAATGAATAGATTTCAAGCCCCCTTCAGTCACCAATCTCTGCTGGGTGATGGCTCCAAACTGGTATTGTGTCAATGCTGAGTTGCCTTTGTATTGAAATAGGCAGCCTGGGTCATAGCCTAATGAGGTCATAGCCTCACAGAAAAAGTTGGGGATCTCCAGCAGTTCCTGAAACCTAAAGGTGACCTTAGGTTTTGGACTTAGGTATCACTAGTTGTGCCTTGTCCAGTCACACAACTGCAGTTCAGCAGCCAGCAGAAAAGCCTGCATGGAGGAGGTGTGCCCACAATATAAGTGGCAAAAGCACACCTCCTTATTTGCAATTTCAAATGTGGCTATTTTGGGCTGCATCAACAGAAGTATAATGTCCAGATCATGTGAAGTGATGGTATCGCTTTACTCTGCTCTGGTAAGACCTCACCTGGAGTACTGTGTTCAGTTTTGGGCACCACATTTTAAGAAGGATATAGACAAGCTGGAATGGGTCCAGAGGAGGGCAATGAAGATGGTGAGAGGTCTGGAGACCAAATCCTATGAAGAATGGTTGAAGGAGCTGGGGATGTTTAGCCTGGAGAGGAGGTGGCTGAGAGGTGATATGATCACCATCTTCAAGGACTTGAGGGCTGTCATATAGAGGATGGTGTGGAATTGTTTTCTGTGGCCCCAGAAGGTAGGACCAGAACCAATGGGTTGAAATTAAAAGAGTTTCCAGATCAACATTAGGAAGAACTTCCTGACAGTTAGAGTGGTTCCTCAGTGGAACAGGCTTCTTTGGGAGGTGGTGGGCTCTCCTTCCTTGGAGGTTTTTAAACAGAGGCTAGATGGCCATCTGACAGCAATGAAGATCCTGTGCATTTAGGGGGAGGTATTTGTGAGTTTCCTGCATTGTGCAGGGGTGACCCTTGAGGACCCTTCCAACTCTATGATTCTACTCTATTAAGCTTCATGCCTTGTTTCCATTGGTGGAGGAGGGGGCAAGGCAAACCGATCCCTGACATTAATGCCATGAATTCTACTTTATCTAGTTTACTGGTTGTGGCAGCAATGTGTGTGTTGGAAGGGGATCTTGCTGGTGGCCTCTGTGTAGGAATTCTGTTCCTTCTCCTCTTTCTGTCACCTTGTACACTGCTACATCAATGTCACAAGGATCAGGGAGCCTGGGAAAGATAGTTTTCCTGTCACCTTAGTTTGGCTGTCAGATATGTTGGAAACTACATTTCATAGGGCTCATCACTTCTGCTATGCTGCTCTGAAGACTAAGAGAATCTGGATCTTGTCATTTCCAGGATACTGTCAGAACTTAAGAACTTCAAACGGATCCCATACTTGGTTGCAAAGCTAGGATTTTATTAGAAAGAACTAAGCACTGGAAGAGGCAAGATAACAGTGATGGCGAGAGCCAGCACCAACTCAATTTTATACACGTAAAGCAAACATCTCACAAAGCCACAATTCACACCGTTACAGGCACATCTGTCTTCTCACCATCACTATCAGTAGAGAGGATGCCTCCCTACTCCGAAGGCCATGCTGTTCGGCTTCAAAGGGTCCCAGTGTGAGAATGTGCAGAGACATAACATAACTCATTCTACAGCCCCAAATATTTTGGATACCAGTGGGGCAAGGTTAATTACTATTCAAGCACTTTGGGTTAAACAAGGGTTACAACATGGAGTCGGTTTGGTTCAGTAGCAAAGCCGCTCTGAGTCACAGTGAGAGTACAATACAGCATTGGTATCATTATAAGAAAGCAGCAGTAAAGATACAAGTTCTGACATACTGCCCCCCCCTAAGCGCCCCCTCCCGCGGGGCCCGCCTTGGGCTTGTGCGGGTACAGTAGGTGAAATTTTTTCAGCAGTTGCGGAGCAGCTACGTTCTGAGATTCGACCCACTCATCACAGCTCGGGGGGAAGTGTTTCCACCTGATCAAATAATACAGTTTTCCCCTTTTGACTTTGGAGTCCAGGATCTCCTGGACTTCATGGTGACTCTGACCCTTCACTGTCGTCGGAGGGGGCGGTGGGGCCCTGGGATGGAAGGACATAGCACCAGGGTCTTTCCGAAGCAAGCTGCAATGAAAAACAGGATGGATCTTACTTAGAGCTTTGGGTAGATCGAGTTCCACCGTTACTTTGTTTATGACCCTTTTGATTTTAAAAGGCCCCAAGAACTTCAGTGCGAGTTTACGGCAGGACTGGGGAAGGGGAAGGTTTTTGGTTGACAAGAAGACTGTATCCCCCACCCTTAGATCCCACTCTGGGGAGTGTTTTTTGTCAAACTGCTTTTTGTAGGCCTTTTTCGCTTCCTCCAGGTTTTCCTGAATACCCTTCCAGCCTTCACGAAGGCCCTCCCACCATTGCTGGCATGATGTTGGTTCGGACGGGCTGGCAGGGAGGGTGAGTGTGGGAAATGGCTTGCCTTCGTAACCATTGATGATCTGGAAAGGAGAGGTTTTGGTAGAGCTATGGAGGCTATTGTTGTAGCCATATTCCGCAAAAGGGAGGAGATCCACCCAGTTGGACTGTTGGAAATTAATGAAACAGCGGAGGTATTGTTCCAGAAGACTATTAACCCTCTCCGTCTGTCCGTCCGACTGGGGGTGGTAGGCAGAGCTCAGTCCTTGCTCAATGCCGGCTAGTTTGCAGAACTCCCGCCAGAAGTTGGCAACGAATTGCGTTCCGCGGTCGCTAATGACCTTGTCTGGGAATGAGTGTAGGCGTACAATGTGGGTGAAAAAGAGCTGGGCGAGTTTTTTGGCCGTGGGTAGTTGTTTGCACGGGATGAAGTGGGCTTGCTTTGAAAATGTGTCCACTACGACCAAGATGACTGTCTTGCCCTGTGAAGGCGGGAGTTCGACAATGAAGTCCATGGAGACTACCGACCAAGGCCGGGCGGCTGTAGGGAGGGGGACCAGGTGGCCCGGGGGTTTGCCGCCCCTCCGCTTTGCCATGAGGCAGGTGGGACATGAGAGAACAAATTCCGACACATCTCTTTTAATTTTTGGCCACCAAAACTGGCGGGTGAGCAAGTTGAGAGTTTTGACATAGCCAAAGTGGCCGGCCAAGCGACTAGAATGGCAGCGTTCCAAGACTTCCTTTCTGAGGGGAGTGGGCACATAGATCTTCTCATTGTGCAGCCAGAGACCGTTTTCGGCTTTGACTAAGTTGGGTGGGCGGTCAGTCTCCTGGCTATACACCGAGAGGAATCGAGGCAGCAGGTCTGAATCCGGAGAGCCGGTCTGCATGCCGGAGCGGGTGGTGACTCCCCCCGAAATGGCTGAGGGGGAAATTAGTGAGTCCACCACCTCCTCCCGGAGACTGTCGTGTTGCGGCATGCGGGAGAGGGCATCCGCCAAAAAGTTCTTAGAGCCAGGGATGTGTTTCAGCACAAAGTCGAATTTAGCAAAGAAGCCTGCCCACCGGATTTGTTTTGCAGTCATTTTGCGGCGCCCAGTGAGGGCTTCGAGGTTTTTATGATCGGTCCAGATCTCGAAGGGGACTCTCGCTCCCTCTAGCCAGGAACGCCAAGTTTTAAGGGCAAACATGACTGCAAACGCCTCTTTGTCCCAGACTGACCAATTCCTTTGTTCATTGGAAAATTTCCTTGAGATGTAGGCACATGGCCGGAGCACTCCATTCTCCCCTCTTTGCATTAATATGGCTCCCACTGCGGCGTCGGAGGCGTCGCATTGGACCACGAAGGGTTTTAGTTCGTCGGGATGAGCCAACACGGGTTCGGAGGTGAAGAGGCGCTTCAGTTCAGTGAAAGCTTTTTGGCAGTCAGGCGTCCACGTTAGGCGCGCGCCTGGCTTTTTCGCCTCGTCACCCTTCCCTTTGGTTTTGAGGAGTTCCGTGAGGGGGAGCATGACTGTAGCGAACCCCTTAATAAAGTCGCGGTAAAAGTTGGCGAACCCGATAAAACTTTGTAATTGTTTGCGGGTTCGAGGGGGTTCCCAGTCCAGCACCGCTTGGACCTTTGCGGGGTCCATTGACAATCCCTCCCCCGACACTCGGAAACCCAAGTAGTCCAGTTCTGTTTTATGAAACTCGCATTTCGACAATTTGGCATACAGTTTGTGTTTACAAAGGGTGCTTAACACTCTTCTAACCAGTGGCACATGAGATTTTAGATCTTGTGAATAGATAATGATGTCATCAAGGTACACCACCACCCCCTTAAAGAGGAAGTCCCGTAGCACTTCATTGATAAAGTTCATGAATACACCAGGGGCCCCTTGCAGTCCGAAGGGCATAACTAAGTACTCAAACTGTCCCAGAGGGGTGTTGAAGGCTGTCTTCCACTCGTCTCCCTCCTTGATGCGGACGCGGAAGTACGCGTCTCGGAGGTCAAGCTTGGTAAATACTTTTCCCTTTGCTACGGTGTTCAACAAGTCTTTTATTAACGGGATCGGGTAGGCGTTGGACATGGAAATCCCGTTTATCGCACGAAAATCTGTGCAAAGTCTAAGAGACCCGTCCTTTTTCTTTCGGAATAGGACGGGGGCGGCATGGGGGGCTGTGGCCGGTCGTATAAAGCCGCGTTTAAGATTTTTGTCCAAGAACTTTCGGAGTTCTGCTTTTTCCGCCCAACCCATGGAGTATAGTTTTGCTTTGGGAAGCTGGTACCCTGGGATCAGCTCAATGGCACAGTCCTTAGGGCGGTGGGGCGGTAGCTCGTCCGCTTCTTTCTCGCTAAATGCTAATCTTAGGTCCCGATACTCCTTGGGGATTGTGGCGACTTCCTCGAGTGTGAGGCAAGCCCGCATGTTTTGGGGGGGAGCGTGCAGCCCCCATTCGGGGCGCCAGTGGTGGTGCTCGCACCTCCAATCGGGGAACCGGACGATTTGTTCCTCCCACCTTATGTCTGGTTGGTGGCGGGCGAGCCACGCCGAGCCTACCACCACGTCGAAAGAGCAAGAGGGGGCAATTATGAAAGTCTCAATCCCCCAATGTTCCTCAGTTCCTACCGGGACCGCCTGAGTCTCAAGTGTACAGGGCTCCCCCCTCATGGGCCCCCCGTCCATCTGCTGGAATTGCATCGGTTGTGGCAGGGGCGAGGTGGCTAATCCCAACGCCTCGACTAGGCGGGGGGTGATCAGGTCTCTGTTACACCCTGAGTCGATTAGCGCCCGGGCGTGCATGAATCTCTTTAGGTTGGGGTTAAGGAGGGTAACGGCCATAAATAGTAAACCCCCCGAGGCTCTCACCGTTAGGAGTGCCGGCTGTTGTTGGACCTGCTTTGCGGCACCCATTAAAGCAGGTCGCTGTCGTTTCCCGCCGACTCGGTGTCGTCCGACTCCTCGGTCGATTCTTCCACAGTCGCCAGGTCGGTGGTAAAATCCTCGTCAGTCGCCAAGGAAGTGGCGACGGAGCCCCGGCTGGGCTCCTTCGAGCGGCTACTCTTCTTCTTTTTCGGGCCCGGGGTGGTCGGCTTCGCCGTGGGTGGGGTGGTTCCCGCTTTCACTGGGCAGTTGGCGGCGAGATGGTCCGGGTCTCCGCATCTGAAGCACTTGCGGGCGGGGGACGGAGTCGAGGTCGCCGGGGTCTTCCGCCCTTCGGTCTTAGTCGGGGTGTGTTTGGCCCCCTTTTTTGCCAGCTGCTGCCGCCGCATTCCGACGTGTTGGAGGTTGGTCTCCACTTCTCCGGCCAGTTGGATCCATCCGACCAGCGTGTCGGGTCTCCCTTGGCTGTAGCAGCGGTCGAGGATGTTCGGGTTCAAGCCATTGATAAACGCAGTGTATTTCATGACCTCGTTCCATCCCCTCGCTGCTGCGCAGTAGCCCAGGAACTCGGTGGCGTACTCGCGAGTGGAGCGGTTGCCCTGTTCTATGCGTTGAAGGGCGGTGACAGCCTTCTCCTCCCGCAGAGGGTCGCCATACTGGCGGAGCATCGCGTGCAGGAACCCTGCCACGGTAGCTAGTTCGGGCTTTCTTCCCATGAAGAGCCCCACGTACCACTTGCGGGCCGGGCCTCTCAGTCGGGACGCGATGTGGTACACTCGGCTGGCCTCGGTCGGGTAATCGGCACCCCAGTGGGTGAAGAACGTGTCGCACTGTATTGTAAAGTACTCCACGTCCTCGGGATTCCCGTCGAAAGTAATCTTCAACTCTCTTCCTCGACCCTCGGCTCCTCCCGGGGCTCGAGGTGCCGCCGGTGGTGGCGCTGGGCCCTGTAGGGCCGGCAGGATCGGGGCGGGTGGCGCTGGTGGCCCCGGAACGGGCGGAGCCGGTGGCGCCGGAGCGGCCGGAGCCGGCGGAGCTGGTGGGGCTGGGGCAGGCGGCGCCGGTGGCGCCGGGGCGGCTGGAACCGGCGGGGCCGGGGCGGCCGGAGCCGGCGGGGCTGGGGCCGGTGGAGCCGGCGGGGCCGCGAGCGGTTGCCCCAGCGGCAGCCCTCCAGCAGGGACCCCCAGGACCGCAGTTTGCAAGGTGCGGAGCTGGTCGTAAATTGCGCCCAGATTCTGCTGCATCTCTTCGGCCATCGACACGCGGGACCGATGCACGTCGTCGTGGATCTCCCGCACCCAGTCGAATAAGTCGTTGCGGAGGGTCCGGAGCTGGTCGTCTCCCCCTCGGGGCTCCGGGCCCTCTGCCTGGTCGTCGCCGCCGTCTTCGGCTCCCCCTTCGCCCAACATGCTTCTGTACCGTTGCTCCGCGGCGACGATCGCTGCCGTAGACTTCCGCGGGCTCCAGGTTCGCGGGGCGGGGAACGCGTCGACCGAGAAAGGTGCTGGGACCTTAATTTTGCGCCGAACCCCCGTCACTTTTGGGTCGAGCGGCGGGTCCTCCGTTGGGGTGGTGGGCTCTCCGTCGTCTGGAACTTTTGCCGCCATCTGGCCAAGCCTCCAGTACAGATAAGCCACGAAACAATGGGATCACTGTTATAATGTCAGAACTTAAGAACTTCAAACGGATCCCATACTTGGTTGCAAAGCTAGGATTTTATTAGAAAGAACTAAGCACTGGAAGAGGCAAGATAACAGTGATGGCGAGAGCCAGCACCAACTCAATTTTATACACGTAAAGCAAACATCTCACAAAGCCACAATTCACACCGTTACAGGCACATCTGTCTTCTCACCATCACTATCAGTAGAGAGGATGCCTCCCTACTCCGAAGGCCATGCTGTTCGGCTTCAAAGGGTCCCAGTGTGAGAATGTGCAGAGACATAACATAACTCATTCTACAGCCCCAAATATTTTGGATACCAGTGGGGCAAGGTTAATTACTATTCAAGCACTTTGGGTTAAACAAGGGTTACAACATGGAGTCGGTTTGGTTCAGTAGCAAAGCCGCTCTGAGTCACAGTGAGAGTACAATACAGCATTGGTATCATTATAAGAAAGCAGCAGTAAAGATACAAGTTCTGACAGATACTTAACATCCATGCTATCAGATATCCTGAGAAACTACTTTTGTAGGATCTTTGGTACTTGGGATACCTGCAGAGCTCATGGTGCCAGGAAAGGAGGAATGAAGGCCTCATACAGAGATCTTTGGTGAAACCTCCCCATCACTATAGCAGCAAAGTAAATGGAAAGGAAAGGAGAGGCTGCAGTTGAAATGGTAAGTGATGGCATCAGAAGAGTTTCTCAGTAATTGGGACATCCCCCCCCCCCCTCCTGCCCCCAGTTAATAAACTTATTGAGAGACTGGGTTTACAGGTCTTTAGTTAAGGTACGCAGTTGACTGTATGGAACTTCAGTGTCTGGGTTATGGATTGTTATTGGGGTGGTTTTCTGGATTGAATTCCTCCCTAATGGTCAACCAAGTATACTGCTTTTATGAGCAGAAGCTGTTTGGGATGTATGCTGCTTCTTGCTTGCCTGTTTATACACTTACATGACATCTTTGTGCTGTAAAGTCTCCAAGGCTTTTGGGCAAGGAATGTATACATCATGATCTTCTTTAGCCCAATACAAAAATCTGAACCACAGATTACTGGAACTTGCTGGAGGAAGGAAATACATTATTTGTTTTGTAACATACAACAATAACACCAAAAGCAAATAAAGTGGAGCAAAGAGGGTAAACATGAATAGCCAAGAGGAGTGACATGATATAACAGGCTAAGAAATTTGAACTTTTTAAACGTATTGTCTGAGAATCTTAAGAGAAACATATTGTCATTTTAATGAAAACTATTATGATCAGCACTTTTGTGACTGTACCGGCCCATCTAGTTCTGGAAAAGAGCCAGTTTCTTTCCATTAAATGAGAAAAAAGGATGTTTGAGCCAAGTACGTTAATTTGTGCAGAGTTTGGTTATTGGGCAACACTTGCTATAACAAAGAACTGTTGCTTGACAGCTTCTGTGCTATAGGGACAGTTAAGCTTTTCAAGATGAGTTAGCAGCTACAGCGATTTTTCTTGGGATGATTCCACTGCTGTGGATTGGAATTTCATTGTGCTGGGCATGGGAGGTGAAAATTACACGAGTAAATCCTTCCACCACAGCTTCCTCATGGCAAATCCAGCCAAAGTTTATGGGCTGTAAAATGTCAGTATTATTAATTGTCTCAGATAAAAGAGATATGGGTATACAAGATATCCATGGATATAGGTTAGTAGGTTTTTGTTTGTTTAACATTGAAATGCTAAGGCATGTTCCCTTCTGCCTCTGAAAATATACCCAGAGTATTAAGACTGAGCATCTGCTCAGTCTATATATATATATACACACACACACTTTACCTTCAACAAGGCTGGGGATCATGCCACTCACATTTTTACATGTGATATATTTCCATAGTGCTCTCTCTCTCTCTGTATACGTGTATGTGTGTGTGTGTGTGTATGTATGTATGTATGTATGTACAGGAAGACATACAACGGGCTCTAGAACAATATTCGCAAGGGGGATGATGAATGTGTAGGTGGCAGGAAGGAAGGAAGAATGAAAGAAAAAAAGAGACAGAGAAAGAATGGTAGGATAAAATGGAGAGAAAAGAGTGAGAGAAAGAGAAATGGAAGGAAAAAAGGTAGACGAACAGAGGCTGCAATCACACACATTAAATAACGCAATTTCAAAGCACTTTCCATCTGGATTTTGCCAGTTCACACAGTAAAATCCAGTTAGAAAGTGCATTGGAAGTGGATTGAAAGTAGGGTTGCCAATTCCCAGTTGGGGGCAGGGGATCCCCTGGTTTGGAGGCCCTCCCCTCACTTCAGGGCCATCAGAAAGCAGGGGGTGGGGAGGAGGAAATGTCTGCTGGCCACTCTAGTATTCCCTATGAAGACTGATTCCCATAGGGTATAATGGAGAATTGATCCATGGATATCTGGGGCTCTAAGGGAATTGTTTTTTGATGTAGACATCAGATTTGTAGCTTAGCATTCAGTGCCTCTCCTCAAAACACCCTCCAAGTTTCAAAATGATTGGACCAGGGGGTCCAATTCTATGAGCCCCAAAAGAAGGTGCCCCTATCCATTATTTCCAATGGAGCATTTAAAAGGTGTGCAGATCCATTAAATGTGATGGTCAGAACTCCCTTTGGAGTTCAATTATGCTTGTCACAACCTTGCTCCTGGTTCCACCCCCAAAGTCTCCTGGCTCCACTCATGAAGTCCCCAGATATTTCTTGAATTGGACCTGGCAACCCTAATTGAAAGTGCATTATTTAGTGTGTGTAATCACAGACAGAATGAAATTAAAAGACAGAAAGACATAGATACAGAGAAAAAATGAGAGAAAGAACAGAAGGGAGGTAGGAAAAAGAGGAGGGAAGGAGTGAGAGAAAGAAAAATGAGAAGGAAGATAGAATGAAAGAAAAAGACGAAGGCTCTTATTCATTCAGCTTTGCTCCAGATCTAGTGGGCACTGAATCCGCTTGCTACAAACTTGAATAATTCTAAATGCTTCCACATTTAAAACTTGCTCCTCACCTTTTGCGGAGTTTTACATCTACATTTGCGAAAGAACAGAAGGGAGGTAGGAAAAAGAGGAGGGAAGGAGTGAGAGAAAGAAAAATGAGAAGGAAGATAGAATGAAAGAAAAAGATGAAGGCTCTTAATCATTCAGCTTTGCTCCAGATCTAATGAGCACTGAATCCGCTTGCTACAAACTTGAATCATTCTAAATGCTTCCACATTTAAAACTTGCTCCTCACCTTTTGCGGAGTTTTACATCTACATTTGCAAAAGAAGGAAGGAAGCCTGCAGGCCCTCTCCCCTCCCAGAGGATGGAGGTTCAATTCAGCTGCCTCTCAAGATTGCCTGGTTATAGGTGGGGGGTGGGGTTTAAAAACCCAGTCAAAATGCTGCTGTCACACACACACTCCCAGCCACCCAAAATGGGCTTTGCTTTGGGTCTGGTTGGAACTGGGCTTTTATTCCAGGAGGGGGAAGGAGAAGTGGGCAGAGCCACCAACACCTGGAGCAGGGGAGAGATGCCACCCCAGGCAAAGACCTCTGCCCTCTGCGTGGCAGTATGCAAATTACTGCCACATGCCACCTCTTTCTTCTTGCAAGGGAAGCTGAGCTCAGAGAAGAAGAAGGCACCCTGCTTGGCTGCTCTCACATAAAGGCGAGAGCATCTGGGCAGGCCTTGAAGGTGAGAGCAGCTGGGCAGGGTGTGTTCTCCTCTAAGTTGGGCTTTCCTGGCAAGTGTAGAAACAGCCAAAGACAGAGAGAGACAGAGAAAGAATGAGAGGGATGAATAAAGTGAGAGTTATGTTAAAGTTTGGGAGAAAGGAATAAAATAAAGGGAAAGGAAGACAGGGAGACAGAGAAATGACAGGAAGACAGGCAAGTAGGCAGGAAGGTAGGCAGCCATTAGAAGCCTGCCTTTCACCCCCTCCCACTTGCAGGTGGGAGGGGGAGTGAAAGGGAGCCTTCAGATGGCTTACTGCCTCTTAAAGCAAACAGCCCACTGTAGCCTAATTTGAATAGAAAGAGTGAAGACTATTTTCAGGTGGAAAGGGGGCTTGAGTATGGAGAGTATAGAATATAGAGAGACTGTTTCTCTGGTGCTGAACCCCCCCCCCCCCTCCTTGTGATGGAACATTTCTTTTCTGCCTGTTGAAGAGATTTAACTGTTTTCTGTCAGTTTGCTTCAGTGTATATAGTTATTAAATGATGTTCAATGTTAGTTAAGCAAGTATGTTTGGCACATGATATTAGTTCACACTGGATTCAAACACAGCCTGTGCTATAAATGAAGAGGTGGAATATTGCCTCATAAGGAGGAGTTTCTGACATATTTATAAATAGAATATATATACCTCACTTCCTGAACAGTAGGGCTGTGTGTGTGTGTGTGTGTACTGGATGAGTCCAACTTTGGCAGGGAGTGTTAGTTGGAGGTGGCAAAACTGGCAGCATTGTTTGTGGGGAAAGATGGACTGAGGAGAGGCAATAGTAATCAGTAAGGCTCTAAGAGAACCTCTTAGCAGAGAACTGTCTTGCTCAAAGGTCAGTGGCCTTCAGATAGGGTTCTGGCCTAACAGGGCTGGCAGTAGGTGGGTCACAGAGAGGCTACCCAATGACAGGGGGGAGTGGTGACAGACAGAGTGCAAGATCACTCCTGTGGTAGCCACATCTTCCAATAAAAATTGAGGATCGAGCCAACAGGTTCAGCTTTTATTATATCTACAATATATACAGGGCTTTTTATGTAGGAAAGGCCCAGCAGGAACTCATTTGTATATTAGGCCACACCCTCTGACATCACCATTGTTTTACACAGGGCTTTTTTGTGGAAAAAGCCCAGTAGGAATTCATTTGCATATTAATCCACACCCCTTGACACCAAGCCAGCTGGAACTGTGTTCCTGTGTGTTCCTGCCCCCCAAAAGGTCCTGAATATATATATATATATACAGAGAGAGAGAGAGAGAGAGAGAGAGAGAGAGAGAGAGAGAGAGAGAGATGTAAAAATGTCACCTGTAAAAATGTGAGTGGCAAGATCCCCAGCCTTGTTGAATCTGTAAACATTTGCTGCCATGGTGCCAGGACTAATCACAAAGTGTTGGATGGTTCAAAGCCAAGCATTCCTTTATGATGGAGGCAGCTGTTTTTTGGATGGATGCTCTGGAAAGACACAGAGGTTATATCTGCTCAGCTCTTCTGGAACACTTATTGATCTAGTGTAATAGAAGAAAGTCTGAATTGCCTTTTTGGGAGACATGCTTGGCTCATCAACAAGAAAAATATACCACAGCATTTGTCAATAGGGTTTCCGTGTCTCTCTTTTGATATGCAAAGAGTTAAAGGGTAGTATTTTTTAGAACACCAGGGCCCATCATTCCATGAAACATCATGAAGCAGCAGTTCTAGTCACTGGGATGCCATTTCATGTTAAAAGTTTTGTCTAGAAGGTTCAAAAAAAGATTTGTCTGGAAAGTTTAAAGATCTAACTTAGACATATGCACATTGAGGTCCTTTTGCCACCAGCACCTTATGAGTGACAAACTTAGGCTGTTAAACCTATCAAAAGCAACCAATGATGTGCAGGAAAAACTGGGGAGAGAGAAGAATGTGACATGGCATAACTTCCCCCTCCCAGCAGTCCATAATTCTTAGGACATATAGTTGCCCTTTTTTTTGGCTAGGTTTTATATGGAATCTGTGCATGCCACCTGGTACCCATTTGGCTCATTAGCTGGCATGGACTCCAAGTTTTAAGCAAGTCTCTGGGCCTTCTAGATCTACTGATAGCAGGCAAAATGTGCAAACAGTTTTCTGCCTAATTTATGCACAGGAAACGGGCCTGTTCCACCTCCCCTTTGTTCTCATCAGTCTGGGGAAGTCACACAGCTGTGACTGCCAGGCTTTGCTTCTCTGTTTCCATGCTCTGCTTCTTCTTGCCTTAGGCCAGGGCCCAGAGCAGAAATGAACAGTTCTGTTTGAGGTGGGTTTTTTTTTTTTTTTTTGCTTATTTGGATTTAACAGACTTCTGAAAGTGAGTAATTTTAAGGCAAAGTATCCCATGTCATCTTGTGATTTTCCAAATTATTTGAAAAAATGTAATAGAATAAAAATGGATTTTCTCTTAAAATATAAAAGGGCAGTATATCAATCTTTCCCCCAAAAGCATTGCTTTGCCTTGCTTGTTATATGCAATCTGTACTGTCTTTTGTCTGTCCCATCAGCATCAATTACCATCCATCTGCACACGTGTCAGAAGCTTACGCAGGAGTGACTGGATGAGGCCATCAACTTTTATTATTGTTGATTTATAGTTGTTACTGAGTTGATTGTTATTTATTGAGGCTATTTTACTGTTGTTTAATGTTTGGTTGGGAAGTATGAAGAAGCATAATATTCAATTAACAAGTGGGGAACAGTGGGATTCATGAGGGGGGACCCATCATTTTGCTCCCTCCTTGCTGGGTAGCCCACCTAGCAGCCTGCCCAGCTGCAGACTTGCTGCTGCTTGGCTCATGTGGTAGGAGTAGTGGTGGTGGTGAGGCTTTAGTTCCTTCACCTGCAGTGTTGCTGCTTCCACTTGCCTGGTTCATGTTGCAGAGGCAGCTCTCGCTCTCCCTTCTCCTCCTCACCTGCCTAGCACATACAGTTAGGGTTGTCAATCCCCAGTTGGGAGTGGGAGGGCCCCCAAACCAGAGTGTCTCTCACCATGTCACCAACATGCCTATGCCACTTCCTGGTTTATGTAGTAGCGTTTCCTCCTGCACTTCCACCTGACCCAGAGACCCATTATTTTGTCTGTAAAAGCAAAGACTATGGTCTATTCTTAGGAGGGGATTTAAACCCATGCTCCATTTTGGGGGTAAGACAACATATTTCTGCAAACCTAGTGAGTCAGTCATGCCTGCCAAAGAATGCCCCCTCTCTGACCCTGGCCCCATTCTCTGAGACCGTTGAGCCTCATGGGGGCCAGGTGCAGTGTTAGAGGCAGAATAGTTTATCTGTTCTAAATGGGAACACACCTCAGCAATCAACCTTTTGAAGTTTTGAGGAAAGACAATTTGCATAGAACAGGTTAAGGATGAGATTTGTTGTAAAGCTATTCCTATTCTTTTAGTCCCCATTAGAGCCAGTCAGATAGGATTAAGACATTCAATAGAAAACTAAATGCATTTTTATGATATCAAAATTGACTTCCTGGGACTGTAGCCATAGCGCTTGGGAATTTTGCTAGTAAATGACTTTACTTATTCCCACTTGACCTTATTAAACTGATTACCAGCAATTTCCTTTAATACTCTGCTTGAGAACAAAGAGATATGCAGACCTTACTGTCAGATGTTCCACATTAAACAGAACCATGTTTTTTAAGAACTCAGGATTAATTCATGAAAGGTGCAGATCTTTGGCTTGCTCAAAAATTCTTGCTTGAAAACTCACTTTTAATTTTGGAGCAGACTGAAAGAAGATAATAGTGGAGAACTAGGAAACCTAGGGCAGGACTCACCCGGAATATTACTCATTAGCCCCACAGAAAGGAATGCTGTGCTTTTGTAAAATGAACTGTCCTTCACTTCAGCAGCTATGTTTGCATGAGAGAAAATTTTAGTATTAGAACACAAATGGTTCTTTGAGCTTTATTCTTCTGGCTGAGTTGCAATTGTACAAAAGTTACTAAACATGAGCAACATCAATATATCTTAATTATTTAAAATACCCTCTTGGCTGATTAATCCACAGTGTCTGTGCTTCCCTAGTAGAAAAGTCCCTATTCTCTGTATATAGCATTTTAAAGAACATTATCACTCAATCTATTAATATTGGCAATAACAGCCAATATGCACATATAACAATACCAAGAAGAAGAGAAGTAAGAGGAATTGGTTTTTATACCCTGCTTTTCACTACCTACCCAAGGAGTCTTAGACCGTTTTTGCACACAGCTTACCTCGCAGTCACAATCCTGTTCCCTCCGCAGCGTCTGTCGGATTTCCCACCATCTGCGCCGGAGTTACAAGAAGTGCTGCGGCTTTTGCGTAGCAAACATAAACTGGGTTTTAGCGGTTTACGTTTGCTATGCAAAAGCTGCGGCACTTCCTGTAACTTCGGCGCAGATGGTGGGAAATCCGACCAGACGTTGTGGAGGGATCAGGATTGTGACTGTGAGGTGAGCTGTGTGTGAAAACGGTTTTAGAGTGGCTTACAGTCACTTTCCCTTCTTCTCCCCACAATAGACACCCTGTGAGGTACGTGGAGCTGAGAGAACTCTGAGAGAGCTGTGACTGACCCAAAGTCACCCAACTGGCTTCATGTGGAGGAGTGGGGAATCAGACTGCCACTCTTAACCACTACTCAATGCTGGCTCTCAATATGCCAACAATATGCTTTATGTCATAGTAGAAAAAATGTAAATATTATACAAATGTCATTTGATAATAAGTCCAACTTCTTTCTTATATCCAATTCAAAATATCTTGACTTACTTTTTCTGTAGATTCTCTATTCCAGTAAGAAATGAGATCTTATGTACATAAAGTTTTTCAGAAACCAAACCTCCCCTACCAAACCATTTTAAAGGTGTAACTTTATGCATTAGCACGGTGGTGGTGCCACCAAGTTGCAGCCAATTCACAGCAACCCTGTAGGGTTTTCAAGGCAAGAGACATTCAGGGTGGTTTGCCATTGCGTGCCTCTGTGTAATAACCCTGGATTTGTATAGTCGGTCTTCCATCCAAATATTAACCAGGGCTGACTCTGCTTAGCTTTCAAAATCTGATGAGATTGGGTTAGCTTGCGCCATCTGAGTCAAGGCTTGCATTAGCATAACATTCTATAACTTCCTTTTCCAATCCAATACTGATGGGAATGGTACTTGCTTCCAAAAGTTAACTAGGAACATTCTTGTTGAAGTTGATATTATCCCAGCTAAATCTTAATATTCTTTATTGTTATTGCTGTTTCTTCTTTTGGATGCCCCCAAAAGAAAGTACCTGGAATTCTCTTACATCTCCAGGTGACATTATAAGATTATACATTTCTGCTTACTCTTTGGTAGAAGATACTATCTGCAGATTATTTTTAAAGAATTTTCAATAACAGAACTGGTACCTGGAACTTTAAGAAACAAATGCCCTCTCAGTAGCCATAGTAGGGGTTCTTGGAAACGACAATAATATTGTCAACCTTCAAGTCTTGGTTTCTGTCATTAAAATGAAGGGGAGGGAGCAGGGACCCTTCAGGACTGGGCTGATTGGCGTTTGGGGGAGGACTCATTGGGTCTAGGCCCAGCAGCAACCATGTGACTTGCACGACTCACCCAGGACTGGCTATTTGCTACTGTTCAACAGCAGCCACCCATAAAAGGCAGTGTGGTGTAGTGGTTCATGTTTCAAACTAGGAACTGGGAGACTCAAGTTTGAATCCCTACTATATCATGGAGGTTTGCTGGGTGACCTTGTGCCAGTCACATCCTTTCAGCTTAAGGTACCTCAGAGGATTTTTGCTTTAAGGATAAAATGGAGAACAATGTGAGCTACTTTGGATCCTCATTGTGAAGGAAAGCAGGATATAAGTGAAGTCAGTAAACTGAGCTGAAGAAAATATGGGGGAAAATAAAAAGTAGTTTGGTTGATGAGTGGGAAGAGGAGAAAGAAGTAATAGAAGGTGAAGATATCGGGAAAGAGGAAATAGTGTGGGGAGAAGGATACAGTGGAAAGTGAGGTGCCTGCTGCAAATCCTTGTAGGTTCCCCACCACACAGCAAAGCCTAGCAGCCATTGCCATGGAAGCATTTGGTTACCGACAGCCAGTGCTGCATGGCCATAGTTTTCCTGGGAAGAGGCTGCTGGGGGAGGGAAGGAGGGAAAGCTGAAGATATCGGTGGGGTAAATAAAGGTCAGTTGGGTGGTGCAAGGGAAGGAGAGAGGGAAAGGGAAAAAGGGAAGAGACTGGGGATTTTCAGGGAAGGGAGAAATAGTAGGGGAGGGAAAATGAGATGTCCCCCCAACAAGTTCTTGTGAGTCCCCTACTTGTAAGGATCTAGTAATTATTTTATGCAAGTTTCTTGATAGATCTATCTGAGAGAGAGAGTTAATATTTAAAAATATGTATTACAAGAATGATAAAAATCTTACCTAACATATAACATTTAAAATGTTAATTTAAAAAATTAAGGAAGTACTTTCTCAATCTCAGTGTACCTTTAACTGTTGCAATTACATCAATCAAATGTTTAGGATCAAAAAGGGATTAAAAAGACCATTTTAGATAAGCATTCAACATGAAAATATTACTGCATTTAATATTAAGTCTTGCCATAGCAATGTATTGATTCTTAAATTATTATTAAGATATTAGCATAGCTTATATTCTAACACTGCTGTAGACAACTATAACCAAAATTGGTTAGAGATATTTCAAAAGGTATAAAATCTAAATATAGATAAATTAAATATAAAATAAACTATGTCTTCTTGGTTTGACTTCGCGAACTAAGATTTAAGAAAGGTGCAGTAGTCCATGTCTGCTGCAGGCTCGCTGGTGGCTGACAAGACCAATGCGGGACAGGCAGGTCCGGCCACAGTGGCTGCAGGGAAAAGTCTGATTTGGGGTTGGTGCTGTAGCAGTGCGATTCTTCCTCAATCTCCTTTTGTCCTCAAGACCAGCTATGTGTGCGTTCTCAAAGGAAGAGGCAGGCTGGTGGATGGTGTGCCTCCATGCTTTGCGATCTGAGGCTAGGTCAGACCACTGGTGATGGTTGATGCAACAGGTAACAAGGGATTTCTTCAAGGAGTCCTTGTACCTCTTCTTTGGTGCCCCTCTATTTCAATGGCCGATGGAAAGTTCGCCATACAGGGCAATCTTGGGAAGGCGGTGGTTTTCCATCCTGGAAATATGCCCTGCCCAGCGCAGCTGTGTCTTCAACAGCAGCGCCTCGATGCTTGTAACCTCCGTCCGCTTGAGGACTTCAGTGTTGGTCACAAAGTCACTCCAGTGGATGTTGAGGATGGTGCGAAGGCAGCGCTGATGTAAGTGCTCAAGGAGTCGCAGGTGATGACGGTATAAAACCCACGATTCGGAGCTGTAGATGAGGGTTGTCATCACAACCGCTTTATAAACATTGATCTTTGTGCCTTTTTTCAGATGCTTGTTGCTCCACACTCTTTTATGCAGTCGGCCAAATGCACGGTTTGCCTTTGCCAGCCTGTTGTCAATCTCCTTGTCGATCTTGGCGTCTGAGGAGATGATGCACCCCAGGTAGCTGAACTGCTGGACTGTCTTCAAAACTGATTCACCCACAGTGATGCAAGGAGGGTGATAATCTTCCTGGGGTGCAGGCTGGTGGAGAACTTCTGTCTTCTTCAGACTAACTTCTAGGCCGAATAGCTTGGCAGCCTCTGCAAAGCAGGACGTCATATGCTGCAGAGCTGATACCGAGTGGGAGACGAGTGCAGCATCATCAGCAAACAGTAGCTCTTGGATAAGTTTTTCCATTGTATTGGAGTGGGCCTTTAGCCGCCTCAGGTTGAACAGGCTGCCATTGGTGCGATAGCAGATGGAGACACCATCGTCATCATCTAAATCCACTGCGGCTCTTTGAAGCATCGTGCTAAAGAAGATCGTAAAGAGAGTTGGCGCGAGAACACAGCCTTGCTTTACACCTGTGCCTATTGGGAAGGGCTCCGAGAGGTCGTTGTAGTGTCTGACTTGGCCTCGCTGGTCTTCATGTAGCTGGATGATCATGCTGAGGAACCTTGGGGGACATCCTAAACGTTCCAAGATTTGCCACAGGCCTTTCCTGCTAACGGTATCAAAAGCTTTGGTAAGGTCGACAAAAGTCACATATAGACCCTTGTTCTGTTCCCTGCATTTCTCTTGGAGCTGCCTGAGAACAAATACCATGTCGGTGGTGCTCCTGTTAGCTCTGAAGCCACACTGGCTCTCTGGGAGGAGTTCTTCTACAATGGTGGGCACCAGTCTACTCAGGAGTATTCTAGCAAGGATTTTGCCTGCGATGGAGAGCAGGGTTATCCCCTGGTAGTTGGAGCAGTCTGACTTTTCCCCTTTGTTCTTGTGTAGAGTAATGATGATTGCATCGCAAAAGTCCTGTGGTAGTTTGCCTTATTCCCAGCAGGTGACAAGTACTTTGTGAAGTGTGCTATGTAGTACTATGCCCCCATGCTTCCAGATCTCTGGTGGGATTCCATCAACTCCTGCTGCCTTGCCACTTTTCAGTTGCTTGATGGCTTTAACAGTCTCTTCTAGGGTGGGGATCTCATCCAACTCTGTTTTCGCTGGTTGAAGTGGGGTGAGGTGGATTGCTGAATCTTGAACTACGCGATTGGCACTGAAGAGAACCTGAAAATACTCCGACCACCGGTTCAGTATGGATGCCTTGTCTGTGAGGAGCACTTGGCCATCTGCACTACGCAAGGGACTCTGAGCCTGATATGATGGACCATATACTGCCTTCAGGGCTTTGTAAAACCCTCTTAAATCACCAGTGTCTGCACACAGCTGGGTTCTCTCTGCAAGCTTGGTCCACTACTCGTTCTGAATGTCTCAAAGCTTGCGCTGGAGGTTGCTACATGCAGCACAAAAGATTGCTTTTTTCCCAGGACAGGAGGGCTGAGCAAGATGTGCTTGGTAGGCAGATCTCTTTTTCGCCAGTAGTTCTTGGATCTTTTGATTGTTCTCGTCAAACCAGTCCTTGTTCTTCCTTATGGAGAACCTGAGGACTTCTTCAGAGGTCAACAGGATGGTAGTTTTTAGGTGTTCCCAGAGTGCTTCTGGAGAAGGGTCTGTGGGGCAACTGGGGTCCTCAATTCTTGTCTGGAGTTTTGCCTGGAAGGCAGCTTTAACTTCGGCTGACTGAAGGCTGCCAACCTGAAACTTCCTCCGGGGGATACCACCTCTCCTGGGTGTAGATTTAAAGTGAAGATGGAGATTGCAGCGTATAAGACGATGATCCGTATGACATTCTGCACTGGGCATTACTCGGGTGTGTAAGACATCTCAAAGGTCTCTCTGGCACACCAGAATGTAGTCAATAAGGTGCCAATGCTTGGACCGTGGGTGCATCCAGATTTTCTTCAGACTGTTCTTCTGCTGGAAGATAGGGTTGGTGATGGTGAACTGATGCTCCGTGCAAAATTCTAGCAGGAGGCGCCCGTTATCATTGCACTTGCCAATGCCGTGTTTGCCAAGTACTCCTTTCCAGGCTTCCAAGTCTTTACCTACTCTGGCATTGAAGTCGCCAAGGATGATCACCTTGTCCTCTGTAGGGGTCTTCCGTACGAGGTTGTGTAGATCAGCATAGAACTTGTTCTTTTCTGCAGGATCTGCTTGAAGGGTTGGAGCATACACACTGAAGAGTGTTGCATGCTGCTTGTTTTGAAGTGGGAGGCGCATGGACATGATGCGATCTGAGTGACCTGTTGGCAGGTTTTCAAGTTTAGAGGCAATGGAGTTCCTGACCATGAAGCCAACGCCAGAAAGGTGGCTCTCAGCCTTTGACTTACCCGACCAGTAGAGGGTATAGCCAGCACCATGTTCTCGAAGACTACCTTCCTCAGGGAAACGGACCTCACTTAGAGCTGCTATGTCGATATTCAACCTGAGAAGTTTGTGGGCAACTAGAGCAGAGCATCGTTCAGGGCGACCACTATCTACTGTGTCAAGCATGGTTCTGATGTTCCAACACGCAAGCTTTAGTCTTTGCACACTTTGCGAGGCAGGTGCATGCCTTATCTTTGTTGTTATTTTTCGACCGCAAGTAAGGATGCCCGTTGACTGCAGCTAGCCAACTGGGGTGGGGGGTGGGGGTGGAGATGAGCTTTGTTTAGGCCACCTTTTCTAGGCCCCTCTCCATACGGAGCAAGCAGTGCTGTCCCTAAATAAGGCTGCTTGGTCGTTCAGGGTGCTGCCGAAAAATGCTTTCGTCTCCGGGTCAGCATCAGGCGACCAATACCCTGAACCGCGTACATACAGGATTATACTAATTAAATATATTAGCTAATTGATCAGTGTTTAAAGCTCAAATAAGAAAAAAAAACTATATTAGACATCATTTCAATAACTACAAGACAAAACTAAACAATAATTATTTATGCTACCTCTTTATCTATAATAAGTGTAGTAGATTTCTCATTTCTTTAATCCATCCTCTATTTATATAGTTCATTAGTTTTGCCATTACAGCATATTCAGACATTTTGTCTTTCCAGTTTTCATTAGTTGGGCATTCTTCTGTTTCTCATTTTGTTGCCATTCTGGCTGCAGTCAGCATATATTCAAACATTTTCATGTAATATTTTTTCGATATTATCAGGCAACATTGCCAGCAACATAGTTTCTGGTTTCATAGCAAAGTCAGTTTTCAATATTTTCTGAATCTCACCATGTATATCCTTCCAAAATTGCGTGTCCCCCATATTTTTGCATATCCCCCACATTTAATAAAACTATCTTCTGCCTCTTTACACTTCCAGCACATCCCTGAATAATTCTATATTTTTAATATCAATAGATATACATTTTCAAAACTGTACTCATGGCAATCACCTAGGATGTTTGTTTTACTAGGCTCCTTTGATGTTTCTGCTTGTAAAATAAGATAAAAGTAGCAATGTGGGGGCGCTTTAACATACTTAATACAGACTGTATGGCATTAATCCGTAGTCCTGCACTCATGATTGCCTTTTAAAGGAAGAAAACTTTTCAGCCTGTCAAAGGGACTGCTTTGTATTGTATTTACAGAGGGTCACATTGCTGATCAGCCTCCCTCTGTGCTGATGGAATTCCTCTACAGATCCTCTCAACAATACTCACATGATATATCAGGCCTCAGTGTGAAGGGTCATGGTATTTACAAGATCTCCTGCAGTTTCAGAGAGGTGACCAAAACACAGATTTTTGGCCCTTGGGCAAAACAAAAGACACAGGTCTGGCTGTCTGTGGAAAATACAATCCAGCAGGCACATCTGATTGATGGAGAGGGCTTCGATTGCTCTATATAAACAGTGTTTCCTATAGGGTAGTTATTTGACTAATTAAGTATCTTGAGGAATGAGTTATCAACAAACAAATGCAGAATTCCATCAATCTTTGCTGATCAATACAAGCTGCCGCTACCAAGAACTACAGAGTTGTGTGCAGTTGGCATTAGGCTTAAATTTTTGGTTCCAAAATCCACATTAAGCCCTAAAAATTAATGACCGGACTTTTCAGAAGCATTTCATACGGTAGAACTCTTATGGAAGTATTGCTCAGTACTAAGAATATGAAAAGGCAGACCATTTGTCAGTTGCTTAGGTAAGAAATTCTTAGCCTGTGCCTAGGAAACATGTAAATATCCATATGCAGTCACTAAAGTTGAGGTGGAAAAAAATAATTCTAAGAGGGAGATGAATTGTCTAGTTTTGCACTGTATACTAACATTTTAGCATTGTAGAGGCCATCTGGTGACATTATGTAGAATTATGGAACTGAATGCATAATGGATACAGCAGCTCCCTTGCTGAAATCAATTGTACTTGTAAATTACTTATGATTTTCTTATTGGATGCCCCAATTCCACATCCATCTAATTTCTTGCTAGTCATTAGAATTATCCCAAAACGTGCATTGGCACCTAGGCTCTAATGCTGCTACTGTGAACATACTTGCCACTGGCAGCATATTCTTGTCTAAAGAACAGTGACATAGCATAGTGCTGCTACCAATTATCATGACACTGAGCAAAGCTAGTACAAGTTTTTCAGCACAGTGTAGATTGTGTGTATATAACCACTCAACCGCATTGTGCACATGGAAATGAATATTAGTATCTTTTGGATATGTAACCAATTTACAACATTGTTTACAATATATTTTGCCTTAGGCACTTTGTCGTTTGCGTTGTCTTTTAATTCTGTACTATTGCATTATTCATCTAATCTCTTGTGCTGTAGGAGTACTTATCTCTACAGTTTTGGCGCATCTACACTGGATTCAAATCTGTTTTTGGGTACTGCTATCAACCTTTAGATTCCTATGTGGCTTGGGACCAGCATACTTGAAGGACTACCTACTCCCTTATAAACCTACCCAGCATCATCTATAGCCATCTTCTGAGGCCCTGCTTCATATGCCCCCACCTTCTGAGATTAGGCAGACACAAACCAGGAAAGGGCTTTTTTTGGATGTGGCACCAAAACTCTGGAAGTTTCAACCCAGAGAGACTCATTCTGTCCCCTCCTGTCGCTGTCTTTTGCCAGCAGGTGAAGACTCTGTTTTGTCTGGTGTTCTTTCAGGGATCCCTCCTTCCTGCCCTATGTTTTAATTGCTGCTTTTAATTGTTTTGATTTTTGTATGAATTGAATTATTTTTATGTATATTTTATTGTACTGTATGTGTATCTGAACTTGGGTTTAATGGTTTTTAAGTTCTTATTGTGTGAGTTTTTAATCTGGTTGATGTCTTGGTGTCCCTGTTGAGTAAAGAAAGGTGGTGTATGCATTTTCAAAATCAATACATAAACTATAAAGCATCCCCCTTATTATGTAACCTGCCTTGCATCTCAGTGAGAAAGACTGGCTATAAAGTGAATAGGTAAATGTAACCAACATTTGGTATGTTTAAAACATGATAGGCAGAGCAATCATGGGAGGGAGGGAATGAGAAAGGGAGTCAACTGATCCCCATGCTGGCATAAGTGGAAGATAAGCCAGTGTAAGCAGTACTTACACTATCAGCAGCATGGCATTCCCATGCTGGCAGCTCAGCCACTCAAACCCCTGCACCAGCAGAAATATGGGTGTGTCAGAAGGATGGGTGAGAGGCAGTCCCTTGTTTTTTCCCCTTGGCCTGTCTCATCTTTTTCCTCTCATGATCCTGGCAGCTAGGCAGGAGGGAGCACTTCCCTGGCTGTACATAGAGCTGGCACACCAGGCGGCTTGGCATGTCAGGTACTTCTCAATACAGCTGCCAGGGGGGTGGGGTATGTCAGCCGTGCAACCCCACCCCCCACAATTCACTGCCTGCACTCCGCATTTCCCTTGGACCAGGAATGTGGGTGGGTTGCTCTTGCCACAAGGCTGGGTGCAGAGTGCCTCCACCTGATGGGGATTTCCTTCCCTTGCAGGTGTGGCAAGACCCATAGTGTCCACGCAAGGGCATTCCCTGAGACATGGAGGCAAGGAAAGCATGTTTGAATGGCCATGGATGACCTGGATCCAACGACCACTGGTGTCCTTGTAGTGCTGGCTGGATCCGTTAAGACAACGAGATGTACCAGCAGCTGTCTAAGTGACACGCCAGCGGATGCTTGTAGGAGTGCTGTCACTGCCTAATAGTGCTGATCCTGCAGGAACAGCCATCTCAGCGGCTGCCAGCCAGGGATCCCTGAATGTGCCCAGCTGACATCTGGATCCATGACTACATGTATGCCTATGCAGTTAGCCTCCTGGCTGTCTCCCCCAGCATAAATCTGGCACCCACCTCTGCCTCCTGGCCTGAGTGGGGGCCCAGTTGCTTGGCTCACCATCTGAGTCTGACCACTCTGTTGGTTCTGCAGGTGGTCAAGAGCTCCTGTCAAGTGACTACAATGTCTTCCCTCTCCCCAGGTATGTACTGCCTGATGCTTGTTGCTGTTGTGATCAGCAGGCAATGTGTGCTGACCTAGATGAGGCATGTGGCCTCGATGTGGCAGTCTCTGTGGATGCTGGGCATTCTGGGCTGCTTGTCCCGATGCTGTAGGGGGAGCTGACAGAGATGACAGACTTGACATGTTCTGTCATGGAGGATGGGGGCAGCCTGGAGGCCACCAGCCCCAGGGTCATAGCTGCTGCTTGCCCAAGGGAGGAGGGAGAAGGGTCCCTAGTCTGGTCCCTGGGTTTGGGACCCATGCCTGGTGCAGCCCATCCCACATACCCTGTCCCCCCCACGTGGGCAGCAATTGTGTCAGGAGGAGAGCTGTCAGGAGGACTCTATGGCCAGTGGCCAGCAATAGATGAAGAGTTTCAAAGCATCTGCAGCTGCAGGCATTGGCACCTGCAGGTGATTCTTGGCATGGTGAGGGAGGTGGTTGGAGGGACAGGGCACACTGAGAGACTTCTGGGGGACCTTGTGGAGTTTCTCAGAGCCAAGCCACCACCCCTGCCCCTTTTACTGCTATGCATCTGGCAAAGGCAAAGCTCAAGGGTGTGCAGACAACTTTGGCTCCATGGGAAGGTTTCTGGGCACCATGGGTGGTGGTGAGTGCATGGTGGTGAGTGCATGGAGCAGGACAGGCACACGCTTGTTAGCTACCAGCCTCCCTCAGTGTTCCATCTGGGTAGCTCCAGCTTCAGGCTCATGGGTGTTGCCCCCAGGGTGGACAGGCCTCCTCTGGCCTCCTGCAGGGGGGATGGGTTGCCGAATCCCAGTTGGGAGACTCCTGGAGATTCAGGAATGGGGCCTGGGAAGTTCATGGTCTTTCTTGGGTGCAGACCTAGGAAGTCCTTCCTCTGGAGCATTATTTCTCAACAGGGGCACTCATCTCCTCACTCTAGGGTACTTGCAATTCCAGGGGAACCCTAGGTCCTACCTGGAGAATGGCAACATGAGTAGCTCCCCGCCCCATGTAGAGTCTTGTCATGGTGGTGGATCTCTTTCCAGGAGGCTAGACACTAGGGAAAATGGGGCTTTTTTGAGCTACCACTCTCCATCCCATAGCAGTGATGTGGATCAGACTCTGCCCCCTCAACTTGAGACTCCCACTGGCTCTGCCTGTCCTGCCACCCCTGACTTGTAGCAACACTGCAAAGGCACACTGAGGCAGAATTGCCAGGGATGTTGCCATGCCAGCATCCTGCACCTTTCCCCCTGTTCAGCCACTGCATAACTAACCCCTTAGGGAGCTGACTAGTGGTACTGCAGCTGGCTGCTGCAATGCTGGCATGGCTAAGGATTGTGCTGTTAAGGGTATGCCATATTAAGCAGCTTTAGAATCATAGAGTTGGAAGGTACCTCCAGGGTCATCTAGTCCAACCCCCTGCACAATGCAGGAAACTAACAAACATCTCCCCTTAAATTCACAAGATCTTCATTGCTGTCAGATGGCCATCTAGCCTCTGTTTAAAAACCTCCAAGGAAGGAGAGCCCACCACCTCCCGAGGAAGCCTGCTCTTGGAAGCTTTACTCAGAATAACTGTTCCACTGTAAATCTGTCCTAGTAATTAATTTTCTTCTCAGGAATAAATTGTCAAAATTTCCGTAAATAGACTTAAATATTGTGTTTCCATAACTGAATGCATGTTGATGGGTGTACAATATCCCCCTTGTCAAAAATATGCTTGCAGCAAAGTCGCCTTAAAATTGCAGGTCACTAAATGTACCCACCCCTGCCTGGCACATCATCAAGAGCCTCTAATATTTTTAACTTCTTTTGTGTAAGATCACAAAGAGCTGGGCTGAACCAGCCGGATGTTTTGTAACTGACTGTATTACCTAATACATTTGATCCAGAATTCATTCACTTATCTGCAGGTGTTGAGAGGATGTCACTGGACACCAGACAACTAGTAAGTATGGTCTAATTTGTGCATTATGTTAAGTAATGTCCTGACCTGGATGGCCCAAGCTTGCCTGATCTTGTCAGATTTCAGAAGCAAAGCAGGGCCTGGTTAATATTTTGATGGGAAACAACTAAAGAAATCCATGGTTGCTATGCAAAGGTAGGCAATGGCAAACCACTGCTCACTGTCTCTCACTTTGAAAACCCTTCAGGGTCTCCACTGCTGGCTGTGACTTGATGGCACTTTCCACCATCTCCACCAATTTACATTGTAAACTGTAAATATCCTTTCAATTAAATCAGCAAAACAATGCGGAAAGACAAAATTAGAGAAAGGAATTTTGCCTTATTTTTCATTATGATTGTTTCTTGAACATATTCTTGGATGAAGAATGCTTGTGCTCTTTATTCAAGTACCTGGGGGACCTTGTGGAGTCTCTCAGAGGCAAGCCACCATCCTTGCCCTTTTACTGCTGTGCCTCTGGCAAAGGCAAATCTCAGGAATGTGTGCAGACAACTTTGGCACCATGAGAAGGTCTCATCAATATATATATTGGTGAATGCCCAATATATTCAACTAATACACACACACACACGTACGTGTATGTGTGTGTGTATTAGTTGCATAATGGTTAGTTGCATAATGGAAGAAGCCTAGGTGAAAGGAAAGGAGTCAACACGAAATCTGTGAGATGTTTGAGCTGTCACAAGGATGAAAATGTGGTGTGATGTAGTGGTTTAAGTATCAGACTAGGACCTGAGAAACATGGGTCCAAGTTCTTATTCTGTCATGAGGTTCCCTGTGTGACCTTGGGCTGGTAATTCTTTTTCAACCTGTCCAACAACTCTGTGTTGTTGTGAGGATAATGTGGGGAGAGGAGAGTTATGTACAGTGCTCTGAGTACTCTTTGAAATAAAAGCAGAAGAAAATTTTACTAGATAAACAGAAATGTTGTAAACAGCATTTGTGCAGCTGCATATACTGCACATATAAAATGATCTAAAAGTTTATGGAAATAACTGCTATGTTTTTTAACTTATGCAATGGAAATTGAATATTGTTGCAAGTTTGACGTCTGATTACCTATGAATCTGTCAGTCCTATGGGCTTATTCTGAAGAGGCATGGCTGTGAAGCCAGAACCTGTTAACAAAGGAATGGTAATATTTCTCAACAATAAGGTCTACTTGTATCTGATGAAGTGAGCTTTGCTTCACAAAAACTTTTACCCTGGAATTGAATTTTGTCCTTGTCAAGGACCCAAGCCTGGTTCCCTGGGAGCCACTACCCTTTGAGCAAGCAAGCAGCACTTAGACTTGTTATGTGTGCACAAGAAACCAGACCTTGGTAAAATGTAGAAAGGTTTATTAAATACTTAACAAAATGTCACTAGGCAACACAGTCTCTGCAATCCAATAGCAAGAAAACAACAAAGGCTAACTTTCTACCAAGTACTTCAATATCTGCTATTAGATGGCACGCCTTCTTAGAACATGAGTCCAAGCAACAGGCTCAAGCATTCTCTATGCAGCCATCAATCACAATGAAGCATAACATAGTTAGAGCCACTGCTCAGTCAAATCACAAAGTTAGCATGACTTTCTTCTTGCCTATAGCTTAATTATAGCCTTTTGCCATCTGGCATAGGTGGTCTTCCAAACCCAATCAGGGAGTTCTTGATAGAACCTCCCGAAGATGATGACATCCACTCCTGCTTCTCCGCTCTCATTTAGTTACAGGACTAAGCATAGGTTCTCATGATTAGACAATTACCACATTCTTGAATCCTGGCCTTGAAAAAGATAAAGATGGTGTCTGTAGGGAGGCCCAATTATGGACACTTGCAAGCTGGAGCAGGCCTGCTAATATTCATGCTATCTCTTGAGGGGTAATCAGGCTGCTTTGCCTCACAGTCCTGTTCCTCAGCAATGGCAAATATCTCCTCAATGGGTAGGGATGCCAAGTCAGTTGGATGAGTGAGTGGGGGATGGGGCTTATCTTTCCAGGAGCAAGGAGGGAGAAGCAGGAAATAAATGTAACACGGTTACATCACCAGGAAGTGATATAGGCACTTGGGTGACATAAGGGGAAGATGCTCTAGTTTTTTGGCAAAACTCTATGGGTTGAAGCTAATTCTACCATATTGCTGAAAAACCAGAGTGCTGCCTCTGACATCACTGACACGCCTTTGTCACTTCCTGGTTATGTAGGCTTGTCACATTTATCTCCTGCTTCTTGTTTGTTGGGGGTGTAATTCCCACAGTGGAGAAGAGCACCCCACAGTCATTTCCTTCCACTTTCTGGTAGTTATAAAGTAAGGGGAAGGGCACCAACCCAAGGATTGACAACCCTATCAGTGGCCTTACTTGTTAGGAAACAGCTGTGTTCAAGCACCCACCAAGGCTTGAGGCAGTTTATCCAAAAGTCACGGGTTCCAGAAAGCAGGTTAACCAGATATGCATGAAGAACTAATGATTACTCTCCTCAAATGGAACAAATTGAACTTGGCTTGGACAGAGAGAGATACAACTTAAGTAAGTCATTCATCCTTCTGAATTGTATTTTCCTTTTCCATATGATCCCAGTCCAGTTCCTCAGATCCACTCTTAAAAGATGGCACAACTCCTTAGTTAACAACTTTATGTGGGCTGGTAAAAAACCACACATAAAATTTTATATCATGCATCAATCTATCACATGAGGAGAGTTCAATTTTCCTGAACTCTTTACATACTCCCAAGCAATTCTTTACATACTCCCAAGCAATGCTTAGTTCTTTGTCCATACCAGAATGGTTTAAACTTTGTAATGAATTTTTTGTTGTTCAGTTGCACAACTGAGTCCAACTCTTTGTGATACTGTGGATCACATCACACCAGGCCCTTCTGTCTTCCATCGTCCTCCTAAGTTCGCTCAAATTCATGTTCGTTGCATCAATAATACTGTCCAACCATCTCATCCTTTGCTGTCCCCTTCTTTTTTTACCTTCAGTCTTTCTCAGCATCAGGGTCTTCTCCAGTGAGTGGTCCCTTCTCATTTGGTGGCTGAAGTATTTTAGCTTTAGCTTCAGTATCTGACCTTCCAGGGATTGATTGATTTGATCTCCTTGCTGTCCACGGGACTCTCAAGAGTCTTTTCCAGCATCACAGTTCAAAAGCATCTATTCTTTGGTGCTTGGCCTTCCTTATGGTCCAACTCTAACTGTCATACATTACTACTGGGAATACCATCGCTTTGACTATATGGACTTTTGTCATCAGTGTGATGTCTCTACTTTTTATTATCCTGCCTAGGTTTGCCATAGCTTTCCTCCCAAGGAGCAGGCATCTTTTAATTTCATGGCTGCAGTCATCTACAGTGATATTGGATCCCAAGAATATGAAGTCTGTCACTACTTCCATGTCTTCCCCTTCTATTTGCCAAGGAGTGATTGGGCCAGATGCCATGATCTTAGTTTCAAATCAACTTTTTTGCTCTCCTCTTTCACTCTCAGCAAGAGGCTTTTCCCTTTCACTTTCTGCGATTACAGTGGTATCATCTGCATATCATCTGTACTCCACATATATAAATAAGTAGGGTAACAATATGCATCCTTGTCGTACTCTTTTTCCTATGCTAAACCAGTCAGTAGTTCCCTATCCGTTTCTAATTGGCACGTTTGACCCTTATACAGGTTTCTCAGGAGACATGTGAGGTGGTCTGGTATTCCCATCTTTTTAAGGACTTGTCCCAGTTTGTTGTGATCCACACAATCAAAGGCTTCAGTGTAATCAATGAAGCAGAAGTAGATGTTTTTCTGGTACTCCCTTGCTTTCTCCATAATCTAGCAAATATTTGATCTTTAGTTCCTTTACCTCTTTGAAACCCAACTTGTACTTCTGGTAGTTCTCTATCCACATAATGCAGAAGCCTAGTTTGTAGGATCTTGAGCATGACCTTGCTAGCATGTGAGTGCAATTGTGCAATAGTTTGGTCATTCTTTGGCATTGCCTTTCTTTGCGATTGGAATATAAACTGACCATTTCCAATCCTGTGGCCACTGTTGCATTTTCCAAATTTGCTGGCATATTGAGTGCAGCATTTTAACAGCATCATCTTTTAGGACTTTGAATAGTTCAGCTGGGATACTGTCAACTCTGCTAGCTTTGTTGTTAGTAATGCTTTCTAAGGCCCATTTGACTTTGCACTCCAGGATGTTTGGCTCAGGTTCAGCAATCACACCATCATGATTGTCAAGTACATTGAGATCCTTCTTGTATAGTTCTTCTGTGTATTCTTGCCACCTCTTCCTAATCCCTACAATTTTTGTCCTTTATTATTGCCAGCTTTGCATGAAACGTTCCCTTGATTTATCTGATTTTCTGGAATACATCTCTAGTCCTTCACATTCTGTTGTTTTCCTCTATTACTCTGCATTGCTCATTTAGGAAGGTCTCTTTGCTGTTCTCTGGAAATCTGCATTCAGTTGTGCAAATCTTTCCTTTTCACCTTTGTTTTTCATTTTCCTTCTTTCCTCAGCTATTTGTAAAGCCTTATCAGGCAGCCACTTCACTTTCTTGCTTTCCCCCCCCTTTGGGATGGTGCTGATTGCTGCCTCCTGTACAATGCCATGAAGTTGAACCCCCATCCATAGTTCTTCAGGCACTCTGTCTATCACATCTAATCCCTTAAACTTGTTCTTCACTTCCACTGTATATTCATAAGGGATGTGATCTAGGTCAAACCTGAATGGCCTATTGGTTTTACCAACTTTCTTCAGTTTAAGCCTGAATTTAGCAATAAGTAGGTCATGATCTGAGCCACAATCAGCTCCTGGTCTTGTTTTTACTGAACGTATAGAGCTTCTCCATCTTTGACTGCAAAGTATATAATCTGATCTGATTTTGTATCTGATTTTGGAGTTGCCTATGTTCCCCAACTGATGCTGTTCCCCAACTTCCTAGATGACATTATATGGTCTGAAAAAGATTATTTGCCTCTGAAAACTAAGCTTAATGAATTTTTATTTCCTTCCATGCATCTTCGGAATACCAAATGTAAATGTCTCCTCCCTAGTATTTCACAATACTCTACTTTTTAAAAACAGAGATGGTTCATCCCTGGTTAGTCTTATACCTCTTTCAAGATCTGGAGTCACCATTCAACAACTCACTCAATTGATTAGAAAAATCAGCTTTGGAAACCAAATTAGGCCAATCAGTTCCTTGGTTTCTTTATCTTCAATTAAGTCACATATTTTGCCAACTTATCATGCCTCAAATCTGGAATGTAGCATACACTCATGTGACTCTCAAAATAGGTCTTAATCTCCAAAATTAATAAACTTCTGAGGCTATCATGAACTGATGCCATACCAACTTCCATGGCAGAAGGATTGCACCTCACTGGAGATGTATGGAATTCCAAAATGCTTAATTCCTCAGTCATTTCCACTCGGTTACAATCATTCAAAATCATGACACCCCTAAAGGTGTCCTATATTTCTCTATCTCCTTCTCCCTACTGTTGGAAATTGTTTAAGTTAAAAGGAATGTTTGCACACTGTTGGTGGCAGTGTGATAAAATTCATGACTTCTGTAAATCAGTTCTCTCTCTGTTACTTTCCTGCCAGAGATTTTAATTCTTGATTATTGGTCACCTAATATTCCTTTTCTACCACATAAAGAGTTAATGGTAATTATGATAGTCTCAGCTAGAAAGTCAGTAGCTTCTCTCTGAAAAGCTCAATCTGTGCCATCCCTAAACATTTGGTTTTGGAAAACATTACTGATAGGATTAATAGAATGTTATTTTTTCCTATGAAATATAATTTTGATGAAAAATGGTTCCCGCTGCTTGAATTTTTGGCTAGTCAAGATTTCATTTCACTGAATGGTCTCATCTTTCTCATGGAATCACTAAGTGCATCTTTCTCATGGAATCACTATTCCTCATGGAATTACTATTTTCTGGTTAACACTGTATTTGTGCTCCAAGTTTGGGCTATTAAATTTCCTGCAGCGGGTGGCATCGTGGCTAGGCTGCGGGAAATCAATTTGCCTCCCTGGAGGGTAAGGGAGGACTTTTACGGCCTGTTTAGGCGCGCTTTTGAGGGGGCGGGGCATGGTTGTAGTAATGGCCGGACCTCCACCCCCTTGCTTCAGTCCCTCTGTGAAGTTTGGCTCAGCAAGATCGTTTGTTTATGCTCTGAGCCGGCTAGGAGGGATTAGGCTGGAGATGGGCTGAGGGAGCGTTTCTTCACTCCTGCTTGGGCCCTGTCGGTTGGGCTTAGCCAAGTTGGGTCGGAAGAGGCAGTTGCTGAGCCAGGGCCTGTGGCGGCGGCGGCCAGTTCGGGGCAGGCCTTTTGTGGAACGACGCAGCTGTTTACGCTACCGGTTTTAAACCCCTACCCAAACAAGTAGTTCATTTAGCTTCATTCCCCCCCCCCCCCTTTCTTTTTGGTCTAAGCTTGCAGTTTGCACTGGGTAGGGGCGGTTGGTTCGTTGGGTTTTTCAGACTACATTAAGTTGTCCTGGACAGAGGCTGCCATTTGGTCCACCCCCCCTTGTTTGCTGGGGGGCAGCCATTTTCCTTCCCCTTTCTTCACATTAGACGACAGCCATTTTAGAGGTTGCTCTTTCTGGGTCAGCAGCCATTTTAGGGGTGGTTGGAAGGGGGCCATTTCTGTAGGCAGCTTACAAGGGCCATTTTTGGGTGGTGTTTTGGGTTTTATCTGTCCTTGCTATTGTAAGATGTCTGGGCATAAAGGGGCAGAGAAATCCAAGGGTAAGCAGCCGGTGCCAAAAGCCCCTAAGGTCTTGCAAAAATGACCACCGCCGCCTTTATCCTCTTCAGATGAGGAGGGGGAAGATGAGGTTAATGCAGCTATTAGTCAAAGGCTGCGGGCCCTGGAGCAAGCGTCGGGTGTTTCTCCTTCGCATGGTTTGGGAGCGGGGAAAATGGCATTTCAGGCAGATATTTTAACTAGGTTGTCTATTTTGGAGGGCAGGTCTGTTGGAAATGTTGCAGGAGGAGCCTTGGGTCTTGGCGCTTCTGATGCGGGATCAGTTCCATCTTTGGGGACTGCTGGATCTGGATTGGCGCTGGTGCCTACTGGAATGCTGGGTAAGGCTGGGGACAGTCTGCTGACATATACTGGGCTTGTTTGGCCTTGGGGTACATGGGGTCCTGCCATCCCTACTGCTCCTGGCATTGCTGCTGGGAGTTCGGGTGTATCTCCCACTCTAGGTATGGGTCCTCAGGCAAATTGGGCTTGGCCGCAGGGTCAGTTTGGCCCATATGGAAATTGGCCAGCTGCTGGGCAGCAAGGGGTTGCAGGTTCCTTTTTTGGGGGATGGGGCTTTCCTTCTCCCTTTTGCTGCCATACCTTTTGGAGATGTGGCATTACCTTTAGGTGATCAATTGTTGCCTGCGACGAAGGATAAGATCCTAAAGGGAGAGTATGTTGATATTTTCTCCCTCCTGTTCCGTGAGTTGGAGAAAAAAGATAAAGAGGATTTGGATGACAAAGAGAAAGAGAAGTTGAAGAAGTGGAAGGTGGATTGGACTTGGGCCAATTGGCTGCCGGGTTTTTTTATATATGCTGGCGTGATTGTGCGTGCCCAGCCTTGGCGGGCGGCTGCGCTTATCCAGTATATGGATATCATTTATAAAGGGTATACAATGTTTAGTTGGCCAGCTTGGATTCAATATGATGAGGAATTCAGGACGAGGATAGCTTTGTACCCTTCCCTTCAGTGGGATCACATCCACCAGCAGTTGTGGCTTCAGATCATGTCCCTGGCATGGCCTAATTTGGGTGACCACTCTGACAGTGGTCATTTGGTTGCTAGGACATCTGCTGCTACTTCTGCTTCGTCATCCTCTTCCTGCAGTTCTGCGGGGCAGGCGGTTCAACTCCGCTTGCTTTGCTGGGAGTTTGGCTCCCAAGGAGTGTGCAGCAGGAAAGCTTGTCAGTTCAAGCATGCGTGGTGTCCCGCACTCCTTTAGCAACTGCCCCAGAGCCTGGCCATGTAAGGGCTGAAAGAGACAAGGCGGGGGTGGGAGTACTTCCCAAGCTGGAAAAGGGGCCCAGTCCAATAAAGGTGGGACCTCTTGAGCAGTGGCTGCATAGGTACCCACGAAGGGAGGGCAGGGTTTACTTGTTAAATGGTTTAATGTTTGGTTTTAGAAATCTTTTTCAGGGTCCCCGGGTAGCATTTCAGTCTCAGAACCTTAGTTCTGTTAAAGGTTTAGAGCATGTAGTGAAGAATAAGATTGCCAAGGAGTTAGCAGAGGGCAGGATTTTGGGCCCATTCCTTAATCCTCCAGTGCCTAACCTTAGGGTTTCCCCTTTCGGGGTGGTGCCAAAAAAGGCGCCTAGTGAATTTCGTTTGATTCACCACCTTTCCTCCCCCAAGGGTTCATCAGTTAATGATGGGATTCCTGAGCAAATTATGCTCAGTTAGGTATACCAGCTTTGATCAGGCCATGGGCGTTGTTCGATGCTGTGGTAAGGGGGCAGAGTTGGCTAAATGCGATATTAAATCTGCATTTCACCTTTTCCATCCGGATGATTTTGAGCTTTTAGGTTTTTTCTTTGAAGGGCAATTTTACATGGACAGAGCTTTGCCAATGGGCTGCTGTTGAGTGTTCCAGCACATTCTTGGAATGGGCTGTTTGCAAAAAAGTTGGTTTGCAGGATGTTGTTCATTATTTGGATGACTACCTCTTTGTGGGTCGTGCAGGGACTGGGCATTGCGGACAGTTGTTGTCTGGCTTCATTGAGCTGGCTGCGGAACTGAGGGTTCCGTTGGCTAAAGAGAAAATGGAAGGCCTGCCTCAAAAACTTATCTTCTTGGGGATTGAGCTGGACACCCTGGTGCAATTGTCCAGAATACCTTTTCAGAAAGTGGCAGACTTAAGGAATAGGATTAATGCCTTTGTTCTTAAGTGAAAGGTCACATTGCTTGAGCTCCAGCAGCTGGTTGGGCATCTTAACTTTGCTTGCAAAGTGGTTGCTCCTGGACGGGCTTTTCTTCGTAGGCTATGTGATGCTATGGTAGGCCTGCACTTGCCTCAGCATAGGACTAGGGTTACCAGCAGCATGCAGGGAGGATTTGAGGGTATGGCAGGAATTTTTGGAATGGGATTTCTTTTTGAAGAGGACATGAGGCTTGAGGTGGAGCTTCAGATCATGTCTGATGCTGCTGGGTCTTTAGGTTTTGGGGTTTATTTCTGCGGACATTGGTGCGTAGATGTATGGCCAGATTCATGGGTTCAAGTGGGGGTGAACCGAGATCTCACGTTTCTCGAGTTCTTTCTCATTCTGGTTGCAGTTTGGCTGTGGGGGAGTTACATGGCCAATCACACAGTTCATTTTTGGTGCAATAACATGGCTGTGGTCCATGTCATTAATTCCCTTTCATCCAAACCTCAACTGGTTATGAGACTGGTGAGGGCCTTTACTCTGCACTGTCTGTGGCTTAACATACTGTTTTTGGCCAAGCATGTTCCTAGGGTAAATAACGGGGTGGCTGATGCTCTCTCTCGCAAACAGAAGGAGAGGTTCCATCAGCTGGCCCCAGATGCCGATCGCAAGTCGGCGACAATGCCCCAGCAGCTATGGCTGATTGGAGAGCCGAGGCCTGCAGAGCAATAGGCCTTGCCATAGCACCTAGCACCAGGAAGTCTTATGAATGTGCTGTGCGGCAGTTTGAGGACTTTAGGGCTGAGGTGGGGTATCGCATTGTTTGGCCCCTCCTGGTGGAGCAGTTGCTTCACTACTGCATTCCTTTAAAAGGTAAGGGATTGGCTGTGAGATCCATTAGGGGACGCCTCTGCTTTGGCTTTTGCTAGCAAGGCGTTGGGACATAAGGTGGAAACAACAGACTTTTGTCTTCGAAAGATGCTTGAGGGGTGGTCCAGAGAGGTTGGGCCTAGTCCTGACATGAGGAATCCTATTTCCCCTTTGATTCTTAGGGGCTTGAAAGGGGTTTGGAGCACAGTGTGTGCATCTTATTTTGAGTCTGCACTGTTTCATGCAGCTTCGTTGGTGGCCTTTTTTGGGGCCCTTAGGGTCAGTGAATTAGTCGCAAGTTCCAGAAATGATGTTTCTGGTAAGGCTTTGTCGCTTCGGGACCTGAGGTTAGTGGAGGGTAAGGCAGTTCTTACCGTCTGATGCTCTAAGACTGACCAGCGTAGCAAAGGGAACATGTTCTGAGCTTGAGCTGTGCCCAGTTTCCGCTTTGGCTGCTTATTTGGCAGTGCAGGGGAACAATGAGGGGTTTTTGTTTTGTCATCCTAATGGCAGTCCACTGACAAAGCATCAGTTTTGGGCCGTGACTTCTCGGGCTTTAACTAAGCTGGGGTTGTCTGGAGTGCGGTTTGATACCCACTCTTTTAGAATTGGGGCGGCCTCTACGGCCGCTGCCCTGGGATATCCTTCTTCCTCCATTCAGTGCCTGGGCCGTTGGTGGTCACTGGCTTATAAATCTTATGTTCGCCCTTTCCTCAGTTCCTAGCTTTGTTTGTTTGCAGTTGGAATGTTATGGTTTTTGTTTCTAGTTTGACTGTTCTTTCTTTTTAGATGCTGTTGTTCCTGGCCAGAGGAGCTGAGTTCTCATCTGTGGACATCGCTATGTGTTTTGGGCTGCACATCAGGCTCAGAGAACTTTGGTCGGCTCTCAGCTGGGACTCAGCCAATATGTTACTATCAAATGGCGGGGGCACTGGGGTCTTCAGTGGCCCCGCCTGCTGTCATTATTTTGTGGGAATGCGGGCCCTCCTCCTCAGGTTTTAATCATTCACTTGGGGGGGAATGATCTCGGGCTGGTAAAAGGCAAGGCTTTGGTCCTGCAGGCACAAGAGGATTTTGTGCACATCAGGGAGAAATGGTCAGGGACCATTATAATTTGGTCAGCCATGATTCCCCGCCTGGTTTGGCATAGTGCTTCGAATCCCGCAGGTATCGAGAGGGCCTGTTACAAAGCTAATAAAGAAATTCAGAAGGCATTGGAAGGGGAGTTGGGTCACTTTCTGCCCCACCCGGATATTTCTACGAAATTTTCTGACCTCTACAGAGGGGATGGGGTGAATCTCTCTGAAAAAGCTAGTCTGCTTTTCTTTAGAGATCTCCGGCAAGGGCTGCGGGTGGCTTTGGGCCTCCCGGTGGGTGCTAAGCCCTAAGTAGAGACTTGGCCCTCGTAGTGGCAGGTTTTACTGGGTTTATGGTGCTATGCGGCAGGGGAGGACTGGAAAGCATCCCCCTTTAGGGGAGTTAGGAGTCTTGCAGGATCAACCTTTGGGTTTTCATGACCCAGGGTGGGTGAATGCTGACCGTCCAGGAGGCTCAACTAGAGGGTGCCTTCCATTGAGATATGTGTCTGGTGGTTGGGCCCTCTGGGGCATGCCTTCTTGCTGGGCTGGCCTGGCGGGAGCTGTGCCACACAGCTCCCGCTGGGGGGGGGGGCTTGGTCTCTCGCCCGCTAATGGCAGGGGAGCGGTCTGTTGAGACTCCTGGCCCTGACCAGGCCGCAGTTCTAGTTGCCCTTGCCGTTTTTTCTATTCATATTTAATAAAGTGGCCCTTAGTTATACCAGTACCTTGTGTCCGATTCTTCATTCCGACTTGGGGGGCAATAATGTATGACTGATACAGATATTCTTCAGTCTTCTTGTGTTTTAACTGTATGGCACCTTTTCTTTATATGATAATAAATCTGTGGAGGAAAAACCCTTCCCTGACATCAGGGGTAATGGTAACTTTTTGCCTCTTAGGAGTTATCACAGTTTCCCATATGTGCTGCTGCTAACTGTGTAACAAGATATAGGTCTGATTTTTTAATATCTCCTTTTAGTACATCAAAAGGGATGAAAATAAGAGGTGGGTGGCTCAGGAAAAACATTTGTGTTTAGTTAAACACATAACAGGCCAATGAGGTTCCATGACTTCCAAAACAGGCTTGATTCTAGCCACATCAGGCAGCAGAGCTATCACTCTTGGGCTCATCTCTCAGTGATAGCTTTTCAATACCACCCTCCCACTTCACACACTTGCATTGCCTCCTGGCTCTCAGATATGTTATTTGAGGTCATTCAGATTTGGCTCCTGTCATCTGAGCATCTTGCCCAGTTCTCCCAAGACAGTTCATTATCAGCTTTGTGCTTTCTTGCTTTCCTTCCTTGGCCTTTTTTTCTTTGGACAGGAAAGAACAAGGAGTTCCCTATTGAATGGGAAATATCCCAGCTTATCAAAGCAAAATAATTAATTACATGTTTGACTTTTCCTCTTTGCATTCAGTATGCCAAATTTGACAGCTTTCCGTCTACATAATTTCCCCACCATTGCATATATCCCCCACCATTCCCCACCATTGCATATATCCACCTTTAATCTAAATCCTGGTTGCTACAAATTTGTCAACAGCTCAGAACAGGGCAGTATGCATGTTTCTTTCCTCCTAAAAATAATTTCATGAGATAGGTTAGACTGAAAGTGGCTTGTCCATTTTGCTTTATGGATGAATAGAGGTTTGAACCTAAGTGTTCCCAGTTCTAAAGCGACACAGTAACCACTGCATCATGCTGCTTTTTAAGGTGGTGGTAGGAAAAGTAACAGTAGAGAAATATCAAAGCAAGCAAAACTCTTCCCAGAATTCTTTTACAACTTAATTGCAGTCTTACCTGTTCCTGATTCAGATCAGATCTTGGGGAGGGAAAAGGGGATTTAATTCTTCTGATCACACATGGTTTTGCTTATCAAACTGCCCTTCCTATGCTTCTATGAGCTGTTGGAGGTATGCATCTTTTCTCTCCCAGGACGAAAAGCAATGTGCAGAGTAGTTTTGACAGGTGAAACTGTGCAGGATGGTAGGATTAAATGCTGTTCCTTCTCTGAACTGAATCACATGCAATTACACATCTGCATTTTAACTTTTAAAAAGCTAGGAAGATTCAGTCCCTGGATCTCTCCTCATCTTGTTTAGTTCAGTCCTTATGTTTGTGGAACAGAAAGAAAAGTGCAAATACAAAGGGCAGCAAAACACAGTGTGAGAGTCCATTTACTTTAGTGAGGAATGTTTTAGGGGGCAATCCTGCAATTATTTGAATGTTTAGTTGTTATGATACTGTTGAATAATTTCATATTAAGTCTATTTAAGACTAATTATATAGGGTTGCCAAACTCCAGGTGGTACCTGGAGAGACCACTCACTATTCTAATTGATTTTCAGATAACTAAGATCAGTTTCCTTGAAGAAAATGGCTCCTTTAATGGATGGATTCTATGGTATTAGATCCTGCTGAGGTCCCTTCCCTCCCTCAACCCTGTGCTTCCCAGGCTCCACCGCTAAAATAAAAAACTCATCTTCCGCTATATTTTAATGTATTTTTTTTCTAATGGCAAACTATAATGATGTTATAACCCCTTGAGATACTAATGCCCTCCATTTAAACCCACAACTAATGAAGCCGGAATGACACCCAGAATAATGACACTTCATACTTATGACATGTCTGCTTTTTATCACCCTCCACTGCCGTTACAGCCCAGTTAACAATACTAACAAACAAACACAGACCCCAATTTGGGAGTCTTTTAATCTGCTATAACATTCCCATGACTCTACATACCAACTCACTGCCCACTTTCTCTATATTTAAAGATGGCTTGCCATTCCAATTTTGTCTGATGAATGCTTACAGCATACAGAAGCTTACATTCTGAATAAAACTTAGTTGATCTTAAAGGTGCAACTTGTCTACTGCTTTGTTCTATTGCTTCAGACTAACATGGCCGCCGACTTGGATTTCCCTAAAATCTCGTTATTTCTTAACCCAGAGCTGGCAGCCTTACTAATTAAGGCTACTGGCTGCTTCTTTGTAGCACAAAGAGGTCAGTCATCTTTGCCTATTTTGAAGCAGAAATGTTAGCACTTTACAGATTCAGTATTTGCATCTCATTCAGAACTGTTTGGGACTATGGTGTGTCTGAACTACAGTGTTCCAGATGGCTGGTGAGGATTCACATAATGGATCACTCCCCACAAAAATAACATTCAGACAGACAATGGCCACATTAGGGAGAAAGATAAATCAGCACATTTACCTTCTGACTTCTATTTTTAAAGGGCTTGACTATATGTTACATTGTCCTTGGGTCTCCCCCTTGTTTACTCAAGGGTTGGGGGAGGGGTCTGCCTCTTTAATAGAGGTGACTTAAAAGGGTGTCATTTTTCAAGAGATATTATTAAAGGGACAGGATGTTGTTCTCAGGCTGTTGGCAATCCTAGTTCACGCCAACCCTGTTGACCAGATATTCACTGGGAGTTCTGTGCAGGTTGGGACTACAACAGTTGTCAGCTCCAGGTTGGGCAATACCTGAAGATTTCAAGACTGGAGCCTTCAGTGGGGTTTAATGCTACAGTCTGCCTTCCAAAGTGGCCATTTTGGTGAAATGATCTCTGTTGCCTGGAGACAGTAGTAATCCCAGGAGATCTCCAGCCAACCACCTGGCAGTTGACAACCCTGCAATATGGGAAGAGGTTTAAGTCATTTTCTCAGCTGGGGTAGGGAGTTGCTATTTGCCCCATTGTGTCCTGAGAATCTACTGCTATAGGACAAACAGCAGTTCCATGGGCAATTTCAAGTCAGGGATCATACATCAGGTGACCCTACCCTGACTTACACTTAGTATGCTTTGTAGCCAAACCCTTCATGTGTACAAGTGTCCATGCATTTGGGGATCTTGATTGGTGAGTGTTTACAGAGCAAAATCTACTGAAAGTATTTGTGTGCTTGTGGGGCCTGTTGCTGTCAGCCTGCTAGACCTGAGCATCCATTGCACTTGTCTTTTGAAACACACTTCAGGGGAACTTGTGTACTGGAAGGTAAGTAAGGCACAAAGTGATAATTCCTCCTATGGTGATAAATACAATCTAGCCTTGTGTCCAAGTCAAGTACTGTGGTCTGAACTCTCTGCTCACGACCTGAGTTCAATTCCGGTGGAAGCTGGATTCAGCTAGCCGGCTCAAGGTTGACTCAGCCTTCCATCCTTCCGAGGTTGGTAAAATGAGTACCCAGCTTGCTGGGGGGAAAGTGTAAAAGACTGGGGAAGGTAATGGCAAACCACCCCGTAAAAAGTCTGCCGTGAAAACGTTGTGTAAGCAACGTCACTCCAAAGTCGGAAATGACTGGTGCTTGCACAGGGGACCTTTCCTTTTCCTCCCTCGCTTAGCTATTATTTTTTTTCTTAATAATTACATGTGAAAATATTAGTACAACGTTAAAATTAAGACTATTTTCAGAAATCAGCTAATTTTAAAGATGATGGATAATGAAATCACCGGAAACAATGTAACTTTCACAAAACAGTGTACAATTATATTTAGTGCAAACTGAATTGAACAAAAAGAACAGAACACTGAGTATACAGTATGAATAATGTCCCCACAAAGTCTTTCCACAGCCTGAAAGTTGGCTTCTTCTGATAGACACAGGGGTGGGCAAAATCCTTTGAACTCAGAGTTCAACTCCAAATGGCATGGAGAAAGTAAGGAGGAACCGCTTATTGCAGGACTCGTTGCGATTTCGACAGAATATACTTCATCAGCCTCCTTCTCTTGGTATTATATGGAACCTTAACAGGCAGCCCAATCCAGAGATAAGGGGCGGCCGGTCACGGCGTAGCTGTCATGCCGCTAGTAGACTTCCTGAGGACTTCAGCATGCTGGAGCGTGGGGAGGGGAGAGGCATAGCTTGCTGTGAGGGAGATGGTCACCATGGCAACGCCACTGGCGGAGGCACGGAAGGGAGGTGGAGGCAGTTGGAGGGGAGGGCCACCTCACCCCCCATTGGCCAGTCCTGGCGCATGCGCTGCGGCTCATGACAGTCAGGGATGGGGAGAGGTGGCCCCAGAAAGGCTGATAGCAATCCCCAACCTGCCCCCAAACAGAGAACGGAGCCAATGATGGGCAAACCATCACAGGCAAAGGAGAGACGTCCCACTAACACGGGGAGGGAACAGGAGTGAGGCTGGGCATGTGTGCAACACCTGGCTTGGTGGCAAGGCGGGGGTGGGGGTGAGACAGGCCCGTATGGGACCAAGGAGAAGGAGTCAATCCCCTCACACCCTCCCCCTGTCAGAGACTCTGCCAATGGCAGGCAGACAAGCAGGAAGTACCAAGTGCAGGAGTTTGCTGTCATAGACAATGGCTGGAATGTGTGTCTGGAAGTGAGCAGCACAGCAGCAGACACCCCCCCCCCACCCAGAGACCCCCTGTGCTGCCCTGATGCCCCCTGCCATGTGTATGGAACACCTCCCCCGGGGGCTGCAGAACTCAGTGCATCAGCTGCAGAACTCTGAGTCCACTTCATCAGCCCCCCTTTTAGTGTCCTGCGCACAACAGCCCTGTGGGGTTGGGTAGGCTGTCAGCCTGGGCAGGCTGAGGGGCGGCATTCCCCTCCCCTGTCCAGCCATGTGGGGGTCAGTGTGGCGGCTCATAGACTGTTCCCTCCCGGCAACCAAGTCTGCCCACCCTCCCAGGCATTCCCTTGGAGAGGCCACTGACGGGGGGGGGGGGTTGCCCAGGGAACATGCAGCAGATGCCAAGCAGGAGAGACAACAGAGGGCACAGCTCAGACTTTATTTTTCTGGAACAGAGTGCAACAGTCTCCCTGGCGCGCACTGGGCAGTCTTGCTGTGGGTGGGGCTCCACTCTGAGTGGCGGGCAGAAACAGCTGAGGGAGTGGGGGGGCGGTGTAGCGGCACACGTGGAAGCCTCTGTGTTGGAGTCCCACCTGCAAAATGGAGATAGAGATCAACAGCATCTGCAGGGGAGGCGGCTGGAAGAGCGGGCTGCGTTTCAGCCGGGCGCTCTGTTAAAGGGACAGTCTCTGACCCACCTCCCCACAATGGGGCAGCTGCCACACACATACACTCTGTGCCCTGCCAGGGGTTGGGAATGCGGTAGAGGACAGACCAAGGGAAGGAAGCAGGCGACAGCACAGAGGAGCGTGTCATGGGTCAAACTGCTCAGGAAGTCGCCTAAGCCTGGCCGTGCCCCCAACTCTACCCCCTCCTTTGCCTGAACGCTGTGCTCCACCTCAGTTCCACCCACACTCAGGCGCAGTCCTCAGGCACCGCTGCCTTGGGGCTGAACGGTGCTCAGGAGGCTCCCCGTCCATGTTACTCCCTCCCGTTGTGGTGGCGCCGGTCGTACGTCGGCGCGAACCCTTCCAGCGTCCACGTAGCGGCTTGTCTGCTCCCAAAAGACTTTCCGCACCCCCACCCTTTCTGGATCGTGCTGTAAATGTTCTTTACACATGGATGCTCTTCTACAGGTGCTGAAAATATTAGTACAACATTAAAATTAATACTATTTTCTGAAATCAGCTAATTTTAATAATGATAGCTGTAGGTTTTTTTTTTTTTAATTAAGTTTTATTATAGTGTAAACAACAGGAGGATCAGAAACTGAATGTATTTGGGGATTTGCAGATTTGGATTTGGCTCCAAAAAGAATGACCATCTGTTGGAATGTTGGAAGAATGTTTTGAATGATGCTGACTTATACAAAGCACCTTGCTTTTGATGCTTAAGCTGGTGATGCAGATGAAAGAGATTTGTGTTAAACACACACATACTTCAGACCTTGCCCTTTCATGATTTTACATTCTAGATATAATGACTAATTGGCAGTCTTACCCCAAGCTATTTTCTGTTTCTTTTGCTCTGTTTGCAAGTTGCACTAAACCAGTGTCTCTACTGAGACCTATAGACAGCTAGCATTTCCAAATGTTATACAGCATTCCCTTTGCTGTTACTGTGTAAAACATTTACAAGTAAAATTGTAAACATACCAAGAAGGATCACTTCCCAGGAGTGTTCTCCCCTCTCCTGTTGGGAAACAACCCTTCACCTTTTACATATTGCCAGCTCTCCACACCCCCCTCCCCATTCACACTCTCACCACCCCCTCCTGCTTTGCCTCCTTCCTCTCCTTCACCAGTTAGCAGCACAAATTTCTGTTTGTGCCAGTGGGACGGCCTGGCGAGACCACAATTGCTCAACTCCACAGATTGACGAGCCCTCAGATGCCGATTTACTGTACATGGCAGCCACTCTGGAGCCGAGGCACATCTGGAGTGGAGTAAGCTTACTGAGAAACAGGGGCCAGCTTTAACTGGAGCCAGTGGAACTGAGAGCAGCCGATGAAAGGCAGCTTTCCCGCCTTCCCCTTCCCCTCCATCCCTGGGTAGATTTTCTAATGTAAACAGAGTTGATGGGGGAAGAACACAGTAACTCTTTGCAGAATGTTTGTTGTTTAATGTTCTTTATCTGCTTGGGGTCAAAATTGTGCCTTAGAAAAACAGAAGCCTTTCTTTTCATCCAAATAGCTAAAAGCCTACATATTACTGTATTTAAAAAATTATGAAGCATGGGGAGGAGTTCCACTTTTGTATTTATTTGTTTCTTGTTATACTCATTTAGGGGCTAATTTAATTATCTGAAGCCCAATTAGAAACAAACTTGTCTGTGCCAAAGATTGCAACACTTTTGCAAATGCTTAAAAGTATACTTCAAACCTCAAGCAGAGTGTATTTCCATTTACAGCTGTCATTTAGAGAGATGACAAACATTTGGAATATGAGCTCTTCCTTTTCATATATATCAAAATGAAAAAAAATTATGACTAGATGCACTGATTTGCTTAATAACAAATAGTTTGCACATCCTGGTGCCAATTGAAACCCAGAGATTTCTTAACCTTATGTAGGAAAGAAGGACAGGCTTGTTTCAGTCTAGATGGACTGATTTCCTAATGAAATTTACTGAATCTTTGAGTCATATTATTCATAAATGCATATGAATTATTTCATTGGTAGGTTTATGTGGAATGAGGAGTCCAGGTCTTATTTCATAGGTAAATAAAATAGAAAGCAAAAGGATCTCTGGCTGAAAGTGAGTGTGTGAGGAGAATGGTGGTAGGGGTATCCTATTATCTTCAGTAATCACCAAAATGAAAAGGTTGAGATTTTTAAAGTTTACAGTAGACTTTCCAGTTTTAATCTACCTTGTTTAAGAAATGATCAAACATAAGGTTAGTCAGAACAGTGTTGTGCTAATGTGAGGAGCTAAAGGATAAATAGCACTGACTGCAATAGGAAGCCTCAAACCTATGGACCAACTACCCTGAATTCAATACGTGGCTTCTGGCCAGCCACTTTCTGTCTTCCTCACATTTTAAAGGTGGAGATATGTCCTATCTTGCAGGACTGTTGTAAGAATGACAAGAAGACTTTTTTTGGCTTTGTTTGACATTCAACTAACTCTTATTAGCCTGCTTTATGTTGTTTTATGTGTTTATATCTTTTATTTAATCATTTAAAATGTATATGTATTTGAAGTGTTTTTATTGTTTGAAATGTTCCAGTGTTTAAGATGTTTCAGCGTTGTTGTGTTTGGGAACTCTGAACTGGATAGAAAGGAGTTATAGAAATGTTTTAAATAAATAAAATAAAGAAGATTATGTATGGGAACCTTGTTGTACTCTGAAAGCACTATACAAATGCTAATTATTATTACAATATATAAGATCTGCAACAAAACCTATGAATGTTGGGCCAATGTACCTGTTTCCTGCGCTGACATCAAACCAAATTTAAAGTCTTTCAAATACAAAAACAGAAGAGCCATACTTGGAATTATATGGTATGGTAGACTTCCCTAGATTTACAAATTGGTTTAATAGAACATCAGGATTAAGATTTCTCAATATGTACCTGAATGACCATTATATTTTATCTGGCTAGTATAGCTTAGTGATAAAATTGTAAAATGCAAAGAGTTTGTATAAAGAAAATTTCTCCTTGGAAACATTTTCCCTACATCAAAATAATATAAATGACTAAAGTTCTGATTTGCTTGCATATGGCAAGAGGTCTCTAGATAATTGTGACCCTTGTTTACCAATGCTTACATGACTGGTGGGCAGAAACTGGGACTAATTTTTTTTTTTGGGGGGGGGGAGCCCTGTGGGGAATTAAACAGAAAATTAAGTCCTCATCTGTTTACATGAAGTTCTGACCACAGAGCTTCTGGCAATTCTTAGAGCTACCTGGAAATGACAAAGGTAGCTCTAGGAATCACTAGGAAATCTGTGGTGAGAACTTCCTGTAAATATTCAAAGTCTTTAAAAAAATAATTCCTGGGATACTACCCCTTTACAATCTTCTTGCCAGTTGCCAGGCACTGTCTGGCGACCCTACCAATGAGCAAAATAGTTGAAATTCTGAAACAAAAATTAAAATGAATGCTTTAATTAAAAAGGAGATTCTAATTCTAACTGTCATCATTGTTTCTTTTCAGTTTCAGCATTCATCAAATCCAGTGTAGAGCATAGGCTAAAGAATGTGGAACTAAGACCAGATCAGCATCAACCTCTGGCCCTGAAACTCATTCATTTTGGTAGCCTTGGGTACATCACAGCTTGGTCTTTCCCTTATGAATGTTCTGAGGGGAAAATGGGATAATTGTGTGCACACCTCCCTGAACTCCTTGGAGGAAGTATGGAATACAATTAAGCATGGCTACTATTCTCTTATTTTAAGTGATTCCCCTGAGTACTATCTGTACAAGGCTGCAAACTAAACAAAACTTTTTTTTGCCTCCAATTAGGTGAGGTAATATCCCCATTAAAATTCATTTTGTTTTAGCCTACTTTTCTATCCTGTATCCTGACTCTGTCTTCTGTCATGTTTGCTACCTCTCCCAATTTAGTATCATCTGCAAATATAATAAGCATTCCCTTTATTCCTTCATCCAAATAATTTATCATGATGTTGAACAAAACAGGTCCCAGGACAGATCCTTGAGGCACTCCACTTGTCACTCCAAGAGGATGAGGAACCATTCACAAGCACTCTTTGGGTACAATCTGTTAACCAGTTACAAATCTACCTAACAGTAACAGGATCCAAATTACATTTTGACAACAAGAATATTATGTAAAACCTTATCATTACGGAAATAAATATAAACTATGTCTACAACATTCCCCTGATCCAGCAAGGCAGTAACTTTATAAAAAAAGAGAGATAAGGTTAGTCTAACATAACATGTTCTTGAGAAACCCATGCTGGCTTTTAGTAACCACAGCTTTCTGAATGCTTAAGGACTAATTGATTATTTGTTCTAAAACTTTTGCAGGTATAGATGTCAAGCTGACAGGTCAGTAGTTACCCAGATCCTCCTTTTCTCCCTTCTTGAAGTTGGGGACAACATTTTCCTGCCTCCAATTTTCCAGCACCTCACCCTCCAAGAATTTTCAAAAATAATGGCCAGAGGCTCAGAAATTATGTCTGCAAGTTCTTCTAGTACCCTTGGGAGCAGTTCATCTGGCCTTCAGGACTTAGTTTCATTTAAATAAACTAACAGAGCAATCCGAGGGGGGGGGGGTGAAAGCACTGTGGAAGCGGACTTACCACTACGCCGGCGGTCTGGAGAATTACACCGGCGGATCCTCTCCCGCACTGGCGGAAATGGAGTGTGTGCCACTCTCCAGCTGCTGCAGCGTGCCGGCGCTGCGGCTTGATGGCGGAGCGCCACCGCGCCGCATTGGGGGCACAGCAGAGGTGTAGGGTGGCATGTCGGCATAGGAGGGGGCTGACCCAGGGGCGTGGCCATTGCTGGTTGGCTTCCACAGAATTTTCAGTGTGGGAATGCCCCCCTGAAACCTGCCAGGTGTAAATCTGCGCCACAGAAAATGCCGGCGTAACCCATAGGCAGTAGCGGAAGCAGGAAGCACATGCTGGCGGCGCTGGTGCGGTAGCACAGAAACCCCTTTGGGAGCCGTGTTATTGACCCACCAATCCTCTCCCGATGCGGGCTGGACACGGCCCCCCTCCCGCACCCAATCAGTGCCCCCCCACCCTACAAAGGTTCCAACTCTGGCCATGCACAAATCCCTAGGGAGGGCAGGGTGCATGGCATGGCACTTTGCCTCAGAGGGCCATGCTGTGAGGACTTAGCGAGAGGAGGGGTGCACTTGGTGCCGGGAACGGTACATAGAAGGATGTTACTTAAGTTATAGATGCTGGACTTGGGGGGAGGTGAGCTACTTCTGGGCTGTCTGCTTAACCACTTGTGCTTCCTAGCCCTAACAGGTCTCGCTCCCGGAGCTCCCCCCCCCGTATGGATGGGTAAGTCCAACTCGGAGTCTTCATGGCCCCCAGCCCCCAAAACTGGCCAGCGTGGTTGCGGCTCCGGCCGGCGTGAAGGCCCTCGCACATGTGTGTGTGTGGGGTGCGCCCTGGCTGCACATCCCGCTGCCGTCCCCCACACTCAGTGTCTTGGCCATCCCTGTGCTGGGGCGAGGGGGGTGCTACAGGTGTTGTGGCTTTCCCCAGCCCAGCCTCCAACTCACCATCTAGGGCAGGTCCTGGCGGTCGTGCCGGACCCCGCTGTGGCTGTTGTGATTGCGGTCTCGTATGCGATGCAGCTGGCCTGTGATGCAGGACAGCTGGAATTGTGTGGGATGGCTCCACTGGAGGCAGCCAGGACGCTCGCCCTGCTGGCTGCAGCCTTGGCCAGGGTTGGAGTCCTATGCCTGCAGCCAGCGAGGCCCTGCCCGTCTCTTTGTCTTTCAGGTGTGTGTGCTGCACATCAGCCTCTGCGGCTGCCGGAGCAAAGCCACCTGGCCCCAGAAGCCCCGCAGCCATGGGAGCGTTCTTTGCCAACAGAATCTCGGACGGTGGGAGCCAGGAACCTCCAGACATGAGCTTGGTCTCCCCGCTGGCGGATAAATAAACTTAGCCCAGCGTGCCCATTTCGTCTCATGTGTCTTTAATTTTTCCCACCTCGCCCTGGCCCCCTGTATCCCCCGAGCACGCTGCTCGTGGCTGTCCCAGGGGCATGGCTCTGCGGCTGGGGGGACTCTTGGGGCAACCACTTAGTGCAGATGTGTGGGAACTGTAGTGGGTGATATCAGTGACGGGCAGGGGCTGATAGGCAGCAAGGCAAACACTTGTCCAGGATCGCACCATTTGTCCATGCCGTCTGGGTCTGTGATGCAGCTGTCAGGGATGCCTTGGTCGGGGTGGGTGCCCACAGAGCAGGGGGGCCAACCAAGGTAAGGGATTTGGCCGACCAAAAATAATGGCGGCTGGATGGCAGGTTCCATAAATAGGGAAGCTGACCGTGTCAGCTTTCCTGCCGCAGGGAAGGCTTGAACCCACATTCTCAGCATTATGAGGTGGAGGATTAGCTCACTAACCCAAGCCACCTCCGCTGTGTGCGGAGGCGGCTTACAGCCAATATATGCCGGGGGCGAGGGCGGTCCTGGTTGAGAGTGTTGGCATGATCGGCTCCTCCCAGCCCCCTTTCGGAGCGGCCTCGGTGGGGTCACGCAGGGGCCACAAGCAGGGGACGGTGCGGGCTGCCCTGGGGGCTTCTGGATATGCAAATGTGGGACACCTGCGGACTTGCCTGCTTAGCCCACGGAGCACATGGGCAGGTATGAGTGGTGGCTATTGTCCCTGTTGGCTGCTGGCCGCCATGGACCAGCCTCAACTGGGAGTCGAGTCTGTGGCCACTCACACCTCACAGAATGCCTGCCATGGTGCCCTGCCTGACAATCCCATGACCAAGGTGCTTCTGGCATTGCACTGGGGTTCCCTGGTCCCCCCCCCCCCCATGTTTTTCTACCTTGTCTTTCTTTTTTGTGTCACCCCACAGGACTTCAGTTCTGCCTGTCATTTTATCATCTTCCCAATGCCTTTTCCAACAAGTGCATGAATTTTTGAAGGGATTCCGAGAGTGGTCCGGGCAATTCTTGTTTAATAATAGATTGAAGTGCCCAAGAAGCAGCAGCATACATGGGAGTGCACGGAGTCCCCCTGGTGGCCCCGGGCGTGTGAGTGGCCGCACTCACGGCACGCTCTCCTCCCTGGGTGCCCTGGCCGCGCGCCTAGTGGCCCAGATTTGAGCTCACACATGCTCCCGATTCAAGTGCCCCCCAAAGTCCTACTAGGCGGCGTCCCATGCCGCCGCCGCCTCCACATTCTCTCGCATCTGCGACCCGGGGTTTGGGAGGGGAAGGTTCTGGGGGGCCGGCAGACATTGCCGGGTGGCTATGTTGTGCAGCCTGACACAGATGGCCACCAGCTAAGCCACAGGCAGGGGCTGCATGCTGTGTCAGCCGCCCGTGTGGTGCAGGCAACGGAACTTCATCTTCAGCTACCCAAAGGCATGCTTGATGACCATGCAAGTGGCCCTGTGCACCTGGTTGTACACTGCCTGGTCCTCAGGCGTGTCCTCCTGGTACAGCATCAGCAGGTAGGGCAGCAGCGGGTACCCTCGGTCACCTGTGGAGGACAAGAAGGTGAGGACAAGGGATGGGAGGACCGCCACACACCGCCGCCTGGTGGCCTTACCTAGCAACCATTCCTGGCCATCTGGCCAGGCTGCCAGGAGGCAGTTGAGGTCCGAGAATGTGAAGATCTGGGCATCGTGCACGCTCCCTGGGAACTTCGCCACCAGATCTGGGAAGACTCCCCAATGGTCGCAGGATGCCTGCACGTTGAGGCTGTAGAAGTGGTGCCTGTTTTGGTACACCATGGGATCCTCCGGGGCCACCAGGGTGACATGCGTGCAGTCCATGGCCCCCATGACATTGGGGAACTGCGCGACCAACTGCTCTGGCCGTCTGCAGCTCCTCCTTGTCTGTTGGGAACCACACATGCTGCTGGAGGTGCTGAAGTATGGCGCCCAGGAAGGAATGGAGGCAGTGGCTGGCTGATGACTGGGAGACCTCCAGGACCTCAGCCACCATGCCCTGGAAGGAGCCGGTCGACAGGAATTGTAGGGAGATGAGGATACGCTGCAAGACGGGGATGTGTCGGGGGCGGCCACTTGGCTGCAAAGGCTCGCCTTGAGCTGCTCGCACAGGTCCTGGATGGCGGTGCGGTCCAAGCAGAAGCGGTTCAGACAGGTGGTGTTCTTGAGATGCAAAGTGCTCAGGCGCTCCCGGTATCTGCACAACCGATGACATCTCCGCCGCCCCCATGCAACCCACACATAGAGAGCGGGGAGGATGTGCAACATCCACACCCGGGGGGCTCTGGCGGCGGGATGAGGGGGCACCAACTGTCACAGGTTCCCATGGTTTGCGTGATGTGGTGCAGTCTGCGGCGGCCTGGCTGCCACCCTGACATGCTGCACCACTGCTTCCAGACACCGCTGGTGCTCTGAGGGGCCCTGGCTGAGCAAAGGTGTGGGGCCGCCAAAACCACCTTATGCCCTGCTGGTGTACTGTGGGAAAGCTGGGTGGGGTGGCGTGAGAGAGCCCACTATCAGCCAGCTGCGGTCAGCAGCCCCCGCATTCCACTGCCCATAGGAGGAATGGTGGCAGACAGAGCGGCACTGACTGAGAGTCACTGCCAGCCGAACTGGACTGAGGCAGAGAAGGCGCTCCTCTTTGGCTTGGTGCCTGAGAACGCCGCGGTTGTGCTCGCTGGCACATGAGCCGGGGGGGCGAACCCCCGCCGCCGAGGTTTCTGGCATATGGCGGCGGATTGAGTGTCCGCTGTGAGCCAGGTCCCCCGCACAGAGCAGTGCACCCTGAAGCGCTGGAATGACTCATTCAGCCCTGCTAAGAAGCGGTTCTGGCATCTAAGCGCTGAGGGCTCGACCTATGAAGAGGTGGTGCCCCGGGCGCCGACCGGCTCTGAAGCAATCATGGGACCCCTCATCCACCCAGTGACTGTAGCTGGCCACGGCATTGAGGTGATCTGCGGTAGGTTGGCACCCTCCCTCGCCCCTCCTTGCTACCGTGGGACTGCCACAATCTGATGGCAACACCCTTCCCTCCCAGGTGACTCCCAGGACTCCTCATGGACTGGCATGAGCTCCACTGCGGACTCAGAGGTGGGCGGCTGCTCTAGTGAGGCAGACGAGGACTGGAGCTGGTCGCCCAGCACCTGCACAACAGGAGGTCGGCAGGTCCAGTGCCCCCCACAACCCCCAGAGCATCCAGACAGCCATCAGGAGGTGCCGAGTCCGGGGGAGGACAAATCCAGTGAGGAGGTCATGGATGCCGTGGTGGGTGGCCTCCGTCTGTCCACAAATGATGAGTGGCCCAAGTCCCCTCAAGGTGCGGCAATGAGCGAGGGGCATGGGGCGTCCGCGAGTGGCCGTCCATGTCAGCATCTGACCACTGTTCCATCCCATAGGAAGCTGCTCCTTGACCCTGCCGGCCGACGTGGTGGAGAACCTACAGTGGGCATTCCCACGCAGATGGTTGGCCCTAGCCGCCTCCCTCATGCTGCGAACCCTGGATCTGCCCACATCACTGCCCCATGCCCCAGGGCCAGGGAATCTGGGGGGACCTGGCCATGGCAGACTCGAGTGCAGGGCGTCTGATGGGCCCCCGCAGACCTGGCCCCCAACCAGGGGGAGCTGCTGGAGGATCCGGAAGGTGGCAGCGATGATGAAGGCTGCACAGATGGCGGGGACCCGGGACCCAGGGCACAGGGGCCATGGCCAGCTCAAAGGATCCCCACCACCCTGTCCTCCATGTGGGCAGCCATAGAGCGGAACAGGCTGGAGGGGCACTGGGAATGGCAGGAGGCCATGGCCGTAGGACAATGCTGGATGGCGGGGATGGAGGGGACCGTGTCCGCGGCCACTGGCCATCTGTCCAGTCTTCCAGCCATGGTGAGGCAGTTGCAGGAGTGGGGCGCTAGGGTGGAGCGCCTGCTCGGCAATATCGACCAGTCTCTGGTCGGTGCCGAAGGGCCTGCTCCTGCTTTTCCCGAGGCGCCCCCCCCGGCAAGGTGGATGGGGAGATGCAGCATGTGGCCACTGTCGGGGGTGATGTCTGGGATGCCGCGCTTGTCCTTGACAGTGGACCAGCCACCCCACGGCTGTGCCCTTTGGGCGGCTGCCACTGCCCACCGCAGAGGCCGGTGGCTTCCTGAGAGGGGTCTGTGCGGCAGCCCCTCTGCAGCCCTGTACTTCAATAAATTTGATTTCTGCACATAGCGTTGAGTCCTTATTTGAGCAGGATTGGGAGACGGCACACAGCCACCTTGACAGTGTCGCACGCCCCTCATGGGTGTCTGGTTCTTTGCGAGCGGGCATGATCGGAAATAACCACAGGGACTGCCGCTGGCACCTTTGGGGCACGGGTGCCTGCAGTGGTTGGCCTACTGTGTCCTGGTAGGTGGCCCCCATGGCATCTGGGAGGCCATCCTCCCATGCAGGATGGGGGAGAACACTGATGGGGGCTTCCCCCCTTTGATGGGTAACCTGCTACATGGAACTAGCAGTAAGTGCTGACCGGATGCTTCTCCAAGAATTACACAGGCACACCATGGGGCTCGGTATGTGCATGGGGGTGGGTGGGGCATGCGGGCAGCCTACTGCCGGGGAGCACTCTCTCTGGCGGCAGGCGTCACGTGGGCCGGCTCCCCACCCACCACCTGCCAATCCCTGCCATCCCCATGGAAGCGCCCCCCTCCTGTCCCTGCCCTCGCGCTGCTCAGGGAGGCCACGCTCCAGCGTATCTTATGTGTCTACTGGTGGCTGCCACTGCTTGGACATGCTATGCTCTAGCACCCTGAACCCTTTTGGGGGCCGGCTAGCGGTGCCATGGATCTGGCCACGCCCGAGTGGCTACCCACCACGTATGTCTGGATTGGGCTGTAAGTGTTCATTTACTACCCCTATGCCAATCCTAGGCTACAATTCCCTTTCCGCATGTGTTCTATTTTTGCCAGGTTGAGCACCTTTTTTTCTCACAAGAGATGACTGAAGAAAAGTAGGAATTAAGCAGTTTAGTCCTCTCTTCACCACCTGTTATGATTTCAGTTTTCTGTTCTCGCAAGGGGCCTACCATGTCCTTACTCTTTTTCTTACTTTGAACATAAGAAAAGAACCCTTTTTTTTTGTTTTTAACATCTCTTGCTAGCCTAAGCTCATACTGAGCTTGAGCTTTCCTAACATTCTCTCTACAAGCAGTGGTTATTTGTTTATATTTATCCTTGGTTATAAGGCCCTCCTTCCATTTCCTAATGAGTCTTTTTTATAATCAAGTTCTTATAAATATATTTATGGATCCACTTTGGCTTCTTTAGGCTCCTTCTCATAGGAATTGTGCTTTCAATGTTTAGCTTTTAAGAAACTCCCACCCCTGCCTTTAGGATTCTTATCTCCAGTTTTCAGCATTGAACTAGGCTTTGAATTTTTGTCTTGCTTCCCCATGATTTAGTTTAAATTCCTCCTTTTTAGGTTTGCAAGGCTCTTATCCAACACATTTTTTCCTATGTTTGTGAGGTACAAAAAAAGAGGGCGATTGTGCCTTCAATATTTAGCTTTTAAGAAACTCCCACCCCTCTTAAACACCATTTGTGTTCCTTCAGTCCAACCTATATGTCTGACTATGTATAGCTTTAGCCTTCCCCAAGATTGTAAATTCCAAAATTACATGGTAACTGCTACTGAGAGCACCCACAACTTTCTCCTTGTCAACCAGTTTTCCCTGTTGGTGAGAATCAAGCCCAAGATAGCAGAGCCCCTCATTTCCCTCTCCATCTATTGGGAAATGAAGTTGTCAGCAAGACAAGTCAGGAATTTGTTTCATCTTTCATTTTTAGCAGAGTTGGACTTCCAATAGTTATTCGGGTAATTGAAATCTCCCATGACCACCATGTCCTGTCTCTTTGAGAACTTTGTAATCTCATTCAAGTTTTCTGCCTGGCTTGATGGTCTATATCACTGTTATTTCTCTTTTATTTTTACCCAGAGACTCAACTGAACTTCCATGCTCAGATTCATGTATTTCCTCAAGTATATACGGTAGCTATTTTCTTTCACATATAATGCAACTCCTCTACCATTCCTTATTTGTCTGTCTCCTTTAGAGCCGCCCTGAGCCTGCCTTTGGCGGGGGAGGGCGGGATACAAAAATAAATTTACCTTACCTTACCTTATCTTACCTTACCTTTAAGTAAGTTCTATCCCTCAAACCTAATATTCCAATTGTCAGTGTCATCCCACCAAGTTTCAATAATGCCTATTGGGTCATAGTCTCCTTCCTGTATTAGGACTTCTAGTTCCTCTTGTTTGTTTTCCATACTCTGTGCATTAGTGTAGAGACATTGGAATCCATGGTTTATGCTCTTCGAGGTTTTTATTTCTGTACTTACCTGCACGTTAATGTTACCTAGCCTATGTGCCACTCCCCATAAATCTTTAGGATTCTTATCTCCAGTTTTCAACATTGAACTAGGCTTTGAATTTTTGTCTTGTTTCCCCATATGATTTAGTTCAAATCCCTCCTTTTTAGGTTTGCAAGGTTCTTACCCAACACATCTTTTCCTATGTTTATGAGGTGCAAACCGTCTCATGATAGAAGAGCCTCATATCAAAAGTGTAACCCATGGTCCAAAAATCCAAACTTTTCCTGATGACACCATCTACATAATCAGTCATTTATTTTCAGTATTATTCTTTCCCTTCCTAAACCATGGCCCTTGACAGGAAGAACTGATGGAAACACAACCTGTGCTCCCAGCTTCTTCACCTTCTTACCTTAAAAGAGACCACATAGTCTCTTTTAATACATTTTGGGCTGTGCCAGGCAGTATCATTTGTCCCTACATGGATTAGCAACAAAGGATAATAATCCATGGGCTAGATGAGTCTTCCCACCCTTTCAGTCGTATTCTCTATGCATGCACCCAGTAGACAGCATACCTCTCAAGATGACGAATCTGGTTGGCACACTTGAACATATGAACATATGAAGCTGCCTTATACTGAATCAGACACTTGGTCCATCAAAGTCAGTATTGTCTTCTCAGACTGGCAGCGGCTCTCCAGGGTCTCAAGCTGAGGTTTTTCACACCTATTTGCCTGGACCCTTTTTTTTGGAGATGCCGGGGATTGAACCTGAGACCTTCTGCTTTCCAAGCAGATGCTCTACCACTGAGCCACTGTCCCACTTCAGCTTCTACCTGTCTCAGTAGGGAAATCCAAATTACCAGCACACACCTTCTCCTATTTTAGGGAGCAGAAGCTCAAATCCTCTCATCCACAAAGGCCTAAGAAATTTCCTTCAAACTTTGTGGAGGCTGGGAAAATACCCTTGTTCCAGTGGTGCAGAATCAAAATGGGGAGATCCTGGAACTGATTGCTTAGCAACAGAGGCTTAGAATGTCTCATTGTTGTGCTTCTGCGTATTGCCTTTTTCCATGCTCTGTCCTCCTGTTAGGTCTTCCTCTATTTGCCAAGCTACCTTTTCCTCCTCCTTCTCCTGCTGTTCTCTCAAGAGGACTTCATGCATTCTGTCCATGGAGCATGAAAAAGCATGCTTCAAGTCCCTGTATCTTCTCCAGTAGGGCTACTAACTTACACTTACTATTGCTGTTACTCTGAAGTAAGAATATAAACAATGCCACAGACTTTTCACATCACTGCTTCAGCTCCTTCACCAGCCATGCTGGTGCAATCTATTCAAAAATTAGTTCTGTTTATCTTGTACCTCCCTGATAACTCCACCGCCAAACTGTCTCCCAAAACTACTTGTGAAGAGCTACTAACCTTCCTACAGGGGCCCCAGGCTAAAAGCCACAAGGCAAGAGCCCTTGAGCTCTCACCCTTTGGTTCACGCCAAAGGCTTGTATGTCTGGCGAGGAGGAGCCTTACACAATAGAAGCCTCACTGAGCAGAGGGCAAAGGGCAGCAGGTAATCAAATTACAATCAATCAGATTACATCCAGGCAACAGAGCCCAAAACTCAACAGAAACCACACATAGAAATCATTCTTCCACAAGCTATGATTTGGTAGGCAGTTTTGTTTTACCGTAAAAATTGCAAAAACATATCTCATTCTTATCAGTTTTTAAATAGCTTTCTCTCAATAAGTCAAAGCTCCATTAAAACCACTATTACTTGTAATCATAAGACTGAAGCACAAAGAGCCGAGAACGAAATGTCTGGAAGAAAAACATTCTCCAGTAGAACACGGCACTTGAGCCCGAAAGAGTCTACAAACCCTAATGAAGCACAAAGAATTTTTAGACTGTTCTAACACATATATGCCCACCAAAATACAGCTCTCTATAAAATATACAGCCTTGCCAAATATTTTGTCTATATTCTATACAAGATTGAAAAAGGAAGCAAGATTGAAAAGGAAGCAAGCATAAAAGCAGTATAAAAAGATCACTTATAAAAAGATTACTTGTAATAGTAATTATTTTTGTTTGTTAACATACACTCTTGCTGTTTGTATGACAATATATTTGGAAAAGATCCTAGAATGAGTTTATAAGTTATATATATTTGGTAAAAATATATAAAGCTCTCACTTTGATTTCTTATCAGAACAAATCCCTCCCTTGCTGAAGCTCTGAAACTATCATTGCTACTTTCCATCTAATATGTTATTCTAAGTAGAATACATACTTCTGAAGTAGAAATCAATTGAATTATTTGGCTCCTACTCTGTGTGTGGAACTGAAACGTCATGCTATTGATTGATTTGCAGATGTCATGCTCGTTTTCTTTAGTTTCACTTAAAAAGGCTTCCTCTTTCTAAAGCCCGCACAATCTAGGGGGTCTAAATCTAGAGGATAAATATGTTTTTGTTCATAAATTACAGTCCATTTATTTTTTTGCTCTCTTGAGTTAGATTAATAACATATTTCCAGACTTTTGCAGCAGTTTTATGCAAAGCCATGCTTCATCCACAAATGCTTGTGTTACCTGCTTTTCCCTTGCCAGAAGATGACCTCTCCATATGGATGATGCTTGTGAAAATTCTGGAGAATAGTTTCTGGAGTTGTGCCATTTTTATCCTTTTTGGGGATAGCTCTGAATTGATATAATGAATGTAACATAAAATACTGAACAGAAAAACTGTAATACTAGTATAATAGAATCAGACTACAGACCCTATTCCATAAAGACCTATAGAAGAGCAGTAGTCCTGAGAAGTTTGTGTTGGCTATCTGAGAACAGACACTTAATATGGCAGTACTGTGATACTGCAGACACAATGGAGCCATTGTTTTGACAGCATTCAAATTTACTCCCTGAATCTGTTTTAAGGCTTAAAATCATGGTTTATGGCTCAGCAAAGTATAAAGAAACTCTGTGCTTACTACTAAGTACAGATCTGGCCCAAATATGAATGATATAAGCAAATGTATTCTAGATTTGAAAAACTTTGAACATTGTTTGCTCAGCACAGGCATACACACATTTTGTAAATACTAGGTTCAATAAGAACAGTCAGAATGTTACCATGTGTTGAGATGAAGATGATTTTAAGTTTATAGCATCTTGATTGCATGGATTCCTAAACTGCAATGGCATAGATACATACACACTGTGGTGGCTAATATCTACTTGTCTTGTAAAATGGGCCAGAAGCAACTGGTTATATATTATTCTAGAGAACCTTGGCATATGCATATTCATTCTAGCCTCCATAGTTCTTATACGGAAAAACGGAGAGTAGGAAGAAGGGGAGCCTACTTCTAGAGTTGTGTAAAGCCACCAGTATAGCACAGGTGGTAGTGGGGAATCCCCTAAATAGCTCTGCAAGCAGATCTCTTGACTATGAGGGGAGAGGTTCTGAGATCTGATGAGAATGGGCTAGCTTGGACCATCCATCATTCTGTGGACCCTGATGTGAAATCCTGGAGAGACCACTGCCCATCTGAGCAGGTAATACTGACAGTGGCTGAATCTACACACGTATTGCTGGATATTTTGCTGCTGTTGCACACTAGCCATCATTTGGAACAGGCTTATCTTGTGTGTACAAACCAAGCCAATTGCAAATGATCGCTATAGTGCAGCAATAACCCAGTGTCCAACGATGTGTGGGTTCCAGCCCTGGCTAGACAAACAGTACCAATCAATATAAGGCAGCTTTGTGTGTTCAAGCTGGTAAAATCTGCCAGTGGCAACTTCACAGGGTAACCAGCATTTGAGTATGGTGTGCAGGGGCAGCTTCAACTCATGCTGGCATCACTGTTGTGATATAAAGTCGTGGTAAAGCACATACTTTCCATGCTGAAAGAGACATATGAAGCTGCCTTATACTAAATCAAACCCTGGGTCCATAAAAGTATTGTCTACTCAGACTAGCAGCGGCTCTCCAGGGTCTCAAGCTGTGGTTTTTCACACCTATTTGCCTGGACCCTTTTTTGGAGATGCCAGGGATTGAACCTGGGACCTTCTGCTTAGCAAGCAGATAATCTACCACTGAGCCACTGTCCCTTCCCTTAAGCAGGTGTGGTATAGTGAACAAAACATTGGACTGATGGCCAAACTAAATGTTCATCCCCTCCCAAAAGCTTTGGTTCCTGGATCCAACTTGGGATGGCTGCAGTCACACAGAGCCTGTTTGGGTTCAGAACACTGCTGCAGGAGGAGGAAGTGTTCTTGCTTCCCACCAAAGCCACCTTTCAGTGCTGAAACAGCATTGGGAGCGAGGAGTTATGTCCCTATTTTTGTGGTTTCACATGGAACTGATCCTGAGCCCTGTTTTGGTGTGGGAATATGGCAGGGGGGGCAGGGAGACAGGAGCCCTTCTTCCTCCTGGGGTGGCATTTGGAGCCCAAATAAGTTCTGTGTATTTTTAAATAACTACTGCAGCTGCTGTGTGGCTGCAGGGAACCTGGGTCCTTAAAACCTGGACCCAACTATTTTAAAAAAACAAACATCTGTTTAGGCCCTAAGATCCTGAGAGACGAGAATCTGCACTCTGCCATGAAAGACTGCAGGGGGACTTTGGACCAATCACACTCTCTCAGCCTTACCTACCTCACAGGTTTGTCATGAGAAAATGGATAAGAGTAGAATGGTATCGCAAGCATCTTTGGGTCCCTGCTGCCTGGAGACATGTGATCTAATAACCTGAAGCTTAATCCTGAAGATAGAATTGCTACTGTTTAGCAGAAGGCAAGACCCAGGATTTAAGGTATCACCCACTTGGGATGGGGCTGTACTCTTCTTGAAGAAACAGGTCCCTAGTCTAGGTGTTTTCTTGGACCCAGACCTAGCACTGGATAAGCAATTGGCAGTTGTGGCCAGGAGTAGCTTTTACCAGTTTTACCAGATTTGACTGGTTAGCCAGCTGTGACCTTTCCTGGGCAAAACAAATCTAGCAACTGTGGTCTATGTCTTGTTGCATCTAGATTAGATTATATATAGATTGAATTACTGCAATGCATTGTATGTATGCTTGCCTTGATAAGTGTTTTGAATCTTCATTTGGTGTAGAATGCTACAGTCAGTATGTTGGCTGGAGTGGGTCATAGCGACCATATCACACTAGTCTTGGACCCTCTACAGTGACTCGCAGTCTGTTTCCAGGCACAATTCAAGGTGCTGATATTGACCTATGTGATTTAGAACCAGCATACTTAAATGACCACCAACTCCCTTACAAAGCTAACGGACTGCTACAGACCTGCTTTTGATGTCCCTTCCTTCTGGAATCAGGTGGGAGACTGTCTGAGAGAAGGCTTTTTTAGTTGTGGCATCAAATTCTGCAACTCTCTCTCCCAAAGAGACTCATTTGTCATCTTCTGTTGTGGTCTTCCATCAGTGGATCAAGACTTTACCAAGGGGAAAACAGACATTCTGTCAGAGCAGGGAAGTTACAAAAAAACAGCCTGTCATAACCTCTGCTAAATGGGCATTCATTCTAGTGTAAGTAAACGCCTTGAGTAGGTCAGTTGAGGGCTGATGGTGATAAGAGGTAAGAGAATCAGGGGGAAGTATTCAAAAATATTGTGAAGAACAAACTTGTTGAGTATGAAAAATAGAACTATTGTAATCAATCTGCCTAATCTGCTTGTCCTGAGAAGGAACTAGGCTGCTGGTGCCTGCTCCCCAGAAGTGAGGTAAAGCCCACCAAAAAAGCTCTAGAAGTTTCTTGGTGGAGTCCAGCACAGGCACAGAATCTCAGTGTGTGGCCTCCACAGAGGCCATGAAGAAGATCAGTGGGATACAGTGATTCCTGGGTATAAATTATATTGGAAGGACAGGGAGGGAACGGTCAGGTGGAGGTTATGCTTTTCTCTTTTATGACTTTAACTCTGTTTATAATGTGTTTGACAATATCCACCAAGATATATTTCAGAAACAAAAAAATGCCATATGTGATATGGCTAAAATATAAAATTTAAATGATTCCAGAATATCGGGTTTCCTTAACTGTAATTTTGGGGTTTTCTGGCAAGTTTAGCAGTGACAGAGAAAATGTATTGCAACACATCAATTGTAAACAGCATTTTGAAACAAAACAAAAAAGTAGAAATTGGTATACTTTTTTTTGCTTCTTGGCCTTTTGGCTAAGATCAAGCAAGTACTATACTATGTGCCCAACAAAAATTATTGCATTATTTATAGACTATAATACCATTGCACATATAAATATATCCTAGCATAAACCACAGTACACTTTAGAATAAGCACAAATTAAGACAAAAAAATTGAAAGAACTACTAGAAAAAGAATAAAAACAGAGGGAGAGGAAACCACAAAAATGAAATAAAGAAATCATAGGCATTTAAAATATGGTGAGTAATCAGAGAAGGCTGTGGAGTACAAATAGGTGAGGAGAAAGGAAGAAAAATACCAAATTGTTACTATAAAGTAGACAATCTTTCTCAACTGAGACAGATTTGGCTCAGTAGTTCCATTGAGTAAGGTCAATTATAGTACAATTAAATGTTGCTATTTTAAAGCGGGACAATCATTTTGGGAAATGAAGTTTCCCAAAATTAATGTGAAAAATAATTGTATGAATGTGATCTAGATGAAGATCCCTTGCACATTTGACAAACATCCAAATCATGGCCATTTTGCTAAGTTGCAAAGGTCCCCAGTGCACTTTTAAAATTCTTGGTTAAGATTTTAAGCATGTGGAAAAGCAACACAACTGAGGAAGGCTTTGAAATTTCTATTCATTGAGACAAACTGTGAGGAACACAGAACACCATTTTGATAGACATCTGCTAGCTTTTCATCTACTTGTAAGAATTTTTTGTGTTATGGATTTCAAACTTTTACAAAACATATCGGATATCTAAAGAACATGCCCAAGTATTGGCACATGTATTTGAGGATTTTTACCATTTGTCAGCAGATACTTCTATACCTGTTATCCTGCTGTTGTTTTAAGGAAAAGTCAGCTGAATTTTTATACAGATCTTTGAAGTTGTTTTTCAAGAAATAAAAGTGCGTACCTCTGATGGAGATGCAAAACTAGTAAAGTTCTACAATTACTTTAAAAAAAAAAGCAGAACAGGAAGGGCATTTTCAGACTAAGAAGTAAATCTATCACATAAAGTTGAAATTCAATATTATAGGCAACATAGGGTTGGTACTGATTCAGGCAGCCTTGGGCTCACGTTTTCCTGATCTCCCCTGTAACTGTTTTCCCCTGACCTCCACTACTGACAGCAAATGTTGGGGATGGAAGAGAAGAAACTTTCATTCCAATTCTGAATGATCCTAGACTGGGGGGAGGGGACATTGGGAGAAGCCAACATGGAGATGCCTTTTGGGTAGGGTTGCCAAGTCCAACTCAAGAAATATCTGGGGATTTTGAGGGTGGAGCCAGGAGCAAAGGTGTAACAAGCATGACTGAACTCCAAAGGGAGTTCTGGCCATCACATTTAAAGGGACTGCACATCTTTTAAATGCCTTCCCTCCATTTGGAAATTATTATAGATAGGGGCACCTTCTTTGAAGCTCAAAGAATCTGATTCCCTAGTCCAACCTTTTTGAAACTTGGAGGGTGCTTTAAGGAGAGGCACTGGATGCTATGCTGAAAATTTGGTGCCTCTACCTTAAAAAACCGCCCTACCAGAGCCCCAGATACCCACTGATCAATTCTCCATTATACCCTATGGGAATCGATCTCCATAGGGCATAATGGAGTATGCAGCAGACATCCCCCCCTTTCTGATAACCTTGAAGTGGAGGGAGGGCCTTCAAACCAGGGGATCCCCGGCCCCCAAATGGGGAATGGCAACCCTAGGAGTAAATAATAAAAAGATTTTAAAAGCTCTCTTCCCTGTTCTTCAGCCTTTCCCTCCCACCTGCCCAAACTACTTAAATTACCCCACCCAACTACAGTGAAAGGTCTCATGATGGACCTAATCTGGCATGAAAGTGTTCATTTATCACATCTAGTTTGCCAGGAATGCATATATGGATATGCAGCCATATATATTACATTCACACACCCAATGTCCACTCTAAGCTGTGGAGTCTTTTTTTGTAATAATAATAAAAATCCCAGCAGAAACTCATTTGCATATTAGGCCACACACCCTGATATCACTTGTCACAAACAGGGCTTTTAGTAGAAAAAGCCCAACAGGAACTCATTTGCATATTAGACCACACCCCCTGACACCAAGCCAGCCAGAACTGTGTTCTTGTGTGTTCCTGCTCAAAAAAAGCCCATCTTGTGAGCAGAACTTCTACTTTGTGAGTTACTGGCATTAAAGCTGTGAGCTACTGCATAAATTAGTTTGCTCTGGGGTAATTTTTTCCTGAGCTAAGACAAAAATGTGTGAGTCAGAGGCTAAAAAACTATGAGCTAGCTCACACTAACTCAGCTTAGAGATAACACTGCACACGCCAATCAGATCCAAACACATATCTGTGGGTTTGTTTTAGTTTTCCCAGAATACAATTTGAAGCATGGTGACAGAATGGAATACCAGTCTGATCAAAGACTGTGATGGGACATAAGAAATGGAAAAGTTAATCACCAGTGATGGCAACTCTATAATATTCACTCTAAGTCCCCACCTACAGCTATCAATATTCATAGCCTAAGACTCGGAGAAAGTAAATTGCAACTATCATTTACACCACTGTGGCTATCTAGTATTGTAAATGTGTAATGGACATATATGAAAATAATCTTGAAATGGATTTTAAAAGAAACTAGTACAAACACGTGTTGACATAACCTACATTTGGGTTTGCCATGTTGGTTTCTTTTTTCCTTTGTTGAATACTTATCAACGATGATATACAGACGCCCTGGTTGTTTTAAATTAAACACAAACAGGTTTCAAATGTGGCTGGTGCCCAGCCCATCATTCCCAGAGCTTGTACAAGTTAATCCCAAACTGTTTAAAAATGAGCCACATCACTGACTTCTAATGTTCCTGCAAGGAGCCAGCTATGCTTCTCCTCAAATAACTTTTGAAACACCTCAAACCAAAATGAAGTTATTTTTCCCTTTCAAAAACTTGGCAAGAGGGTGAAAAAGCTAGTGTGGAGGAGGTGAGAAATACCATTTCCAAATGCTGAAAAAGCCAAATAAACCGTTGGTAGTAACAACCCAAATTCAACAACAGTCAAATTATTTGCCACACTCATTCAAAATAATTGCTGTTTAGTGATAGTGATAAAGATTATGCCAGGTGACTGATGAAAATATTCCAGTATATGTATAGCTTTAATTTTCTAATTAAATTATTAGAGGCTTTGTTCTCATTGTACAACAAAGGCCAAAATTCCTTGTGGTAAGATCACTGAAGGGCTTTTTGTGCAATTCAGCATCAATTAGTCACCAATGTGTGCTTTGGTTATTATTTATTTGTTTATTTACTATTCAAAGCAGATTACAGTGTACTGATGCAATCGATATGATGAGTTATCTAATACACAACGTAGTGGGATCATGGAAAACATAGAAAATGGCACATAATACAGAACAATGAAGAAAAATGATATTACATCAGTAGAAAAAATAATGCAATAACAACAGGATAATACATGTAGAAAAAAGATACAGTCCCTTTTCCATTATAAAGCAGTGAGCACCCTCCTGAACCATTCTATTACAGCATAGCCCTATTACCTCTATAGAAATGCCATTCTGAACAATTCTCTTTTACATAGTTTGCAGAATGTCAGAACTATGGGAGCCTTCCTGAGCTACTTCCTTACCTCCCTTACCTACTCAGGCCTGAGTCAGGCAGACCATTCTACAAGGTAGGGGCCACAACAGAGAATGCATGTGTACAAGCAATTGTTGATCTTGCTGATTTTCAGGGTGGAACCTGAAGAAAGCCCTGAACATGAGTGAAGTAGAACATAGGAGAACATAGGAGAGTGGTGATCTTACAAATATGAGTGTCTAATGCCATGCAGTGATGATCATTACCTTGAACTGAACTTACTAATTGATGGTCAGTGGAATCAGTAGAACTGTTTTTTCCAAGAGAACAGACTTTGCAGCAATGGTCAGTCATGGCAGCCATATTTTGCTGGCCATGTGGTTACCTAGGTAATGGGGCGCAGATAGGAACCTTTTAAGATCACTATTGCTTGCCCTATTTTAATATCAGTTAGAGTATGTCTAGAAAAAGGAAAGATGATTGTATTTATGACCAATTTTCTTTTGAAATCTATTTGCTGATCTAGTGCTGTGCTTAAAGATGCTTGCAAATATTTTCATTTAAATAAATCCTTTTTTTTTACTTGGTTCTCCATCTCTGTACCACCAGGATTCCCCCACTGTCTCAGATGCACTAGTGCAAGAGTGGGCCCCAGGTTGGAAGGAAAGTAGTCTGTGTGCACATGGAATTTCTCCAGGGGAGGATAAAAGTTGTATTTGGTCTCCATGGTAACCAGTCACTGGGTAGCAGTAGACACCAAGGCCAGGCCTCAGAACTAGGAAGGGGAACTGGGAGTCCTATTCTTCTCAGTGAGAAATCCCTAAAACAAGCAGGTGGTGGCAGTTAGTATTCTAGTGGAAAGAAGCTGTAAACCTCTTCAGGTGTTGATAACACTAAGGAGATATGAACAGAGCAGGGTCTGCAAGTCAAGGCAGGCCTGTACCACCACAGTCCTAATAAAAGGTGGTATGCAGATTGTGTTCTGGTGTTGTTATAATTTTACTTTGGGACCAACATAGCTGCTAACAACTTCTTTCTATGAAATGGCTCCCAAGTATAGACATGCTTCATTCAATAATATACCCCAAGCTAGAATTACATGTTACACATGACACAGATTTGTTGCCCTAAAGTCTCCTGGATCCACCCCCAAAGTCCCCAGATATTTTTTAGAGTTGGACCTGGCAACCCTATTTACTCCTCTCTTTTAAATCACCCTTTGAAGTGGCAGGAAAAAAGAAAAAGAGAGGTATTGGTGAAAACTCATATGGGCTCTGTTGGGTAAATTAATTTTACAGGCTGGAGCATAGTTAGAGCAGCATCATGATTTTTTTTTTTTTTTAGTTTCTGTGGACCTGTATCATAGTCTAGGGGGATTATGTGACCTGAAAGCAACACCATTATTCCAGTTTGATCTTCAGGCTGGGATAGTGTTGTCAATCTCCAGGTGGAGCCCAGAGATCTTCCAGAAATACAACTGATCTTCAGAGAACAGTTCCCCTGGGGAAAAGACTGCCTTGGATGGCAGACTCTATGGCAGATGTTTCAGAGCCTCAAGACATGAACATCAGATGTTTGAGAAAAGGAAGGAAGCAAGCAAACAGATGGAGGTGGAAAGAAAGCAACTGGAACTTTAACTTTACATGCATTCTCCAAGCTGCTGGCTGGCTTGACTTGGAGAAGTGATTTAAAAAGAGAAAGCCAGCCTTCTCTAAGCCAGCTGATGGCAGTGGAGGCTTTGAGAGCCACACAATATGTATGAAAGAGCCACATGTGGCTACCCCTGCTCTATGATATTATGCTTCTCCGAGTTCCCTTACCTCCCCAAACCCCATAATCTCTAGGCTCCACCCCTCAAATTCCCAGGAATTTACCAAGCTGGAGTTTGCAACCTTACATTGGGAAGGTCAGGAAATGATGCTGTTCATTAGAATAACATCTTTAAGTGCCTAGATGGTGAGAAACACTACAGCATATGTCATAAACCAATCACAGGCTGCTTTCCTGAAACAATCTGCAAATCTCCCTGTCATGTTATGCTTAAATTTCCAGTCAGTCTACATAGAAGAATAAATGCAGGAAATGTAAAGAGCTGGACTGCTGAATTCTATATATAAAGGTTTGTGAGGATAGAAGCTGTTGCCAAAATATTAACAGGGGAAGTTTATGTTCCTAGAGCAAGAATTCATGAACATGGGGGATGTTAGTCAGTTTTTTTTTTTAAATACATGATTTATTTGTTCTTTGTTTGAGTCCAGTGGCACCTTTAAGACCAACACAGTTTTATTCAAGATATGAGCTTTTGTGTGCAAACACACTTCTGAATCTGAAGACTGTATCTGACGAAGTGTTCTTGCACACAAAAGCTTATACCTTGAATGAAATTTTGTTGAACTTAAAAGTGCTACTGGTCTCCATCTTTGTTTGCTATTTCAGATCAACACGGCTACCCACCTGAATCTACTTATTCTTTGTACACTTTACCTTTAAGAGCCCCCCTCCATAAATCACCACAGGCAACTTTAATTAACAGCAGGAGTAAGTAGCCCATGGCAGGAAAATAAAGCAGACTTCACCTCATGCCCCTCTTTTTCTTGAAATGAGGAAGTCACTTGTTTTTCTCCCTTGCATTCTACTCTTTGGCTGACTGGAAAATATCAGGGGTCTGCTGGTGAGTCTGGTAGTTGTGGTGGTGGCTGCTGAATGTGGGGGGAGTAAAATAAGTGTCAAGGAATTCATTGTCTGTCCTCCACCTGTTGTTATTCTGGTCCCAATCAACCTGCTAGCCAGGCTGGAGCCAGTGGCCATCTGGAAACACTGCTCTGTTTATAAACTTGGCATGAAGCAACACTCCCGGGCCCTGACCTCCCACACAAATCTGGAAACAATTAGAGCAAGATGATAGGCAGGCAGGGAGAGAGCAAGCCAATGCGATTGAGAGGAGAGTTTTCCGGCTTTCAGACTAAGAAAGGATTGTGGTGGTTTCTGAGACAGAAATATTTATCCATATATTTTCTGCCAAAAGATTCTCTGTGATTTAAAGATAACGATAGTTCTTCTTCTCCATTTAACTTTCCCCCCTCCAAATTTCTTTTTTAATTTATCAGTTCTGAAGTTTTCAGCCGAGGAATAGAGAGAAGTTGATTCAGACCGCAACCGCAGCTCAAGGCACTCTTTCTCAAAACCAGATCATATGATACAGTTCCCATTCATTTTTAACAGCAGTAAAATCTGCCACCCAGCTAGCTTGTATTTCTGTGCTTTTCATAGGGGAACAGCTTCCTCATTCTGCCTTCTAATAAAATGTAGGAGTTTTGGGGGGTTCCCTGTATCAAGACTAACTTGTAGCTGTGAGATGTTCACTCCAAAACCTGTGTTTTCTCACAATAAATCCTGGCCTTCATTCTTAGACCCAGTCTGGCTTCTGCTTGAAGCTGAATCAGTAGCCAAGGAGGCAGCTCGCCAGACATGGATTGGATTCAGCGGAGCCTTGGAGTGAACGAAGGAGGAGGAAGCCTTAAAAAGAACAAATCAGGCACTTCCCTTTCTAGAATAAATTGAACAAGTAACTCTGTTCTTCCCAAGTCTGAGTAATTTTACCATGGCAAGTACAGATGCCAGCGTGTTATTTCATTTCTCACAGTTTGTCCATTTATTGGAACAAAAAAAAGACTGCCAGATGAGATGCGTTTACAGTAATTCATCCTGTATGATTGAAAGGAAATTACCCTTTGCTCATTTAGCAGAACTGTTGCCTCTCTGCCATTTTAGGAAGTGCCCGAGACTCATCTAAAATTTACCAGTACTGTTTGTCAATGACATTCACTATTTCAGTAAATTCAATTTATTCTACAAATTAGTGGTGTTCATGCTAGGGTTGCCAGGTCCTTCCTTGTCACTTTGCAGGGTGTTTCTGGAGGGGGCAGGGACATACCCAATGCAGAAGTGACATCACATTGGGAACCAAACACGCTGCATCCTTGAACTCCGAGTGGCAAGTTCACCACTTGGAGTTTAGGCACACATCCCCCCCCCCGCTTTTTGCAAAATGCATTTAAAAGGTGCTTTTTTGTAAGAAGTGGGGTGTGCATGTCTGCAGTCCAAGGGCCTGCATTCCACTGCTTGGGGTTCAGGTGTATGGCCAGTGGCCCATCCTCCCCCTCCTGCAAGATTTAAAGCACCCTCCAGCTGATCAGCTGGGCAAGTGCTACCACCCATCAGCTGGAGGCTCTTTAAGTCTCATAGGAGAGGAGGGAGAGGGGTGGCCAGTGGTGGTCGTTTTTAGGGTGGGGCTTGGGGGAAGGGCTTTCCCCATTGACCATCTGGCCAGTGGTGGGCAGGAGCCTGCAAAATCAGTGACCCCCTGCCTCGAACTGGGGACTGGCATCGCTAGTCGATGCTGTAGTGGCACACAGTCCAGTTTCTTGAGGAAAGTTGGAACTGAAACATGAATCTCCCCATGGAACCAGAAGCAAATCCAGATGGATCTGTAGAAAGGACAGGGAGTGCAATTTCAGTTTGTCCATTTGTAGAATCTAAACCTTCAGTGGATGTGCTTGCTCGTCTCTGTGCTAGTCTGCATGTCTGTGAAGGATGCATTTGAAACTGGACAAGCTGAGCTCTATTGTCTGCATGTCTGTGTGTCCACTGTAGCTTGGGAATGTTACACGTAAAAAGTTATCTGCCTTTTCCAGAACCACTGCATTGTGCAAACTAGAGAATAGGATGTTGCTTTTTAGATGCTTACTGAGAAACAGCCCCTACACCAGTATTTTTACTATGATTGTAAATTAATTTGTATATTTATGAAAAGCACAGGCATAACCCTTTGAGGACTGTATCATATTAGAATATAACTTCCTACACATCGAAAACTGAGTAGTCGGGGGAAAGGCTTGACTAGAAGCATTCCTCCTGGCATGGTGGCTTCCTGTCAGCTGGAATTTTGAATGTGATGGAATATTAATCATATTACTTGTCCAGCTGCAATCTGAAAGGATACACTTGGAGGCGGCGATAAGGAGGCCTATTCGTGTTTTTTCTGAAGGTGTAGTTTTGCCCTCAATCACAAACAAGTGATTTGCTTTTTTCAGCAACTCTTGCAGGGAATCCCAGTGACGCCAAAGCTGCAGTTAAATTGATTGCAACATACATGGAATACCACACTGGTTACATAAAAGATTTTGTACCTGAAGATACAGTGGGTTGGAATATGTTTTGTTGTTAATAAGATGTTTTCAGTTGCACTAATTTATTCCCATTATATCCTATGATGCTGTTTTTATTAGCTCTGCTCACGACCTGAATTCTATCCCAGCGGAAGCTGGGTTCAGGTAGCTGGCTCAAGCTTGACTCAGCCTTCCATCCTTCTGAGGTCAGTAAAATGAGTACCCAGCTTGCTGGGGGGAAAGTGTAGCTGACTGAGGAAGGCAATGGCAAACCACCCCTTAAAAAGTCTGCCGTGAAAATATTGTGACGCAACATCACCCCAGAGTCAGAAATGACTGGTGCTTGCACAGGGGACTACCTTTACCTCTAATTCCATTTAACATCTGAATGCACACAACTGTCTTTGTGTTTGAAAAGAAAAAGAGACAAGCTAGGTGAGGTGTTATCTTACTGGCTGATCTCCTCAGTGGAGAAAGTGTGAATTTAAACCTTTTTGCAAATAGCAGAGGTTTGAAAATACTGTAGTGGGAGAAGAATTTAACTGGTATTATTTGAAGTAGCTTTATAAGTAAACCATTTCTGTGGGAATGTTAGTTGAACAGGGCCATGAGATAAGTGCAGGTTTTGCCCAAAAGACAGAGGATAAGAGGAAACTTCATAACTGAGAACCAGAATCTGTGAAGTGCTGAGCACAGTATTTGAATCACGAAAGCACATAATTTTAAGGAATGTGTATAGTGCTGAGTGGAACTACTTCCAAGGTACCAGGGAAACATGTACTCACTTCAGCTAGATTACATTTCAAAATGTAGTATCAAGTGCAGAAATGTATGTTGTTGTAGCCAAATAAAAAATGAGAGGCTCTATCACTGTTAAAAGGTTAGTTCTGCCATTAGTTTCTTATTCACACAGGGGGCATTTCTCTGGTATCAGAATTGTGTTTCATTTGTTACTTTTCTCAGGTTTGCCATAAGCAGTGAGTTGTCATGTCAGTGTTGTTTGCTGTTACTATTCCTAAAGTCTGACCATGGCAGTCAACTCAGGGATGCCTGACGTTTGACAGCCCTTCAGAAATTAAAAGAAAAAGAAGGTAAAATGGAGAATGGTGCAAAAATAAAAGCAGATATGGTTTCTTTGGAATAGCAAAGAGGCAAAAATGGGTCAGCTGTGGGTCACAAATAGCTTCTGGTCACTTAGCAGCTGCATTTCTAGAGTAATGGTATTAATACTCATTAAAAATCTTCAATCTGGTAAATCAGTTTTTGGACTCTTAATCCAACTTTGTTGGAACTGCATTATAAAATATTGTATTTACTTAACTGATTTCATTTGTCTTTGTGAACTTGAGGGGAAGTTAAGGGCCAACATTCCTCCTACAGTTAATAAAATGTCATATTTTTTCCTATGTATTCTAACATTTTAATTAATGTCAGTCTAGGATAATCAGCTCTTTTGTATTGATATAATTTAAAGAAACCTTTTGATTTAAAAACAAATAAATACCAAGTTTGTGCTTTATAACTAGCTGCTAATATTCTGCTTTCATATATAGCCCTGTACATAACCTAGGTATGCACTGACCAATTTCTGTTGCAAAATGGGCTTTAGATCATTTTGGAGTGGTAGGCTGGCATCCAAAGCACTGAGCATGCAAAATGTTTTTAAGCAAAGAAATAAGATATCAATTATGCAACATGAAGTATTGCAAACAAAGGCCATTTTATGACTGGCAGAGAGGGAGCCCTAACTATTTTCCTGGTAATCGTTTATTTGGTCATGACCCTAAAGAGGTAATCCATTTCTGTACCAATTTTTTGTCAAGCCACCTACCAAAGTCACTATTACTTTTTTTTGCCAAAAGTTTTTAAAAAAACAAGTTGTCCAGTTGTTCCTGGACAAATTACTATTTGAATGAATAGCTAAGCTTTATGTATATTGACTCACTCTGTGTAATCCACCTTGAGTCCAAATGAGACAGGACTATAAATAACATAAATAAATAAATATAAATCCTGCTTGCTTAAAGTTAGGGAAATTTGTCTGATAATTGTTCAAATGGAGAGGTTACACCTGTTCAATGTGGCATTAGTCAAAGAATGTGGCATCTGACAGCAATGCTGATTCTGTGAATAAGGAGGTTCACGGAGCGAAAGAGTAAAAAGCGGGCTCCTGGGACTCCTGCAAGGCACCCCCCACCCGCTGATCACCTGATCGCAGGAAAAGTGCCCGAAGCTGGTGGTGTCTACACCAGGTTTCTGGTGGGCTCAGCTAGTTTATGTCCTTAGTCTAGATTTAGAAATGGAGCCTGGGACCTAGGGGGGTACAATGCCATAGAGTCCACCTTCCAAAACTGATCACTGTAGTCTGGAGATGAGATGTAATTCCAGGGGATCTCTTGGTCCCACCTGGAGGCCGGCATCCTAGGTTATAAGAGTGAGGGAGTATTCAGATCTGTATTGAGAAATGGGGAAAGAGCAATGAATGTTTTCTTTTACTCTGCTTTATAAACCAGAGATATATGCCATTCCCAGAATTAGTCATTGTGGCTGGAATATTTCTTAATGACAAGCATTTACCAAAGAAGCCTTCATCTATGAAATTGCATCATTTGTTGAACAGCAAACTATATGCCTTGATTTTTTAATCCCCCTGTTGTCTTGTTACTGAAAGCCTTTGACACAGATTAAGATTATTCTTAGCATGCAGTTCTTTCCTTCTATTTTTCAGCTGTATAATATGAGGCAAAGGCCAAGAGTTAATGTCATTCTGTGTGCAGCACTTCTTAAAGGGAGCCTGTTAGTTGATATTTTTAAAGGGGCCGAAAGGAAGCACCGGGGCAGTGTCCTTCCTGGCTCTGACTGGCTTCCTGTATGCTTCCGTGATGGCTGGTGACAATTCGGACTCAGTCTCTCATAACATCATTCTCCAGGCTTAATTCCCCCCCCCCCCCCAGTTTATGGTATCTGCTGGCCAATCAGTTCTGCTGTCTGACTAACGCATTACTGTACAGGTGATAGAGGTGGGTGGTGATTCAGATTATGATTTCGTTAATTTCCAGCTTCTGCTGGAAATACACCTGCTTAATAATGCTGTAGCAGACATGATTGCGTAACATAGCAAGACTACAGTCTGCAAAGGATCTTAGATATACCCATTGTGGTTAAAGGCCTTACTTGATGACTGGGCATTTTGCCAGGAATATCTCTCATATCCTTCATGAGGTCTTTCCAGACTTTGGAATTCCAATGGACTTTATATTTAGGTTGTTTTGGTTTCTCATTTGATGTCAACCTAAATTTGCCTTGTGCAGCAAACCAAAGCTGCCCTGTGTTTACATTTCTATAACTTCTACCCATGAATGGGGCAATTCTTTACCCATGTACTGCAGTTCTGCAGGGCCTGTAAAACTGAAGTGTTCCACCAGGCATATGGCTGAGGCAACAATAGCTTTTAGTTTGCCCCCTCCTCCTTTCTTCCACCCACCCACTCTGTCTTAATATCGGTTGTAAGATCTACTGACACCCATGATGCACAGTCCTTCCCTTGAGAACTGGGAATTGTGTCTTATGCACCATCTGTTAGTCTATTAACTGCACTGGGATGAATTTTAATTGATGTTGTATTTATTGTTTTAACCACTGTTGTGACCCACCTTGAGCCCTGCTGTGTTCAAGTATGAGAGAAAAATGGAAAGTAGCAAGAGTAATTTCAGAAAATTATTCTTACCACTGATAATAATTTAACACTAGATATTTGTGTGTATGTTTGCTCATAACTCAGTCCAGTTAGGGCACAGAGGTAATTCTCTGTTGAAAAAACTACCTCAACTACATATCACTAGTATCCCTTCATTATGCAACCATGTCTCTGTTGACTACCTGTTCCTTTCTTCTCTTGCTTACTATGCTTTTGGAGATGCTACTTTAGTTCCTCAAGCTGATGGAGCAGTGCAAGCACTCAACCTCACTAACAACCTCAAGTGTGAACTGAATCCTTCATATGAGCACTCAACCACATAGAAGCCCGGTTTGTTCATGCTATTTCTGCTCTTCAGAAAACCTGTGAGCATGTGGAAATCCTGTGAATCAGGCTTCTGTGCTTTGGGGAGGGCGGAATAAAAATCCAACAAATAAATAAAAATTAAAAATAAGTAGAGAATGCAGTTCATGCTAGAGGCTCTCTGTGTGGTGGAAGCAAGGTACTCATCTTCATTCATGCTACTTTAGTGCCATCCTGACTGAATGTATGAACCAAACAATAAGCCAGTAGAGTGGATAGTGGCATATTGCATTAGTGGTAGTTGTAAGGGGTATGGGTACCCTCATTGCAGGAATATTTTTCAAATGGTCAAGTCATAATAACTTATAATTTGTTTAGCCTGTGTTCTTTATGTTTTCAGAGTACTTTGCACATGCAATAATTTTGTCTTGTAAATTCAATCACTGTTATTATCCCCACTAGGGTTGCCAATCCCCAGGTGGAGGCAGGGGATCCTCTGGTTTGGAGGCCCTCCCCCCCACTTCAGGGTCATCAGAAAACAGTGGTGGTGGGGGGAATGTCTTGTAAGCCAAAATGCCCTCAAAAGAGGTTGGGGAATTGACAGGTGGGCACCTTTGACTTAAAAAGGATCTAGACTCTATGTATACAGGATTCCACTTCCAGAAATTATTGCTAAATTCACCAAGGACACTAATTAAGTAAAACAATCATGAATTTATTACAGAAAAATATAGAACACACACATACAAGATAATAGACTCATATAACATACATAAAGACCCCCACTGGTGTTATTTACTTAAAATGCAAATATTTAAAGGTACCCTTAACTATTAAAACACAAATTTATATTCTTCTTCTTTTTAAAACTTAATCATTATCAAAGATTGTACGATGTCCTTTTATTTTCCGCTCTTTTTCTACATATCTTCTAAACTTTTTCCATTCCGTCTTAAAAACTTCTAAATCATAGTCTCTTAATATTCTTGTTAATTTGCCCATTTCACTCCATGTCATAACTTTTATAATCCAACCCCATTTCTCTGGTATTTTTTCTTGCTTCCACAACTGCGCATACAATGTCCTAGCGGCTGAGAGCAAGTACCAGATTAAAGTTCGATCTTCTTTTGGAAATTTTTCCATTTGCAGTCCCAACAGAAAAGTCTCTGCAACTTTGTTAGATTCATATCCCAAGATCTTAGAAATCTCTTGCTGAATCATCTGCCAAAACATTTTAGCTCTTTCACAAGTCCACCACATATGGTAGAAAGAACCTTCATGCTTTTTACATTTCCAACATCTGTCTGGCATCTTATTATTCATCTTTGCCAATTTTTTAGGAGTTATATACCATCTATACATAATCTTAAAACAGTTTTCTTTAATACTTTGACATTTTGAAAGTTTCATAGAGTTCTTCTACAAATATTCCAAGTTTCCATCTGTATTTCTTTATTTACATTAATTGCCCATTTAATCATTTGTGATTTCACTACTTCATCTTCTGTAGACCATTGTAGAAGTAATTTATATACTTTTGAAATTAATTTATCATTGTCTCCAAGCAGAACTTTTTCTAATTCTGTTTGCTCTTTCCTTATTCCTTCAGTTTTAATATCATTCTCCACCAAGCTCTTTATTTGCTGCATTTGAAACCAGTCATATTTATGATTCAACTCTTCAGCAGTTTTCAGTTCTATTTTGCCACTTTGTATTTTTAATAATTGATTATATGACAACCACTTTTCTTCCCCTATCTCAGCCATTATTTTTATTACTTCAGCTGGCACTATCCATAGCGGTCTTCTCTCATCTCCATATTTCTTGTATTTAATCCATGTATTTAGCAAATTATTTTTTATATAATGGTGAGAGAAAAAACCGTCCATCTTCTTTTTTCCATAATACAAATACGCGTGCCAGCCAAATTTATTTCCGTGACCTTCCAAGACTAAATTTTTTTTGTTTAAGAACGTTATCCATTCTTTCATCCACACTAAACAAACTGCTTCCTGATACAATTTTAGATTCGGCAATTGAAACCCACCTCTTTCTTTTGCATCTGTCAAAATTTTCATTTTAATCCTTGGTTTCTTCCCATCCCACACAAATTCTGAGATTTTCCTTCGCCATTTATCAAATTGTTTGCCATCCTTCACAATAGGAATAGTTTGAAACAAATACATTATTCTTGGTAAGATATTCATTTTGATTGCAGCTATTCTACCCAACAATGACAAATTAAGCTTATTCCATTTTAACATGTCTTCATCCATTTTACGCCATAACTTCTAATAATTATTTTTAAACAGATCAATAGTCTTCATTGTTATCTCCACCCCTAGGTATTTTACCTTAGAGGTGACTTCACAACCCGTTAGTCTCTGTAATTCTTGTTGCTTGTTCATCCGCATATTTTTACACAGAATTTTTGATTTTTCTCTATTAATACAAAGTCCCGCTAACTCCCTATACTCTTGTATTTTAGCTAGCAGCAAAGGTGTAAGTTGTATGGGGTTTTCATTTATAAACATTATATCATCAGCAAAAGCTCTATATTTGTAAGTAAATCCTTTTATTCTTAATCCTTCTATTTCTCTTTCTTCTTGGATCTGCATCAATAATATTTTAAGAGTCATTATAAACATTAATGGTGAAAGCAGACAGCCTTGTCTAGTACCTTTGCTAATTTTCATATCTTCTGTAAGATCTGTGTTTATACACAACCTTGCACTTTGTTCAGAACATATTGATTTTATCATTCTTATTAAGTTTTCACCTAGCTCCATTTTTTCCATTACTGCAAACATAAAGTCCCAATTTAAATTATCAAATGCTTTCTCTGCATCTGCAAAGAATAATGCTACTTCTTTTTCTGGATGTCTTTCATAATATTCTACAATATTTACAACAGTTCTAATATTGTCTCTTATTTGTCTTTTGGGAAGAAACCCTGCTTGATCTTCCTTTATAAAGTTTATCAAATGTTGTTTAAGCCGTTCTGCCAAGATTCTTGTAAATATTTTATAGTCATTATTTAATAGCGAAATTGGTCTATAATTTTTTACATTTGTGACATCTCTATCTTCCTTAGGTATCGACGAAATAACAGCTTCTTTCCATGTGTTTGGTACTTTCCCTTTTATTCTTATCGTAGTCATCAAGTTCTGCAATTTTGGTATTAAGTCATCTTTAAAAGTTTTAAAATATTTTTCTGTATATCCATCAGGCCCAGGTGCTTTTCCATTCTTCATTGCATTAATTGCTGCTTCAATTTCTATTTTTTCAATTGGATCATTCAAAATTTTTCGCATATTTTCAGTTAAGGGCTCTATTTTTATCTTTTGTAAATAGTCATCCATCTTCTCTTTCTTTATTTTAATACCTTTAAACAATTTGGCATAGTACTTAAAAAATTCTCTTTTTATTCCCTCTTGAGTAACCACTTCTCTTCCATCTACCACAATTCTGTTAATAATTCTGTTTTTTCTCTTTTTCTTCAATTGCAAAGCCAAATACTTTCCCGGTTTATTTGCTCTTTCAAAGGATTTCTGCTGAAGTCTTTTCAAACTCCATTCCACTTCTTTATTTAACAAATGTCTCAATTGAGTTTGTAATATTGTAATTTCCCTTAAAAAATTTCTTTTTCCCTGGTCTTTTTCTCAGCTCCCTTTCCTTTTTCTTTATTTCATTTTGAATGTCCAACAACTGTTTTTCTTTTACTCTCTTAACTTATTATTCAAAGTAATCAACATTCCTCTCATTACTGCTTTATAGGCATCCCAAAACATCTGAAAGTCAATATCCTCTTTGTCATTCACTTGGAAAAAAGCTTTAGTTTCATTTTCTAGGTATGTCACTGTTTCTTTATTCTGTAGCAAATCTTCATTCAATCTCCATTTTCTCACCTTCTTGGACAATTTTGTAATCCACATTATTGGGTTATGATCAGCACCAATTTTAGGTAAAATCTCTATTTTCCTTGTTATAAGACCTAAATCTTTAGTTCACCCACAGCACGTCAATTCTAGAAAAAGTTTTGTGTCTTGCAGAAAAAAAAGTATAGTCCCGAACTTCAGGGTTAAATTTCCTCCATATATCTTCCAGATTTTCTTGTTTAACCAGTTCAAAAAAAGACTGGCAATTTTCCTTCTTTACTATTGTTTTTTCTCCCTCCCAACCTGTCCAATGAGTTCTTAACTGTTCCATTAAAATCTCCCATTATCAAACCTTGGTCATAGGTCAATTCATCAAGCTGTTGTATAATGTCTTTAAAAAAACATCCTTTGCACCATTAGGCGCATAGAGTCCCAATAACAACTTTTTTTCCATCTAATATTGTCTCTACTGCTACAAATTTTCCATCTTTATCTTTAAATACTAATTTTTGCTCCAATTCTTGTTTAAAATGACAAACCACTCCTTTTGTTTGATATGCACTTCTTGCAAACAAATTATATTACAGTTTTGTTTCTTAATCCAATGAAATGTTGCACTTCTTTTTTTGTGGTGAATTTAATCCATTTACATTCCAAGACAATAATTTGTAATCCATCATGGTGCAAATTCTTTATTTTCTTCAAAAAATCTACGCATATCCTGTGCATTTGTAATTGTGATTCTTTTCCCCTGGAGTTCAAAGCTCAAGCCTTCAGGTATTATCCATCTAAACCTCATTCCATTGTCTCTCAAATTTTCTGTCAACTTTTTATATGTTCTTCTATCATTTATCACTTGCCTTGGCAGCTCCTTCATGATTCTCACTCTACTGCCCCTATCAATGTCTTTTCAAAGTTTTTACTCATGATCCTTCCCACCATTTCCTTTGTCATATATCTTTATAACAACATCTCTTGCTAAGTTATTTTTCTTGGTATAAAGTGAGTTCACTCTATACATATAGTCATACATATTTTTAGACTCTTCAGGGTCTTCCTCTAAAAATTCTGCAATTATTTTTATTATATATTCTTTTAAATCACCATCCTCCTTCTCAGGTACTCCTCTCAGACGTATCTGAGTCTCCATCAATTTGCAGTCATGGATTGTCACTTTTTCTTGCATTTTCAACAAGGTGGAATCATATACTTTCATTCTGCCTTCTACCTCCTGCACTTTCTTAGATGTTTCCTCAGTTTCCTTTCTGAGATCTTCCATATCTTTTTTAATCTCTGCAATAATTTTTTTCCCGGTTCATTTATCATCTCTCTCACCCCTTTCATCATTCTGGCCTCCATTGCCTCCAATTGGTCCTGCATTTTTTCCAATGAAGTAGCCCTTGTACTGGGCTGCTTGTGTTCAGACATTTAAAAAACAACAAAAATTTAGACCTCACCAATTTCCAATTTGACTATCAGATTAAAAAGAGTAGGACTTGCCCTTTATAACAAGCCCAATTTTGCCATCCTCAGAGCTCCCAAAGTCAAGATATTTATTTTTAAAGTTTTTAAATCTTCCAAAATGGCAGTCGTGATTTTTTACTGCTCCTTACAATTTTTCTCCCCTTTTAAAAACATCCGAGGTCCACACAAATAATATGACCAATAGTATTTAACTTCTTGCCCTCTTCTGTTAACTCCAATAATTTTTAATGTCCCGAATTCTTTAAAAACATTGTTTTTATTTTGACCTCCCAGCAATGGCCGCCGATGTTTCTCAATGGTAGTAAATTCCTAGAGTAGATTTTCCTTCTGCTACTTCCTGCTTTTGTTGCCATGAAGTCTCTTTCACACTGGTAAGGAGATCTCACGATACTTGACGTACTTCCTGTCTTGCTTGAATGTGCTGCAGGTCTGTGATGGTGCTATTTTTTCAAAACCGCAAGTAGACTAAATAATAAATTCCTTTCCACTTTTTAGCACTTTTTAACACTGTCCTTTATATTTATAAAGTCCAAATGTCACTTCTTCCTCCTCTCTTCTTCCAGACTTTCTAGATTTTCCTTTCCCACCTTTTAAATTTATTCCATTAAGCTGTAAATAGTTCTGGAATGAAAGATAGTAATTTGTAACTTCTCTTCCAATTATCCAAGTTCCCACCAGTCTTGTAAAGCTTTACATGTTTAGCAATGTCCAAGAAGGTTAGGATCCTGTTGAGCTTATGTCAAATAAATGACTCTGAAAACTTCTGCAGATGATGAAAATGCAACTCTTCCCAGAGACCCCTCAAAGCCTCAAAGGATTCCCCCCCCAGGACTCCCTTTTAGCCAAGGTAAATCTCCTCAAAGTTTCCTGTGCATATCTTGGACTAATCTCTGACTGAGAAAAGTAGGCAGTAGGCATTAAATTGCCTTTCACTACCCCGAACAGAAGTTCCAGCCTGCTCCCTGTTGGGTTTCTATTGCAATTTCACTTCCTGTTGTCATGAGTTAATTAAATGAATGTATATGCATGCTGATATTTAGCCAGTGAGAGGTATAGCCAATGAGAATGTTTGCACGTACTTCCCGCTCAGGCTGGGTGTCAATATGTATAGTGACCATTGAAGGAAAGCCCTAATAGGCTAATCCATATATTTGGGAGGTGGTCTGGGGGAAACCATTTGGTCAGTTTTTATTGCCCTTTGTGTAAAGCCCTCAGATCTCCTTGCAGTTAGAGTTTGGACTCAAGAGAGTCGCGATGTAGTCTAGAGACTAAATAGGATAATGAATTATATTCAGCAAATGGTCCCATTTTTGTTTATAAAACTGGTTTTTTTTCCTGGTGACAAGGCTATGATATATCTCCTTGTGTGCAGTGTAAATTTTTAGGTTGCAAGAATTATTGTCTTGCCTAAAAGTTCTAAATGAGTCCCTGATAAGTTTTTTCATAATCTTGCATTCTGAGTCAAACCATTGATTACAGGTGGGATTAGGAGGACAAATTGGTTTGGCTACAGAATTACAGGAAGCAATTATCTGAACATAGGCTAAATTGGCCTCCTCCATAGAACAGGTTTTGGCAATAATTGTTCTAAACTCCAACATTCTGTCTGATTGAAATAAGTAGAGCAACTCTTTGTCAGTTTGGGTAGTCCATTTGATTCTTTTAAGAGAGCCCTGGGAAACACTTTCAGGGGATATAGATACTGGCATATGAGGTATAAGAGAGTTGCCATGAAGTGTCAGCAGGAGGGGCAGATGGTCACTCTCAGTGCAGATTCTGATGGAGAAAGAGCTTAGTGGGCATAGATCTGAGGAACAAAGGCAATAATCGATAACACTGCTACCTCTTGTTGAGGAGTAGGTAAATTCATTTGCATTTGGAAAACTGGGTGACCCATTTAGGATATTAAGATCATAAGTAATACAAAATTCCATAAACCCGCCTTATTGTATAATGTATCTTTAGAAATTCATATGTTGGCAAGGGTAGGGGCAATTGGTCAAATTCTTTAAAGCCTAAAGGGGAAATAAGATTTTGGTTACTTGGTCCTATCTGTGCATTCATATCACCCATTATAAGGAGTGGGGTACATGGGAAGTGTTTAAGCAAAGAAATAATAAAATCAGATAGTTTGTTCCAATTGCTCAAAAGCATTAAATCATCCTCAGGTGGAGGAAGATAAACATTTACCAGAATCAGCATATAATTAGTTCAGTGAATTAACAGAGCTTGTGCTAGGTGAGGGGAAGAGTCAAGTAAAGTTACATCGGAACATATATTTGCTTTAATCATAATTGTTAATGCAGCTTTAAATCTGCCCCTGGAAGCATTTCTATGAGCAGCAAGGTTGAATGGAAGAAATCCAGGGATATTTATTTCTAATTCTGACCAAGTTTCTTGAAGTAGAATATAATCATAATGGGTAATGAAATCGATAAAGTCAGGGTCACATGATTTATTCAGCCAGCCGGCAATATTCCAAGATAAGAGGTGAAGATCTCTAGTTGAAGACTTCTCAGACAATCAGTCCAGCTCTGTAATTTGGTCATGCAGTTTTTGAGAGTCTTGATATATACACCCATTGGTAGATGGAAAGCTGGATGATGTAGAATTAGAGGCCAAATTGTCAGAGTTAAAGTTGGTCTGAAGAGAATGGTTGGAGATTATAGGAGTCTTCTTGCTGATCTGAGTTTATTGGTAAGATATCCTGTTAAATTTCTATTTGATTATTGGGAATCCCTTGGATTCTCTTTTGGAATTCAGTCTGTTTTAATATGAGATTTTCCCTCAATAGATGCAGTCTCTTTAGGATATCCTGTTGTTCTTGCCCTTGAAATAATTGGAAGTGATCTCTGATATTATCTTCCAAAATATTATTTCCTGCTACTATGTCCATAGTTTCATCAAAATTATTAGGCGGGGAAGGGCAGTTGGTTGAATCAGTTGGCACTGCCCTATTTGAATTATTGTTATCAACCTTTGTAGTCAGGGGATAATTCTTTTGAGTTGGACACTTCTTGGTGGGTAGTAGGGGAGAGATCATCTCATTCTTGAAAATACGGGATAGGAAGACTCCCTTAGATGCCAGATAACCTTTAGATCATAATAGAAGCTGAAGTATAGGTGTTGAATTAAATGATATCACCCTCTGAGTCTGGGCATTGGCACTCACAAGATCCACTTCTAGTAGATCAATCTAGCTCATTTCCCTTGGAAACAATGTTTTTAAATGTTTCCTAGTTTGTTGCATAGTATTCCATGCAGGGCATCTTTCTCTGTAGTAGCAAATAGTTAGGCAATTTTTATTTGGGGTGAGAACCAATTTGTAGAGTTTTATTAAATTCTTACTCGGTGAAAAAGGCTTATCATATTCCTTTGGCTGTAATTCATTGGCAGGTGCGGTGCCCTGTTCCAAGGCGCTTCTTTTAAAAGTTAGCTGCTCACTAATGTAGTCCATTTTATTATGAAGTAGTTTCAACTGGCTACAGATGAAGTCTACTGTTACAGCTGTTAAATGTGTTATATTAAAGAGTTCTCTGCAACCCACTTCAGGACTGTTGCTTTCAGTAGAATTTAGAGAGTTAATCTTGTGTGCAGCTTTCTCAGAGTTTGCATTTGTATTAATCATGTCTTGAGGGTCAGTAGACTTTTGTGTAAGTGAGGGCTGCTCAATAACATCTTCATTATCAAAATTAGCCAAAATCTCAAAATGATTAGATGTGGGTACTTGGGCTGAATAAAAGTCATATATTTTCAGTTGTTTAGCTGGTAATGGAGAATCTTCAGCTTCTCTCGGTAACGCCCATGCTAATTGATAGACAGAGTATTGGATGCAAGCCCAGAGAAGGATGGGGTAATTAAAAACAACTCTGCATCTCTCCCACGTTTAAAAGACTTCAAATTCACTGTTATTAAAAGAAGAGCTTGCAAGGCAACTGAGGGGAAATAGTAGTAGTAAGTTCCTAAGTAAGCAAAGCTCCCACTTGGTAGCCTTCCAGAGTCAGAGACAGTGAGGATGCCAGCCAATTATCCAGTTAAGCAGGGGAGGTTTGCATTCCTCAAAAACTTTGCTTACAGTTGAGAGAGTTAGGATGGAAAAGGTACAATCCTCAGGGTTAAAACAAAAACTTAAAATTAAAAGAGGCTTATCATAGACTTATCATTACGGAGCCATAGAGCCGCACGTCTGCCTCCCTCCATTGCTTAACCGGAAGTCTAGCCAATAAATAAATAATAAATACAAGTGGTTTATTGCATAAACATGTTTCAGGGTTACAAATAAAAGTGATTTATTGCACAATATATTTCAGATTTGTTATAATTTATTACAGTAGTAGTCAACTCCAAAGTAAGGTCTGGATCACCATATATCACAGGGGTGACCAAAGTGTGACTCAGGAGCCACATATGGCTCTTTCACACATATTGTGTGGCTCTCAAAGCCCACAATGCCCCATTGGCCAACTTGCAAGAAGGCATTTCTCTCTTTAAAACACTTCCCCAAGTCAACAAAGCTGGCAGCTTGGAGAATGCATTTAAAGTTGCTTTCTTTCCACTCCTCTCTCCCCCAATCTATTTGCCTTCCTTACTCCCTTCTCTCCCTTGCTCCCTGCGGCTCTCAAATATCTGACATTCATATCTTGTGGCTCTCAAACATATGACGTTTATTGCATGTGGCTCTTATGTTGGCCATCCCTGATATATCATATGCCCTCACATTCAAGGGATTCTCTCCTTCTAGGGAATGTGTGCTGGGTCCTTGTTCAAAGAGCAGTTCTCATGCCTGTTGCTCAAAAACCAAGTGCCCCTAGGACAATCACACAGGCAGACACAGAACATCACTATGCTCTGGCACCTTTAAGACCAACAAAGTATTATTTAAAGTAGAAACTTTTGTAAGCAAATGCACTTCCTCAGATACAAACAATCAAATAAAATAATCTCAAGAAAAGAAAAGAGAGGCTGAGGGCCGCTGTTACAGAACAGCCATACAGAGCCAAGATGCATTGAGCTGAAATAGGCCTGTAAGATCAATGAATGGCAGCAAATTAGCACATAAATGCAACAGGTAACAGGGATGTGAGAATGAAACCAGAGTCATTCCTTCAGAACCCCCAAGCCAAAAGAAAGTCATCTCAGGGTACACGTGATAACAGACTCTCAGCATGTACACACTTCTTTACATACTTTGAAACAGATTTCCTCAAATATTACATTTCATTGCTAAATGAGGATTAACACATTTCAGAAATGCTTCAGTTCCTTGTACCAAACTGAGTTTCCTGAATTTGAATTCATTCACAAGCACACTGAAAGCACATTGCAACTTTGCATCTTGACTTCTTTCTTTTAAATCAATGGTGTCAATACAACCTATAATACTATCAATAATTCCAGGACTCAGCCCAACAAGGTCCCATTTATGTCAGATTTGACCCTCATAACAAATGAGTTCGACACCCTTGTTTTAAAAAGTCCTTGTATCCTTTTGTATGGACATAACAAAGATTTCCATTCAAATTCTGTCTGAACATACAAGCTTTGACAGTTGAAACCTCAGATTTCCAAAACCAAGACAAATCAATCACTGGACATACCAAGACATGCTTGCTCATCTGTAATTTTTCAACATTGCATATGCTGTTAAATGCCAACAATTCCTGTCTGATTCAGTAGCAGAAGAAGATATTGCATATCCTGCCCTATACTCTTAATCTCAGAGTCTCAGAGCAGCTCACAATCTCCTTTATTTTACAACAGAGAACAAAAGAAACAATTGATCTGGCAAATGGTTACTTTTGTGGTTCTGAAGGTGTGAACATGAACTGCTGCTGGAATTGGGAATCGCCAGAGTTCAAACAACCTCTGACATTAGTTTGTATTGAAAACAGACACTGAAAGGAAAATTACTGTGTGAGGGGGACCTATAAAAAATGCAAGGAGGCCCTCCCCCTCCGGCCCCTTGAGAGCTACGGTGCTGTGTGTGATGTCACTGTTGACATCACACAAATTAAAATAAAATTAAAATTAAACAAAATAAATAAAGCTCACACATATGCTGGCTGACCCCTTCCCTCATGCTCCAGGCTCTCTGAAGGGGAGGAAGAGGCAGCCCCACCTCATTGCCAGTTGAGACAGCCAGAAATGAGGAGGCCATGAAGTCTCCTCTGGCTGCCACTGTCGATGCGCTTAGAGTCCAAGAGGGTGATTCTTAGCGACGCAAGAATGAAGGTTGTACACAGTAGCTGTAAAACCACTATATACATTTATTTACACACCACTCACTCTTCTCTCCGACAGTATGCTCTGCTGCAACTCCAACTCCATTAACCCACACACATCATAGTGACTCTGTACATTTATACATAGACCAGCCAATCAGCATCTTGCTGTGTCATGCTGACTGAGCTCCTGGCTGATGCAATACCTCTGGCACCCAGCCACCTGCTGTCATCTAGATCATCTAGCTTCCAGATCTAGTTTTACAGCATGTGCTATAAGCTGTCACTTCTCTTATATACAAGCAACACCCCTTCTCAGATTATAGACCGATGCTGTAATCCATACATCACAATATTATACATTTATATTGTTCATTTCTTAACATTAATCCATCCAGTTACATTTCCTCATATATACATTGGTTATAGTTCAGCATTTCACTCTCTGAACCTCTGCTTGCTAATTACTCTGCCAGCACATCCTTATCAGTTGGCTCACTTCCCAGACTGACCATATCTTATCCGTTGGCTCACTTCCCAGACTGAGCACTCCCCTTATCTTTGCTGGCTTGGTCCGTTAGAACGGCACCGTATAGTTTAGTACAGACGCACATTCTCTTTCAGTACACATTTTACAACTTTTGAGTTTTACATTTTGGTTTAACAGTTACATTTTGAATTGTTCACATTTCAGCTTTACAATCTCAGTTTTGTTGCAGCTTAATATACATTTTGAAGCAGCAAGTCTGTTTTAATGTTACAGCATTTGTTTTACATTCTTACATTTATGCATTTGCCCATTGAACTCTTTTATTTAGTTACTGCTTACAGCCTCTCTTTCCAGGCTTTTGCTTATGTGTCCCCCTGTTCTTTAGGAGACTTGCCATACAACAGTTCCAGCACACTAGGATAACTTTTAGGCTTATCATCATACACATATGTATAACCTCCTTCCTCCTTTGTGAAAGAGGTATCCACGTTTAAATCCGGTGCACTCTTACAGCACCTGGCCTTTCTATCAGGCAAACAAACTCCATTGCCTAGATAATTTATTTTTGTATCATAGCCATATCTTTTAGGCGGCACACCTTTATTTTCTCTTGCAGAGACCCTGATTTCAACCGGCTCACCTTTTGCACCCCTAAACGGAATAAAGAGGCAGACAACATATTTTGGGAAATGGGCCACTTTATTGAAATAAACACGAACTAGGCAAGGTGAAGTGAGAGGACGAGCCCTGGGGTCACACCTGACCCCGCCAAGTCCTACAAGGGCAAGGCACCCAACCCCCGGTCCGAGCCATGCCAATGTGGCTATAACCGGGCAGCAGACCAAACATGCCCTCCCCTTATCCCCGCCCCGATCACCAGAAGGGGGGGGCAACCAAAGGGAGACATGGACCTGATCCGTATTCCAGGACATTGAGCCGTAAAGCCCATCTGCCTTTCCTACGGATCGCACGCACAACAGGTGCCCAGGCCAGGGTGCTCACCAGCAAGGTCTGGATTCCTTGCAAATTCCGCAAAGTGACCAAATTAGCTACTTAACAAAACCACACCACTACTGGCAGTACAAGGTAGGCGAAAAACATACCATCAAAGGCCAATTCAGGTGATAGTGAAAAAATTCCTACCTGGCCCCTAATAAGGCGACCGGCATAAACCTATACTACTGCAGGGTGGGCGGGCGGGCCAACAACTCCACGGAACTGCGTGGAGAAGGAAGGGGCCGAGGCTTCTTAAAACCTCAGCCCCCGCCCTAACAAAACTCCCCGGATGCCCGGGAAAGCTGCCCTTTGATCCTCCAGGGCTGCAAAGCACGGCCCCGCGGCGCGCAGCCACTTTGCGGCGCGGCCAGGGCGGGGCCGAATTGCACCCCTAAACGGAATAAAGAGGCAGACAACATATTTTGGGAAATGGGCCACTTTATTGAAATAAACACAAACTAGGCAAGGTGAACTGAGAGGACGAGCCCTGGGGTCACACCTGACCCCGCCAAGTCCTACAAGGGCGAGGCACCCAACCCCCGGTCTGAGCCATGCCAATGTGGCTATAACCGGGCAGCAGACCAAACATGCCCTCCCTTTATCCCCGCCCCGATCACCAGAAGGGGGGGGCAACCAAAGGGAGGCATGGACCCGATCCGTATTCCAGGACATTGAGCCGTAAAGCCCATCTGCCTTTCCTACGGATCGCACGCACAACAGGTGCCCAGGCCAGGGTGCTCACCAGCAAGGTCTGAATTCCTTGCAAATTCTGCCACCGCAATGCCAAGCCTCTGCTTAGGCATTCGCGACCCCCGGGAGGCCTAGAGCCTCCCGAAGACCTTGCCGTAATTCAAACAGAAAGGCCCTATTTCCCTCATCGGACAGATGTACGCCATCTGGCCGATAAAGCTCCGCCCTATAAACACTAATACCAGGATGCGGAAGGAAGGTACCCAGACCTCCCTCAAGAGCCAACCTCAGGGCCCGATTAGCCTTCTTCCTGGCCCGCTCAATCCCAGCAGGATTCCAAGTGGCACGCCAATTCCAGCGAGGCAAAATTGCAGACCAAATGATCCGGACCCCGGGCCATCTCCTCACAATGACCCGCAAGTCCGTAATCGCCTGCAAAGAAAGGGCCTTCCCCTGTAAAAGGCCCAAGTCATTCCCACCAAGATGAATGACCAAAACATTGGGCGGGGGACCGGACCTATTAACAAACAACAATGGTAACAGCCCAGACCATCTGAGCCCTCGGCGCCCAAGCCAGTCGATTGTAGCCCACTCGCTCAGCCCAAGTTGAGAACCGAGTGGTGATCTTCTCGCAAAGTGGGCCGCCCAAAATATCATGCTGTGCCCGCATATGAGGATCCTCAGCCTCCCATGACGAGCCACAGCACCTGAAACGAAAGAACATAGTTAGCACAGAACCACAATAGCCCCCCCCCCTTAGGGGAGCAACAACGGGCGTACATAGGAACGGTAGGCGGAGGACCTCCACCGCCCTACCCTCTGTATGGTCGGTCCCAGATAACCCATGGCTGCGGCCGTTGACGCCGCCCCAATCCGGAAGGAATGGGTGCCAAACCTGAAACCACCCAGTCCTAACTTGCCCAGTGCCCGAGAAGTGACTGCCCAGAACTGGTACTTCGTCAAAGGGGCCCCGCACTCGTGCCGGAAAAAGGGGCCCTGAGCAGTTCCACGGGCTCTAACATACTCCAACAGGGCCTGGACCGGACAAAGCCCGGGTTCCGAACAAGGGCCAAGCTTAATCGTCGTGCCCTTCCTGAGTTGATCCGTCTTGGACCGGCGGACCCAAAGCAGGACCTGCTCCCCTTTGAAAGACACGTTGCCGTTCTGCAAGGTGGTGTCCGTGGTATCCCTACGCGAAGCCTGAACTAGCTCGCTCACCCGTAGGGCTCCAAAAAAGGCCGTGAGCGCCGCAGCATGAAACAAGGCCACCTCGTAGCCAGAACTACAGACCACCGGCCAAACACCGCCCAGGCCTCGCAAAATAGCAGGGGATATAGGCTGTCTAGTGTCAGCTCCTGACGCTTGCTCCCTAGACCAACCCTCAAGCATCTTCTTAATTCTGAAATCCTCCCCTGTGGCCGGAAAACCCTGGGCTTTACTAAGGAACGCCAAGGCCGCCAACTGCCCTCTGATAGTTTTAACTTTCATACCTTTGGACTTCTGCAACACGCAAAACTGCATCAGATGGGCAACCGGGATGGGCCATACCTCACCCGACCCAGAGGCTTGGCGGAATGCCTTAAACTGCGCAGCCGCACGTTCGTAAGCCCTTCGCGTGCTTGGGGCCAGGGCTAAAAGGATTGCCCTCCCGGCCTCGGCCTGCCAAGCTGCCAAAGATGGGGAGGCATCTGTGACGGGTGGAGATCTGCCTCCGGAGCGAGAAGGCGGTACCGGTCCATCTGTCGGCGAGACAGTGCGTCCGCTACCTCGTTATTCACACCCGGCACATGCTTGGCTACAAACACAATGTTTAACTGTAGACAACGCAAAACAAAAACCCGCACAAGCGACATAACAGGCTTGGACTTTGAAGTCAATGCATTAACCACGTGCACCACCGACAGGTTGTCGCACCAAAAATGTACGACCCGGTTGGCCAACTGCTCGCCCCACAGAAAAATCGCCACCACAATCGGGAAGAATTCCAAGAAGGTCAGATTTCTACAAATCCCGGAGCGATGCCAATCCTCAGGCCAGGGCTCCGTGCACCACTGCCTTCTAAAGAAGACTCCGAAAGCGGAGGAACCGGCGGCATCGGATGAAATTTGGAGGTCAGCCTCGACCTTGAGGTCCTCCCTCCAGAAAGACACCCCGTTGTATGCATCGAGAAACCGCTCCCAAACCTCCAGGTCTCTGCGCATACTCTCGGTTATCCTGGCCCTATGGTGGGGGAGTCGCAGGTGCGCCATAGCATCGCAGAGGCGGCGGACGAATGCCCTACCCGGGGCAACGACTCGGCAAGCGAAATTTAAGTGCCCCACGAGCTGCTGCAGTTCGAGGAGTGACACTTTACGTCTCGCCTTCAAGGCCTCCAGCCTGAACCTGAGCTGGTGGACTTTATCGTCCGGCAACCGCGATGTTTGCAGCTCGGTGTCTAATTCGATGCCCAGGAACGTGATGCGAGTTGCAGGGCCCTCGGTTTTTTCGTGGGCGAGATATACACCCAACTCCCCCGCTAACCTAATAAACAGGTTGAGCAGCATGGCGCAACGACCCGACCCAGGGGCGCCAACAAACAGGTAGTCGTCCAAATAGTGAACCACCTCGCTGTGGCCCGACCTGTGCCTGACCAGCCACTCCAAGAAGGAGCTGAAACACTCAAAGGCTGCACAAGACACCGAGCACCCCATGGGCAATGCCCTGTCCACATAAAAACTGCCGTCAAACTGGAAACCCAACAACTCAAAATCGTCCGGGTGGACCGGCAACAGCCTGAATGCCGACTTAATGTCGCATTTGGCCATTTCCGCTCCAGGCCCGCAACCCCGGACGACCTTAACAGCCTGATCAAACGACGTGTAACGAACCGAACATAGGTGCTCAGGAATGCCATCATTGACCGATCCCCCAGCGGGGTAGGACAAATGGTGGATCAACCGAAATTCCCCCGCGGCTTTTTTAGGGACTACGCCTAACGGTGAGACCCTCAAGTTGGGGATGGGGGGGGGGGGCTTTAAAAGGGCCAATAACCCGCCCTTCAACGCATTCCTTTGAGATTTTTTCCCTCACCACATGCTCCAAACCAACAATAGAACGCAAATTAGAAGCTGTGCTGGGGACCCTAGGCCCCACGTACGGAATCAGGAAACCAAACATAAAACCATTCAACAAATAACTCCTATCCGCAGCCCTTGGGTAATTGGCAATAAACTGCTCAAGGACCTTCAGCCGAATGGGGCTGGGACCCTTTACCCAGCGTTTGTGAATCGCCACCGCCCCCGGGACGCTTGTGCCCGCCCTTCGGCTTTGCCTTGCTGCAAGCCGAGAAGGCATGTGAACCTCCGCATAGCAGGCACTCGTGCTTGAATTTGCAAGCTTTCCGAGAACAAACTCCCTGAGAGGTGTACTCCCAACATAACAGCCGGGGTTGAACTGGCTGACCCGCCGTGAAGCGGGCTGCTGGGTTACCTGCATGTTTATGGACCAAATGTCCACTGTCAGCCCTATCACCAAAATTTGGTTTAGCCGGGGCCATCAGTTGCAACCAAAACTGTTGGTTGATTTGGTCCCAAGGCAATAAAGGGTTGATGGCCGCCCGCATGCGAAACGTCTCATCATACTGTAACCAGGCTGACCCCGCAAAATCGGAGTAAGCCCGGTAAATGATGTCGCAGTATTGGAACAATGCGGCAGCCCTGCCCGGCTGGGCCCTGGCGATGACCCCAGCGTAGATGAGGAAACCTGGAAGCCAATTGGCCCAGGTCCTATCCACCTTCCGCCTCCTGAGTTTCTCCTTCTCCTCTAACTCATCTTTGCTCTTTTTTTCCAACTCCCTATACAAGAGACTAAAAACGTCCATGTACTCCCCCCTCAGGATCTTATCCCTTGTAGCCGGGGTCAAATGGTCACCCAGTGGCATCGCCGGATCCCCAAACGGGATAGATAACAGGGGCACGGACCCATAAGGGTTCTGATGGTATCCCCAAGGAGCACAAGGCACAGCAGGCCAGCCATAAGGATAAGCTCCAGGCATTTGACCCCCCCAGGGCAAAACTCCAGTAGCCGGCATGGGTATGGCAGGCCCAGCAATGGCCAGCGCCCCACCTGCCACATGTGAAGGTTGGCTCCAAGCCGCCGGAGGGAACAGAGCATGCCCCGGTGTGGAACCACCCGCGGCCCAGGAAGGCCCCGGCACTGCCTTCGGGGGGGGGTGGAGGCATGCCCATACCCACCAGACTGAGGTGGCGTGGTAGGGCCCCAAACCCCCCAAGGCCAGTGTGTTTGCTGTGGAGGCAATGTTGCCCTACCTTCCTCTGGAGTGGGAGCCACTGCCACGGCCAGGGGTGGCTCCGCTGGTTGTTGGTCGTCTGTCTCCTCGTGGACACGGCCACCTCCCGACTCAGCTGCTTGGCCGAGACCTGGATCCTGCGGAGGCTCAGCTCGCGACCTGGCGACCATATTCTCCTGCAGAAAAGAAAGCCTGGCAAGCAATTCACGCTTGAAACTGAGCGTCCCTGATCTTCCCGTAGCGCTATGGCGCCCAGGCCACACTGCCTGAGAGCCAGACGCCGCTTGCTCTTCCTCCATCACATGGACCCGATCCAAAATAGCTTGGCGTATTACCAAGCTATCCAGGTCCTCAGCAGGAGGGTCAGTATTCCTCCTTTTAGCAGCGGCCTTAGCCGGCTGCTTGCCCTTGGAAGGTCCCTGCCCTTTTTTGGGTGCCATAGCCAAAGCGGACAGCAAAATCCTGCACAGATCAGTGTTAACTAGAGGCAGGGAGTGTGATCAACAAGATTCCAACCCCCAATGCTGCAACAGCCTAAGAAAAAACAGCACCTAAGAGGTAGCGAAATAAGGAGGGAGGGAGGGGTGTTATCCGCCCACCTGGAAAGGTAACCAAGACCCACAGCTATAAATTACCCCAGGGGTACTCCTGCCCTCCAGGCCCAGGCTCAACAAACCCCTTTTAGAAAAAAAGCCCTCCCAGAGACAGCAGCTGCAACTCCAGCAATTGCTCCCGCTACCCTCTTGCCACCCTTGTGGCCCCAAGCGAGGGTAGGATCAAAAACACCCGGTGTGGGGGGGTGAGGCAGCCCGCTCTCCAGGCCCTCTAACAAGCCGCCCCACAAAAAACACCCTCCCGGGTCGGCTACCGCGCCGCCGATCAGCTGGGCTGATCGCCGCTCCGAGGGGCGGGAGGGTGGGGGTGAGGCAGCCCGTTCCTCAGGCCCTCTACAAGCTGCGCCGCAAAAACAACCGCCCGGTCCGCTGAACGCGCTCCCAGGGGTGGGGGTGGGTGGGTGGGGGTGAGGCAGCCCAATCCCAAAGGCCCTCCCACCGGACCGAACAAACCACACCTCAGACAAGCCTCCGAGGTGCGCGCGGAGCGCCGCCGATCAGCTGAGGCCTCCCACTGCCTTAAACGCCGTCCGGCAGCTCGCCAGACCCGACGCTGGTGGGCTCACGCTGTCTCCGACGCGCCAGAAAAAGCCAGCCATGGTAAGTCAGGAGGCCACTGACGCAGCTCCCGGGCAGGCAGGGCAGCAGCACGCTGCTGCTCTAGACCAACAACTCCACGGAACTGCGTGGAGAAGGAAGGGGCCGAGGCTTCTTAAAGCCTCAGCCCCCGCCCTAACAAAACTCCCCGGATGCCCGAGAAAGCTGCCCTTTGATCCTCCAGGGCTGCAAAGCACGGCCCTGCGGCGCGCAGCCGCTTTGCGGTGCGGCCAGGGCGGGGCCGAATTACAGCCTCAGTAGTCTCCTGCTGCTTAATGCTTTCAGAACTGCCTGCACTGTCTTTCTCCTGTTTCAGTGAGGGAGCCTGCTTGCTTTCTGGTTTTTGCCCCTCCTCACTTGTCAGAGACAGTTGCAGCTTAGTTTCTTTGGGCATTTCGTTGGCATGTATTTTGGACCAATTCTCATCCTCACAAAATGAGGCGGACCTACTCAGTTTTATTATATCGTTCCCATCCACAAATCTATAAGACTTCATGCCGTTCTGATACCCCACAAACACTAGTTTTCTGGTTTTAGCACCTCCCTTCCTCCTCTTATCTAGAGGAATGATTACCCATGCCTTAGACCCGAAAATTCTAAGGTGATCCAGGGTTGGCTTTCTCCCATACAGGACCCTGTAGGGTATGTCATTTAGAGCCTCTGTCCACAAATGGTTAGAGATATAACAGGACGTTTTCAAGGCTTTACCCCAGTATGCCAGCTTTAGACCACTGTCCTCCAGTAAAGCGTGGCAGATATTCTGGAGTACCCCTGCTCTGCGTTCCACCACCCCGTTCTCTCACGGAGAGGAGACGTTGGAAACTCTGTGCTTTATGCCCTCTTGCCTCAGATAGCTGGCAAAGTCTCTGCTTAGGAATTCACCTCCCTGATCTGTTTGAAGTGAGGCTATCTTGGCATTTAATTGCTTCTGCACCCTTCTAGCCCAGTACTTGAAAGTTGCAAATACATCGCTCTTATGTTTTATAGCATACACCCACGCAAACCTGCTGTGGTCGTCGACCAGAACCAAAGCAAACTATTTTTAGAAACACTGGGTGCATACGGCCCCACCAGGTCTGCGTGTATTAATTGGAGCGGCCTCTCAGACACGCGCACACTCTTTTTAGAAGCCGGATAGGACCTTGTTTTGGCTTCCTTACAGATATTACAATCTAGGAATGCATTGCACTTATCCACTTTCTCACCTTGCAATATTTCCAAGGTCTTATTAATTGTGTTATAGCTGGCATGACCGAGCCTTCTATGCAAGCGGTGAATGCATCTGCTGTGTGGCTGTTTATTCCACACGGATTGTGCTTTTTCCATTGTCTGCACTAGCTCATAAACATTTGCTTCCCAAGCCTCCTTTCCTGTCTGGTGCCCACAGACATGCACCAGCTGGTCATCTGAGACGCTTAGTATGATAGTGGCTAGGGCCTTTTGGTCCAAACGGCCTCTGCCGGCGTGGGATCAGCGGGAGGAGCTGACACACAGTCCCAAAGCCCCTCTCTCTTCAGGAAATGCTCTAACCTTAGCGACCAGATGTTGTAGTTGGTAGTAGTGAGCTTCTCCACCAGCACAGTAGCTGCTGCTGTAGCCATCCTGCTCAGACTCCTCTCAGCCACTGCTGGTCTCACCTCCTAGGCAGCCTCTGGAGCAACTCAGCATCCTTTCTTTACCACCTCTCTCAGGTCTTCTAGGTGCAGCGGAAGCGTGCTGGGTCCATAACCCTGTCGATGCGCTTAGAGTCCAAGAGGGTGATTCTTAGTGACGCAAAAATGAAGGTTGTACACAGCAGCTGTAAAACCACTATATACATTTATTTACACACCAATCACTCTTCTCTCCGACAGTATGCTCTGCTGCAACTCCAACTCCATTAACCCCCAGACACCATAGTAACTCTGTACATTTATACATAGACCAGCCAATCAGCATCTTGCTGTGTCATGCTGACTGTGCTGGCTGATGCAATACCTCTGGCACCCAGCCACCTGCTGTCATCTAGATCATCTAGTTTCCAGATCTAGTTTCACTTTTACAGCATGTGCTATAAGCTGTCACTTCTCTTATATACAAGCAACAGCCACCTCCTCTTCTTCTGAAGACCCCACAAGGGATCCAATGGACAAATCATGCTGCCACTGCAGCGCAATTCCAGAGAGGGTGTTTAAAGTTTTAAACCCCCCTCTGTTCAGCTGTCAGGCAGGGGAAAAAGAGGGTAGGCACAAAGGGAGCTGGTGTGGGGGAAGAACCACATGGTTGCTACCAGCCACAACAAGCTCTCTTGCATTCCAGGGGGAGGGGGGGACTAGCAGGCTGGGGGGTAGACACATGAAACCAACTCTCAACCCTCTTTGGTCTATTCCTCCATTTGCTACAATGTGAAAGGAGTGTAGTCTTGCCAGTGCCATTGTATAAGGAGAAACTGCCAGCTCCACAGCCCTGTGCCTAAGCACTTCATCCAGGTTTTGTGACCATTTATTTATTTAAATATTTATGTCCTTTCCACCCAAATAGGGTCCCAAGTCAGGAAACATCAAGGCATTAAAACACTTAAAACAACATTTCAAATTTATATGTAAAATATTTAACAATAAAAGCATATTGACATCAGTCTGTTCTGCATACTGATCTTACTCCTGATCTTCTGCTTAGCTGATCCTCAGGTTTTGGTATCGGCTTGGAATCAAGAGCTCTGCAATGCATCTTGCCCTTCCCCCATGATTTCCTGCACTAAATATGTTGTTTTTCTATTTGCACTGGGTTAAAGTTTTTAAATTCAAGAGCAGTGGACATCGACAATGTTGTCATTGCTGCCATCAGATCACCTTCCCCTTTACAAAAATTTGCACAAGTGCACTAGTGATACTATTGAGATCAGTCACTCAACATGTCACTTGTTAAACCTGGTGTGCTTTCCCCACAGCGTGTTCTTGAAATACTTTAAAGTCCCCACCCCTTAAAAAAAAGACTACTGCAGCACAGCTACTTAAGGTCTTAATAAGAGAAGAGTGGAACAAATGGATGGCTGCTGGTAATCATGATCTGACATCTACTGGACGAATGAGGAGGCCCACCATCACTCAAGTTTGTGAATGGGCGAAAACATCAAGGAACTCAGTAAAGGAGGAGATCGTTGTACAGTCATTCAAAAATGTGGCATTAGCAATGCCTTAGATGGAAGTGAAGACGGTATCTTATGTGAAGACAGCGAAGAAAGTGATGTCAGTGATTGTGAGCAAATGAGCTTCATAAATTCTGACTCTAGCGATGATGAGTTCTTGGGGTTTCCAGAAAACTAGAGTACTCAAACCTTTAAGTCTCTCCATTTGTTAATGACAGTGATAATGGTTCTTAATGCCACTGTTGACTGCTGTTACACTATTTGGTTCAGAATATTTTTTTTCCTGTTTTCCTCCTCTAAAAACTAGGTGCGTCTTATGGTCAGGTGCATCTTATGGAGTGAAAAAATACATTAAGTGTTTTGTACATGGAATCCAGCTGATCTGCAATCAGCTTGAAAATAAAATGGCCTTATAAGCACTCTGAAGGGGGAAAAAACAAAGAATCTGCCAAAACTCCAACATTGATCTGACATAGAGAAAATGAGTTGTGGAATAAAAAATTAGAAATGTAACATGATTGTATATTCAAGGTAAAGTACATGTGCAGAGGGGGGCATACAAGACAACTACGAAGAAGAGCAAATAAGACTCTACTTGGGGGCACACCAAATGAAACAAAATTTTTTTCATCTGCTGGTGGAAGGCAATGTGAGAGAGAGACTGACAAACCTCCTTGATGAGGGAGTTCCAAATTTTCAGCCCTACAACAGTGAAGTCACTTTTTCAGGTTGCTGCCTGATTAGTCCCAGATAACAGGGGCACCTGAAGCAAAGCCTCCGAAGAAGACTAATTCATATGGGAGAAGGTGGTCCTTAAGGTATGCTGGGTCCAAGTCTTGAAAGCAAAGGTCTCCTGTGCAAGCACCAGTCGTTTCCGACTCTGGAGTGACGTTGCTTTCACAATGTTTTCATGGCAGACTTTTTACGGGGTGGTTTGCCATTGCCTTCCCCAGTCATCTACACTTCCCCCCCAGCAAGCTGGGTACTCATTTTACCGACCTCAGAAGGATGAAAGGCTGAGTCAACCTCGAGCCGGCTACCTGAAAATCCAGCTTCCGCCGGGGATCGAACTCAGGTTGTGAGCAGAACTTAGGACTACAGTACTGCAGCTTTAACACTCTGTGCCATGGGGCTCTTGGGTCCAAATCTTAGAAGGCTTTAAATGTCAAAACTGGCACCTTGAGCTGGGCCCAGAGAAAGTGTAGATAGAACAAGAAACAGTGTAGATAGAACAACTGATATGGCCCCTGTAACCCACTCAAATCAACATTCAAACAAAATGCCCCAGCATTCAGTACCAATTATAGCTTCTTTGCAGCCTTAGCCCCACATAGAATGCATTGCAGTATTCTAAAGTAGATGTTACCAGAGCATTTACCACAGTGGCAAGATATCTCCCACCTAGGAAGGTTTGCAGCTGGCTCATGAGCTAGAGCTGCTGGAAGACAGCCCTGGCCATCACTGCAACCTTTTCATCCCACAGGAGGCCCAGGCCCTGCAGCACCCCCAAACTACAAACCTTCTCCTTTAATGGGGAGTGCAACCCCACTGAGTATGGTAGATATCCCCAATTTTGGGTCAAGTTGCCCACCTACCAGTAGTATGTCTGGGTGTTTTTTTTTTAAAAAATTAAATCTTAGCTTATTAGCCCTCATCAATTCCAAAACTGCCTCAAGCACCTATTCAGTTTCTATAACCTCCCTGGGATCTGACGGAAGTGCAAGACAGAGAGTTGAGCATCATTTGCATATTGGTAACAACTCAACACAAATTTTTGGATGACCTCTTCCAAATGCTTTATGTAGGTATTGAAAAGCATGTGTATTGCAACTTTTTAAAGCCTCTTGTGGGTGGGATGGGTTTTTTTGTCGAGTTATGTAGCGACTCTAGACCCTTTGAAAAGGTAGCCCTGATGGTAAAGGTGTTTCCTTAGCACAACTCTTCAGTGCTTAGAGATGGTAAGGATGAATGAGAATGCCACTGGAAGGGCAGGTTGACTTATCAAGTCAGATCTTGCCAGCCTGGGGATGCTGATAACTTGCTCATTCTCCTCAGCACATATTCAGGATATATAACTGGGGAAAACAGCAAGCAGTATTCAGGACTGCTCCAACCCTCTAAGCTAGAAGGCATTGCATACAGAAATTAACTGGGAAGCTATGGACATGAGAAACTGCCAATTCTGATCCGTCTTGCTCAATATTATCTGCAGGTTACAGTGGCTCTTCAGTGTCTCCAGTAGAGAATGGTCTTTCCCAATTCTTACATTCCAAGATCCTTTAACTGGAGATGCTGCAGACTTAATCTAGGACCTTCTATATACAGAGCACGTTGGTCATATGAGAGAATTTCATTTGCCTTATCAAAGGGGATAGGAATTCTTCACTGTCAGCTTGGAGTTGAACAGATGGGTATTGTTAAGCATGGTTTAGATTCTTTATGTTCTGTTAAATTATAGCCTTATTTATTTCATTCATGATTTCTTCTGGGGTATTGGGAAATGCTGGAAACTCCTTTTGTCCAGCATATGAGAGGGATGCTATAAGCATCTGGGGGATCTGCCCATTAACATCTGTTTGGTCAAGGAGGTCAAAACAGCTATACTAAGGATCTGACTCAGTGACTCATGCTTTCTAAAATGATGATGAAGGAAGATAAAAAATGTAACTGAGATTATAGTGATACCATTATACAGTTCGATGCAGATACTTTAGCATCCATTATTTCTATAATAAACACCTTATAAAAGGTTGGAAAAGGAGAAATTTCCAACTTTATGAATGAAATGTGACCGTGGGAGCCCAATAAGTTGGAATCTATGGTGTGTTCTATTTTCCTGTTTTGCATACACTGCTATTATGGAGATGTTCTTGCGAAGTTTCAATTACTTCCACATTGTTTGGATGGAAACCAATGATACTCTCCCTCCTCCTTGCAGCCTTCTGTCACTCTATTCTTTTCACATCCTGTTCTCTCTGGGGTACATGATCTTTCTTTTTAAATTTTGTCTTGATGTTCATGCTTTCCATTATTTAGGCTTATATACTTATGTGATCAAGAAGTATGGATGGCCAAGGTTTTTCACTGAGTTCTACTGTTCCTATACTTAGTAAGACATTATTATGCATATTTGCTCAATGTTATTACTGGGGCTGCATATGGAAGTTATGAGATTTCTAACCTTATTAACATGAGCCACTCCTTACTCCATAGTTAATTGATTTCAATTGTTTTTATGTGATTAAGTAGCATTGTATTATTCTATAACAGCTTTGCTGTCAGTTACTCAGTAATTCTCATTTTAAACACACCAGAGGAGTTATGTATACTTCTTTATTAGTATTTTTAAAAGATTTCCTGATCAATTTGAGTCATCATGTTCCAGTAGTGTTAGGTCTGGATGTGAATTTAGAACACCAGTTATAAACTTCCAGCTGAATTTTTGACTAATCATGAGCAACCCCCCATAATGTTCTTGGGATATAATTGGATCTTCCTCTTATTTTCTCAATAAACTTATAAATTAATTTTTTTCCTACGTAAGTTGTCACAGTGGGTATGAAAATAACTTCTAAGACAGCTCTATAAAGGTAAAAATGATACAGAACATAGTATGTTTTTACTTTGTATCTACTTGTTATTCATAACTTTAAAAGGCTCATGTCTACCACATATTGTAAGCACTGAGGCAAATTTATAAAGCTGGAAAATTTCATAGAGAAGATACCAGTTCAGTTCTGCTCTTGTGGGTATTTGCCAAATGGGGACCAGAGCATTTTCTTCTGATTATTTCCCCCCAAAGAATGAAATCCAACATTTTTTTATCCATTCTCTGATCTTACTGACATGATGTTCCATTCCCATTATTCAGTAAAGTTCAACACATGTGACACTCAATTGTGTGATTGTTTTCTCTAACAATTTGTTTTTAAAATGCAAATCATGCTTGAAGGCTGCAATCAAGAGAGGGAAGAAAGAGACCGAGGAAATACTTAACCCTTTCTTTTTCTGCTCTTTGGAGCAATCCTGAACTTGTCTACTGAGATATAAGCCCTGTTTAATTCAGAGTGCCTTGCTTCCAGGATACTGAGACCAAGATTGCAGCTTTTCTCTGCTCCTAATCATTCCTTCTCCAAGTTGTATCTCACTCATGGAGAAAAAGATATTGGAATTTTTTCCTCATTGGAGTGCCAAGAATCACACAACTGAGTATCACATGTATTTCAGCCTGAGTTGTGAAAGCATTCCCAGGAGCTCAGCCTGGACTACTGCAGAATGAAGTGGTAACTTGGACCATAACATTTCAGACTGAGGTGTAAATAACATTTTAATGCTCTACTATGTTAAAACTCCCTACAAAATACAACAGGAAAAGAGTTTGAACACCACCTCCCTTGCAGTGTACCACTACTCTGATTACAGAGGGTTTTTTTTTAAATCAAAATTGAAAGCGTTCAAAAGTGGTATCCCACTCCTGTCTGAAGTGGTACAATCCATTTTACCACCTCCTCATTCTCCTGTATGTATAGACCTAGCCTTAGTTATGGGAGACACTTTGTGTGGCATAGTGATCTTGATGGCAGACTGATTTTTAAATTGCTGTTTTTTTTGTGAATTCTGCTTGAACCAATAGAATATCACTCCAGTGACACTTACCATCACAACAGTCAGCTGTAGAAAACATAGCTAGTAACATAGACATGAAAGCAAGACTATTATATTGGGCACTGTTATATTTGTAACAAAACGGTATTCTTTGTAATTTAAGTTAACATAAAGAACAAATAGATAAGAAGGTTTGCAATCTTTCTTTTCCAGACAGGAGAAAAACAAGACAGCCCTCCTTCTGGCTTGTCAAAAAACAGCGGAGTCAACACTCCAGTTGACCAATCGTTGTCAAGTTTTCAAATCAATGTCAGGATTTGATGCTAAAAGGGAAAAAGGCACATGATTTCAACAAACTGTCATTGCGTTCCATGGGGTTTTATTTCTTATGCTTACTTGATTACCATAAGTTTTCTGAGGTTTTCTCAGCAAATCTCTGAAACCACTTAATGTATTTCTATGTCAAAAAGGGAGATAAATGATCTAGGTTGTAGAGTACTGTGTTCTGGATACCATCTCTCAACTGACTGTGATGCTAGGGGAAAAATCATGGCACAGTAATAATTATAGATGTGCAAATTCAACAGTTGCTAGTATAATGGAAAAAGCTTTAGCAGTATGGTGGTTTTCCACAGCCGGAAAAAGAAACTCTGTAATAACTCACAAGATGAATCACAAGAGTGGCTATACAGCATCCTGAAGACAAGATTTATTTTGTGGATACATTTATTCAATGCATAAAAATTGGGTCCAGAGGCATTGTGATTATAAAATAAGTTATGGTAATAGGACTAGTATGGAATTAGATATGAGATATGAATGGGATTGCTAACATACATTTTTTTTTACATTAAAAAGAAGTAATTTTTCAAAAGCAGGTTTTGGCACGGCAATGGATGGACACGTTCTCCAGAGCTCTGGCTCTGGCAGCGTCTGTACCGCTCAGCTTCAGGGGTCTTCTGTCAAATTGAGGACCCAGTAGAACTTCTGTCGTGGGGGGTTCTCAAGCAGAGGGAGCTAAAAAGTCTGTTCTTGCCAAGGCTTTGCTGAGGTTTGGCCTCCTGTTTTTCCCTAAGCCTGGGCTGAGCGGACACCATTAGACGAATCAGCTACGAACACTGGAGAGGAGGGGAGGAAAAAGCAGCATTTGAAAAGAAAAGAAAGAATGCTTTGAACCCCAAATTAGACAGGAGGCATATGAAGGGATTTACCTGTCTTGTTATCTGTGTGAAGAGGCAAAACACGGAAGGGAAAAAGAAGGGTTGGAGTGGAGGGAGGACTTTAGACTTGGTCTAAAATGACAGTGGTGAGTGAGTAGTGGAGGAAGCAGGAGGAGGTGACTGGCAAAGTGGCAAAGATATAAAGACTTTGTAAAAAATAAAAGAAGATTTTGATATGAGAAGAAGTGACTAATGATATATGTACAATTTGAATTTAAGTTGGATTTAGAGACGCTGTTTATTGGAAGGAATGAAGTGGGCGTGTGAAAAAGCTGGCATGAGAGACTTTTGAATTCTTTATTTCTTTATGTACTGCCTTCGGAAAAAAAGAGCAAAGATTTTGTGTTAAATATTGAGGATTACAAATGAGACTGAGAGTATGACAAGAGGAATTGTATGGTTACAGTTGTTTTGATGGTCATTTGAACTATGAATGGACTTCTTAAAGGGATAGTGAACCTCTTAAAGAGACGGCGAGATATATGAGACTGAGATAGAGGTGCAGCATCTAAGATGACTGAGATAATGGTGTGGCACTTAGAGTGATTAAAGAACTTAAAGGAATAGATTGGGTTGAAAGAGAGGAAAGAAGGGAAGAAGAAAGAGGAGACGTAGAAGAATAGGAGAAGAGGAAAGAGGAAGAACATTAAGTTTAAAATTTCTGTTGAACTGAAGAGTGATATTTGATTATTTGTTTATATGTTATCCAATGAATTATAGAGATTGAATGGGTGAGAGGGAATGGTGAATGGTGAATACTAGTGAATACTGGTGTATGTGTGGTGTGTGTTATATATGAAGGTGGTGTATGTGTAGAGAAGGTGTGCTGTGTGGACTGTATTTAGTTAAAGGGAGAATGTGTGTCTGAGTTGGAAAGAGGCTGAGTAAAAATGAATGGGAGGTGAGAAGTGAGATAGAATGTAAGTGTATGGTGGTAGAACTGTTATAGATCATTGGTCTTTTGGCTAAAATATAATAACTAAAATAATGAGTATGTTAGTCAAGTCAGTAGCCTCACTTGCTGTCCCAGAATCAATGGGGCCCTCAATATCTCAAGATGTTATCAAAGAATTACAAAACAATATGCAAGCTTATTTTAGGACAGTACTGAACCAAGTACAGGCGAATCTAATAGAACAGATGGGTGGGTTGAACTCAAATTTGGATGGCTTACAGGAACAAATAATAGGAATTAAAGAAGAAAGTATGGGGTTAACTCGGTCTGTAAAATTCCTTGATAGTAAAATGAAGGTTGCTAATCAAAGATGGGAGGTACATGAGATAACTCAAGAGATAGAAGAAAAAAGTTTATTTAGATTCGAGTTGGAATAGGCAGTTTACAAATTGAGACCTGAAGAGGTTCCAGAACAAAAACAAGAAGATTCATTACAAATATCAAGCGATGCATTGGCAGTAATAATGGAAATAGAGCCCTTGGATATAGAGAAAGAAATAGATGATTCACATAGTGTAAATTCAGCCTATATTAGAAAGTACTCGTCTCATAGGGAAATTCACAATACCTCTAACAGAAGAATGTTTAAGGAGACGTTGGAAATTTTCAAAAGAGCAACCCTTAAAAAAGAGGAGGAAGAGGGAAAAAGAGAGAGAGAGATTCTCTGCCAAAGATATGGTGAATAGAACAGAATTAATATGAAGCATGGGATGGATCACCACTTTATGATTGGATATGCAAATGTAAATAATGGTATGTGGATTACTATAGAGAATGATGCCAGTTAAGAGGTCATTAAGGTAGTATGTAGAGTGAAGAGGGGTTAAAAATAATTGTGAAAAAGATATATGGTTGTGTATTATTGTATTGTCATGTATGGAAGCTGCACTCTCCATCCTAATTTGTTTTGTTTTTGTTTGTTTGTTTGTTGCTTTTGTATTTGGTTTTTGGAGAAAATAAAAAGATTAATGAAAAAGAAAGGAAGTAATTTTTCAACAATACAATCCTAAAAGAAGTGACACCCTTCTCAGCCTACTGACCTCACTGGTGTGTAGTTCTCTTTAGGATTTCACTTTAAATCTTCTGTGTCTGTTGTAGTGATTTGCAATAATAATCATAGTGGGACATACCGTAGCCCACTTTCTGGAGAATTGTGAAAAGGGGGGGGGGAAGTAATCATTTGGTAAAAACATAAGTCGTGCTTAACTGATATTTTAAAACTGTATATGTTGAGATTAGCCATCATTAATGGTGATTGAAAGAAAAAAAAATATGGGTTGGATCTAGAGAATCAAGAGTGGAACTCTGCTCATTCAATGGATCTCTGTGACCTAGGGTTGCCAGTCTCCAGGCAGAGCCTGGAGATCTTTCACTCTTACAACTGTTCTCTAGCTAGGGTTGTCAAGTCCCTCGGAGCCTCCAGCAGAGGACTTACCTCGCACACGCAGTGCGATGACATCACCCAAGAGTGATGTCATTGCACCGGTGACGTTGCGCGGCGGCCACTCTAGGCATTTCCAGGAAAACTCTATGGTTTTCCCGGATGCTCTAGCCACTTGGGAGGGGGAAACTCTATGGTACCTATTGCAGGTGACTAGAGTGATAAAACTGTGGTACTGCAGTTTAAGCTCTGCTCACAACCTGAGTTTGAACCCAGTGGAAGCTGGGTTCAGGTAGCTGGCTCATGTTTGACAGCTTTCCATCATTCTTAGGTCAGTAAAATGAGTATCCAGCTTGCTGGGGGTAAAGTATAAATAACTGGGGAAGGCAATGGCAAACCACCCTGTAAAAAGTCTGCCATGAAAACGTTGTGAAAGCAACGTCACCCCAGAGTCGGAGACGATTGGTGCTTCCACAGGGGATTACCTTTACCTTTCAGAATAATCTACAATGAGTTAAAAAAAAAAAGGCAATTTATGATTTTTTAAAAAATTGTTCCTTTGGTTTCATTCAGAATATATGAGTCTTGTCAACAGTAAAATACACCGGCTGTTATGAAACCATTCATTTATAGAAGGGAGTTCTGCTTTTTCCCAATTTGCTTCTATTAGCATCTTTGCAGTTGTGAACAGAGTGAAAACTAGCTCTGTAACTGAGGCATCTGCATAGTCTTTCTCCATCTACCTTCTTCTCCACTTCCTCAGCCATAGATGGAGAGGCAAACATGGCCCCTGCCCTTTGCCGCCATTCGGCAACGCGGTCGGGAAAGGGCTGCATTGCCCCCCCCCAGTCGGAATAACGAGGCAAACACTTTGATTTTTGGTGATAAAACAGGGCAACTTTATTGAACATTTTTACGGCATGGGGCAACATAAACTGCTGGACAGGCCAAGGGAAACCTCTGACCCTTCCCTGTCCGGCAAGGGCGAGCCACCCAGCCCCCAGGAGTAGTCAGTTTGCACTTGCTAATGCCAGACCAGCTAAAGCTGGGTTTATCCTCCCCCACCCGGTCCCCGCACCCTGGGACAGGCCTTAACAGAGGAGGGAACCCTATAGGGGGCATCAGAGCAGAGATCTGTACAGCCCAGCTGCCATTCCATCCCGCTACTTCCCCTCAAACAGGGTAAACCAAGGGTGCTCACCGTTGTCCTAAATAGCCAAAAAGCACACTCCAGCCACCGCCAATGCCAAGCCTCTGCTTAGGTACTTGCGCCCACCAGTTGGCCCAGAGCCAACCGAAGCCCCAGCCGTAGCTCATGCAAAAAGGCCCTGTTGCCCTTCATGGACAGGTGGACCCTGTCCTGCCGATATAGGTCTGCCAACTCTGACCTTATAGCAGGATGCAGCAGGTAAACGCCCAAGACACCACACAATGCCTTCTGGACCGCCCTGTTGGCTTTGTGTCTGGCCCTTTCAATCCCCACTGGATCCCAGGCTGTCCTCCACACCCTGCGAGGAAGGATGGTGGACCACAGAATCAGCACCCCAGGCCACCTGCTCCGTATGATCCGAAGATCCTCGATCGCCTGCAGTGAAAGGGCCCTCTCTTGCAGCAATCCGAGATCGTTGCCACTAAGGTGGACCACCAAAACATGCGATGGAGGACCCGTTCTTCCTTGGAAGAGAAGTGGCAGGAGCCCAGACCAACGTAGGCCCTGGCACCTCTGCCACTCCACCACAGCCCACTCGATGAGCCCCAGCTGCGATCCAATTGGCGTCCGCCGAGCTTGGTGGGCCGCCCAAAACACCATTCTGTGGCCGGCAATCAGAATCTTTTGTCTCTCATGCCACACCACAGCACCTAGAAGATAGAAATAGAACAAAGTGAATGGCCCAAACGACGGGAACCATTTAACTATTACCTGAACCCTATTTGCTGTCAAATGGGCGAACATAACTTTTGTAGGTGGCAGACCGCCAACGGCTCACCCACTGAATAGCCGGTCCAGGATAACCCAGAGCTGCAGCTGTAGATGCAGCTCCTATGTGGAATGAGTGGGTTCCAAATTTGTCCCCACCAAGCCCAAGCTTCTCCAGGGCCCTTGTGGTGACCGTCCAGAATTTAAACTTGGTTAAAGGGGACCAGTCTGCATGGCAGAATAAGAGACCTTTGTCCTCACCCCGAGTAGCAATATACCTCTTTAATGCAAGCACCGGGCAAATTTCCTGCTCGTGACACGAACCCAAGGTGATCACCATACCCTTCTGTTTCTGGTTGGTTTTTGATCTCCGTACCCTAAGAGATACCAGGTCCTCCGCAAATTTAATGTCGCCCGAATGTAAGGCATGACCGGAACAATCATGGTGTGAGTTTGCCACTAGCTCACTAATCCCAAAGGCCCCAAAGAAGGCTGTCAATGCCGCTGCATGAAACAATACCGCTTCGAAAGTAGAGGTACATACTTTGGTCCACACCGCATGCAATCCTTTTAAAACTGCTGGGGAAAAGGGTTGCCTGGTGTCAGGCCGAGGACCTTGCTCACATGCCCACCCCTCTAACATCTTGCGCAGTCTGAAATCTCCTGTGCCTTCCGAAAATCTTCAGATTTTACTATTAAATGCCAAGGCTGCTATATTTGCCCTGAAGGACAACCACAAGTCCCTTACCTTTCAAGTGGACGCAGAACTGCATAAAATATGAAGCTGGAATAGGCCAAAGTGTTCCCTAACAGTTTGAAACTGCAGGACAGAGCGGTTGTATGCCTTCCTGGTACTGGGTGCCAGAGCTAACTGCATTGCTTGGTCAGCCTCAACTTTCCAAGCTGCCACATGTCCGGGGGCATCCATGCCAGCTGAAGGTTGGCTTCTGGTGCAAGCTGCCAAAATCGCTCCATCTGCCGGCGAGACAGAACGTCCGCCACACCATTGCAAACTCCTGGCACATGCTTTGTGAGGAATAAAATATTCAGACACAAACAATGTAACGTGAATGCCCTGACCAGGCTCATCACCGGGGCAGATTTGGAAGTAAGAGTGTTAATGACGTGAACCACTGTCTGATTGTCGCACCAAAAATGCACAACATGATTAGCCAGTACCGCCCCGCCCCCGAGCTGAACTGCTACCCCTCTCGGCTTGGCTTCGCGAACGAAGATTTAAGAAGGGTGCAATAGTCCACGTCTGCTGCAGGCTCAACTTTCCAAGCTGCCACATGTCCGGGGGCATCCATGCCAGCTGAAGGTTGGCTTCTGGTGCAAGCTGCCAAAATCGCTCCATCTGCCGGCGAGACAGAACGTCCGCCACACCATTGCAAACTCCTGGCACATGCTTTGTGAGGAATAAAATATTCAGACACAAACAATGTAACGTGAATGCCCTGACCAGGCTCATCACCGGGGCAGATTTGGAAGTAAGAGTGTTAATGACGTGAACCACTGTCTGATTGTCGCACCAAAAATGCACAACATGATTAGCCAGTACCGCCCCGCCCCCGAGCTGAACTGCTACCCCTCTCGGCTTGGCTTCGCGAACGAAGATTTAAGAAGGGTGCAATAGTCCACGTCTGCTGCAGGCTCGCTGGTGGCTGACAAGACCAATGCGGGACAGGCAGGTCCGGCCACAGTGGCTGCAGGGAAAAGTCTGATTTAGGGTTGGTGCTGTAGCAGTGCGATTCTTCCTCAATCTCCTTTTGTCCTCAAGACCAGCTATGCGTGCGTTCTCAAAAGAAGAGACAGCCTGGTGGATGGTGTGCCTCCATGCTTTGCGATCTGAGGCTAAGTCAGACCACTGGTGATGGTTGATGCGACAGGTGCCAAGGGATTTCTTCAAGGAGTCCTTGTACCTCTTCTTTGGTGCCCCTCTATTTCGATGGCCGGTGGAGAGTTCGCCATACAGGGCAATCTTGGGAAGGCGGTGGTTTTCCATCCTAGAAATATGCCCTGCCCAGCACAGCTGCGTCTTCAACAGCAGTGCCTCGATGCTGGTAACCTCCGCCCGCTTGAGAACTTCACTGTTGGTCACAAAGTCGCTCCAGTGGATGTTGAGGATGGTGCGAAGGCAGCGCTGATGAAAGCGCTCAAGGAGTCGCAGGTGATGACGGTATAAAACCCACGATTCGGAGCCGTAGATGAGGGTTGTCATCACAACCGCTTTGTAAACATTGATCTTTGTGCCTTTTTTCAGATGCTTGCTGCTCCACACTCTTTTGTGCAGTTGGCCAAAGGCACGGTTTGCCTTTGCCAGCCTGTTGTCGATCTCCTTGTCGATCTTAGCATCTGAGGAGATGATGCACCCCAGGTAGCTGAACTGCTGGACTGTCTTCAGAACTGATTCACCCACAGTGATGCAGGGAGGGTGATAATCTTCCTGGGGTGCAGGCTGGTGGAGAACTTCTGTCTTCTTCAGACTAACTTCTAGGCCGAATAGCTTGGCAGCCTCTGCAAAGCAGGATGTCATATGCTGCAGAGCTGATACCGAGTGGGAGACGAGTGCAGCATCATCAGCAAACAGTAGCTCTCGGATGAGTTTTTCCATTGTCTTGGAGTGGGCCTTTAGTCGCCTCAGGTTGAACAGGCTGCCATCGGTGCGATAGCGGATGTAGACACCATCGTCATCATCTAGATCTACTGCAGCTCTTTGAAGCATCATGCTAAAGAAGATCGTAAAGAGAGTTGGCGCGAGAACGCAGCCTTGCTTTACACCTGTGCCTATTGGGAAGGTCTCCGAGAGGTCGTTGCAGTGTCTGACTTGGCCTCGTTGCTCTTCGTGTAGCTGGATGATCATGCTGAGGAACCTTGGGGGACATCCTAAACGTTCCAAGATTTGCCACAGGCCTTTCCTGCTAACGGTATCGAAAGCTTTGGTAAGGTCGACAAAAGTCACATACAGAGCCTTGTTTTGTTCCCTGCATTTCTCTTGGAGCTGCCTGAGAACAAATACCATGTCGGTGGTGCTCCTGCACCACCGACTGCTACCACTATTGGGGAAAACTCCAAAAAGGTCAAATTTCAGCATAGCTCACTGTTCAACCACTCCCTAGGCCAACTTTTCACGCACCAATGTCCGTGGAAGTACACCCCAAAACCAATGAATCCTGCTGCATCAGAAGTGATCTGTAGCTCAGCCTCAATCCTCATGTCATCGTGCCAAAAGGAGATGCTATTAAAGGATGACAGAAACTGCTCCTACACCTCCAAGTCTTGCCGCATTCCACTGCTAAACCTGATCCAGTGATGAGGAAGTCATAAAGCCCTGATGGTGTCACACAGCCGCCGCAGGAAGGCCCTACCTAGGGCCACCACTTTGCATGCAAAGTTAAGGTGGCCCACTATCTGCTGAAGCTCCAATAGGGAAATCTTCCGCCAACCTTTCAGTGCTGCCAATTTCAGCCTCAGGCCTTGAACCTTCTCCAGAGGCAGCCGTGAAGCTTGCCACATGGCGTCCAACTTGATGCCTAAAAAGGTCAACACCAATGAGGGGCCCTCTGTCTTTTCATGGGCCAGCGGGACCCCAAGGTCCCTGGCCAGCCCCACAAATGTATGGAGCAGCCAGGCACACAGGCCCAACCCTCTCAGACCCACAAACAAAAAATCATCAAGGTAATGGACCGAGTTAGCTGAGCCAGCCCTCCTCTGTAGGGCCCATTCCAAAAAGGTGCTAAAAAGCTCAAAGGCTGCACATGATATGGGGCAACCCATGGGTAATGCCCTATCCATGTAATATTTGCCCTCGTACATAAAACCCAGTAGCTCAAAATCGTCAGGGTGCATCGGGAGGAGGCGAAACGCCGACTTAATGTCGCATTTTGCCATCTCCGCCCCTACCCCACAGCTCCAAACCACTTTGACCACCTGGTCAAAGGAGGTGTACTGAACTGAACAGAGGTAGTCAGGAATGGCATCATTCACCAACCCCCCTTTTGGGTGGGACAAGTGGTGAATGAGGTGAAATTCCCCTGCTGCCTTTTTAGGCACCACGCCTAAAGGAGATACCCAGAGATTCGGGACAGAAGGGCAGTCAAAAAGCCCTAGCACCCGACCATCCACACACTCCTTTGCTATCTTGTCCCTCACCATGTGTTCCATCCCCTAAACCGAACGTAAATTCCGTGATATAAAGGATCCCCTGGGGCCCTGAAATGGAATATGAAACCCTAACACAAAGCCCTCCCACAAATACTTCCCGTTATCTACTCTGGGGTACTCAGTCAAAAGGTCCTTAAGTAACCTCAGCCTGATGGGGCTGGGACCCTTTTCCCAATGCATGGGCATTCCCCCCGACCCCCGAACGCTTGCTTCCAGCTCTTGGTTTGGATTTGTTGCATGCGGAGAAAGCATGTGAACCCCCACACAGCAGACACTCATGTTTGTACTTGCATGTTTTTCTATTGCACACGGCCTGCGATGTGTATTCCCAACACAGCAGCTGGGGTTGAACCGGCTGCCCCGCTGCTGTGCGGGAACCCACTACACTCGCCTGCTTACTCACGAGATGGTCACTATTCGACCTGTTACCACTGTTAGGCTTCACCGGGGACATCAGCTGCAGCCACAGCTCCTGGTTGATCTGGTCCCAGGGCATTTCCGGGTTCAGGGCCACCCTCATACGGAACTCCTCATCATATTGCAACCAAGCAGCATCCAAGAAGTCTGTATAAGCCTTATAGATGATGTCACAGTATTGAAATAGCAGTGCCGCCCATAAAGGCTGAGCACACTCAATCACTCCTGCATAAATCAGAAACCCTGGCAACAAGTTTGCCCAATTCCTATCCACCTTTCTCTGCTTCAATTTCTCCTTGTCCTTATCCTCTAATTCGTCCTTGTCCTTCTCAAGCTCCCTATAAAGAAGGCTAAAAACATCAACATATTCCCCCCATAAAATCTTTTCCCTGGTGGCCACCGTCAAGTTGTCCCCCAGGGGCATGGCGGTGTCTCTAAAGGGGCGACACTGAAAGGGGACTGCCCCATAGGGAGTCGGAGCCAAACCCCATCCTCCCCATTGCGATGCAGGCCATCCGGCTGGCCATTGGCTATAGAGCTGTTGACCCCAAGGCAAAGACAACATCTGCTGTGGTTGAGCCCATTGCAAAGTGGATTGTGTAGTAGCTGTTGAGGAGACCTAAGTAGGCCCCCAGGGGAAATATTGACCTTGGGCCAACGGGGCCCAAGCCCTTGGAACACTGGGCTGGCTAGGTAACCCCCCCCACACACACACACCACCAGATTCGAACATAGCCGTGGAACCAGCTGGACCTGGCATGTACGGGGATCCCCAACCACCCCAGGGCCACCCACTACTGGGCCCTGGACTATTGTGCTTATACTCTGAGTCCTCCGCATTAACCGCAACAATCACCGGAGCCGGGACCCCCATTCGCCCGGGGCAACTTGCAGCGTCCGGAGTGTTGCCTTCTCCATCGGACTCAGAATTGTTCTCTTCAACCGGGTCCTGGCTTGATCCTCCCGAATTGCCAGCCCGAGCACTGCTGCCCTGCAAAGCAGAAAGACGTGCCAGCACCTCCTGTTCAAAGGCCCTAGTAGATGTCCTTGCTGCCTTATGGCCCTTAACAAGTCCCTTTGCCCCAGGGTCCAGACCCTGCTGTTGCTCCAATGCCTCAAACTGCTCCATAATTGCCCACCTAGTAAGCACCTCATCCTCCTCCCCAGGCCCGGGATTCGCAGTGCGCTTCCTAGCAGCTCCATTAAGGGGCTGCTTGCCTTTTGCCATACCCTGGCCCTTTTTGGGAGCCATTGACCAAAGCCCCAACCCCTGAAGCTGAAGGGAGTGGAAGGGCAAGGGTTGTCGTGCCCTTCCCCCCTTTTTTCCTTTTGTTTTGAATGCCAGACCTTGGGGACTAGGCCTTACCCCACCACTGCCCCAAAGAAGGGAGGCTGAGGAGAAGGTCCAAGGAACCCCACTATATAGGCCATCAACCACCCAGCCGGCACAGGAGCCGGTAGCTAGATGGGCTGGTGGGGGGGGGGTGAGAAATCCCACTCCCCGTGGTAAGGATCAAACAACCTCCAGAGGCTCCTCAAGTCCTAACCCCCCAGGCAGAAGGAAAGCCGGTCCCAGTAACACCCCAATACAAAGCGAAGGGGCGGGAGGGAGTGGGGTGGAGAGGACGCTCCACCGCGGCCACTATAGCAGGAAAGAAAAAAGAAAAAGGACCCAGCCACTCATCTGTGCTGCCTCACCCAGTCCAAGGACTGCTGCAACCAGAAGAGATATGAGCCATTGACTCGCGCCACATGCTCTCGGCCCACCGACAAGCAGCACTTTAAAGCATCCTTCCCAGCTGAGAGCACTTCAAATTGCCCGTCGGGGCGTGGCTGGGACTAATAAAGCCACCAGCTCTGCCCCCTTTCCGAGCCCCAGATGGGCGGGAAGATCCGTTTGCCTCCCCTCCTTCTGGAGAGGCAAACACGACCCACGCCCTATGCCGCTGTTTGGCGACGTGGTAGGGAAAGGGCCGCATTAGCACAATTGCAATTCATAATTGACAAGCAGGAACCCACAAGGACCTGTGGGAGGGCATTTCCCCCCACTTTTTCCTCTTTTCCTTCCCTGAAAGCTACTGTAGCCTCTCCACTTTTCCCTGTGTTTCCCTCCACATTATTTCCCCTTTCCTTCCTCTTGGCAACCCTTTTCCTGAAGCATTCTTTCTTAGCCATTCACCAACTTTTTATCAACCATCTTCAGCTATATGTATTATTTATTTTTTCATTTATACCCTGGCTTTCTCCGCAGTTGGGAGCAAAACAGCTCACATCATTCTCTTCTCCTTTTTAGCCTGAAAGTATATGACCAACATATTACCTAGATTCAAGTGGGTAGCTGTGTTGGTCTTAAGGAGCAGAGCAAAGTTTAAGTCCAGTGGCACCTTTAAGCCCAACAAAGTTTTTTCCCAAAGTGTCTGAAGAACTGTTCATGCACCCAAAAGCCTATACTTAAGTAAAACTTTATTGGTCTTAAAGGTTCCATTGGATATAGAACAAAATTTGAATCCTAGTGAATTTGATTTTACCTAGTGAACTTCCATGGTGATTTAAACCCAGGTCTCCCAGACCCTACTTTGAAGCTCTAACTGCTATACCACACTTGATTTCATAGAGTGGCTGCTGCTGAAAAGTAGCAAGGAGCCAGAGCTGGGTGAGTCATGTGGTCAGGTGGCATCAGGTCACCCAGTGGTTACTGTGCAGGTTGCTGCCAGGCATGACCCTGATGAGTTGTCCCTCAAAGGTCAAAATAGGCCTGGAAAGTTTCCTCCCCCTGTCTTTTAGGACAGAAAACCTGGAATACTGTGCTTGTGTAGCAACTGCCACTGAGGGCTTCTGTTTTTTAAAGGTACAGGCGCTCCTTTCATCATTTTGGTTGCTGCGTTTCTTACCCATATTTTAAAGTTCAGATTCCTTCTCTCCTAGGGTTGCCAGCCTCCAGGTGGAACTTGGAGAGCTTCTGGAATCACAACAGGGCTCCCAACTATAGAGATCAGTTTCCCCATAGGGTAGAGAGTTCCAGGTTGGAGAATTCCTGGAGATTTTGGGGGTGCAGCCTTGGGACGGTGAGGTCTGGGAAGGGAAGCAACCTCTCAGCAGAGTATAATGCCACAGGCTCCATCTTCCAAAGCAGCCATTTTCTCCAGGGGAATTTATCTCTATCCTCTGGAGAACAGTTGTAATTCCACATGATCTCAAGTCCCCACCTGGAGTCTGACAATCCTAGTTCCCTTGGAGAAAATGATTGCTTTGGAGGCTGGAATTTATGGCAATATACTCTTCTGAGGTTCTTTCTTTCCTCAACCCTCCCTCCTGCTCCACCCCACCAGAGCCTACTCTAAAGCTCTAACCACTACACCAGGGGTGGCCAACAGTAGCTCTCCACATGTTTTTTGCCTACAACTCCCACCAGCCCCAGCCAGCATGACCAATGGCTGGGGCTGATGGGAGTTGTAGGCAAAAAACATCTGGAGAGCTACCGTTGGCCACCCCTGCACTACACCATACTAGCTTTCATGGGGTGGCTGCTTACTTGAGTCATGCAAGCTGGGCAGTTGCTTCCGGGGCTAGGGTTGCCAACATCCAGGTGGAACCTGGAAATATCACAGAATTACAACTGTACTCCAGATTACAAAAATCTGTCTGCTTTGGAAGATGGACTCTGTGGCACAAATTTTGCTCTCCTCATTCAGATTCCACCACAAAATTTCCAGGGATTTCCCAAGCTGTAGCTTGCTATCCTAGCCAGGCCTGGACCTCAAAAGCCAAAATTGTCCTCCTACCTCTCCCATTTACTAAAAGAACCAGTCTAGAATGCTGTGATTGCCTAGCAATAGCCATTGAGGGAATCAGCTGCTTAGAGCTACAGGCTCTCCACTTATTATTATTTTTTAAAAGCCTTCTGCAATGTTTTGTTTTTTTAGATTTTACATTTTTCTGCAAGCCTGGGGTGTTTTTCTGGTTTGCAGAAAGATCTGTCTATGCCTGTTCACCGCTCCAGTCTCAAAATTAAAGTATCCTCAGATCTGGCTGACTTTGGTATAGGAATATACAAGTGGGGATGGGGACTCTCAAGAAGCTTATGGAAAGTGTGATCCCCTTAGCTCCCTTTCCTCTTCTTTAACAGTCTTCCTCCTCCCCTTATCTATCAATTTATCCCAATCTGTTTTGCCCCCCACTCCTCCTCCATCAATCTATCCCTCTCTTTTTCTGTCAACCTATCCCCCGTGTCCTCCTTTCTCCCCGCCCCTTATCTGTCATCTACCCTTCTCTACCTTTTGCCTCTCACCTGTTCCCTCAGCCTACCCCTCTTTTCCCCTTCCTCCCCTCCCCTTATTTGCCAACCTCCCCTATCTCTTTTGACCCCACCCCCTTATCCATCAATCTTCCCCCTCTTTTCTGTCAATGTACCATCTATTTTCAACCTTTTCTCATTCTCCTTATCTGTCAACCTGCCCCCATCTCTTTTACCCCCCCCCCCATCTTTTCTCCATCAGTCTACTCAATCCTTGCTGCTGTCCTCACCTATCCCTCAACCTTGGCACCTACTTACCTGCTGTCCCAACCTACCCCTCATCCACAATCCTTGCTGCTCTTCCTACCTACACCCATCCTGGGCACCTCACTCAACCCCCATCCTTGCTGCTTTCCACAGTACTGCTCACCCTTGGTACTCTGTTCACCCCACTTTTGTCCCTATCTACTCCCACCCCTGGGCATTCCATTCACTCCCACCTTTGCAGCTTTTCTTATTTACTGCTCCACCCTTGGCACTCAATTCACACCCAGAGAGCCAGTTTGGTGTAGTGGTTAAGTGTGTGGACTCTTATCTGGGAGAACCAGGTTTGATTCCCCACTCCTTCACATACACCTGCTGATGTGACCTTAAGTCAGTCAGAAATACTCACAGAGCTGTTCCTCTCAATAGCAGTTTCTGTTGGAGCTCTCTCAGCTCCACCTACCTCACAGGGTGTCTATTGAAAGAACTCAAAGGTGAACTTGTGGATCTCCTGACAAAAATATGTAATCTTTCATTGAAATCTGCCTCCATTCCTGAGGACTGGAAGGTAGCAAATGTCACCCCCATCTTTAAAAAGGGTTCCAGAGGAGATCCGGGAAATTATAGGCCAGTCAGTCTGACTTCAATACCTGGAAAGTTGGTAGAAAGCATTATCAAGGACAGAATGAGTAGGCACATTGATGAACACAAGTTATTGAGGAATACTCAGCATGGGTTCTGTAAGGGAAGATCTTGCCTCACTAACCTGTTACAGTTCTTTGAGGGAGTGAACAAACATGCGGACAAAGGGGACCCAATAGATGTTGTTTACCTTGACTTCCAGAAAGCTTTCAATAAAGTTCCTCATCAAAGTCTCCTCAGTAAGCTCGAGAGTCATGGAGTAAAAGGACAAGTCCTCTTGTGGATCAAAAACTGGCTAATTAATAGGAAGTAGAGAGTGAGTATAAATGGGCAATCTTCACAATGGCAGACGGTAAGCAGTGGGGTGCCACAGGGCTCAGTACTGGGTCCCATGCTCTTTAGGTTGTTCATAAATGATTTGTAGTTGAGAGTAAGTAGTGAAGTGGCTAAGTTTGCCGATGACACTAAATTGTTCAGGGTAGTAAGAAATAGAGAGGATTGTTGAGGCACTCCAAAGGGATCTGTTGAGGCTGGGTGAGTGGGCGTCAACGTGGCAGATGAGGTTCAGTGTGGTCAAGTGCAAAGTAATGTACATTGGGGCCAAAACTCCCAGCTACAAATACAAGTTGATGGGGTGTGAACTGGCAGAGACTGACCAAGAGAGAGATCTTGGGGTCATTGTAGATAACTCACTGAAAATGTCAAGACACTATGCGATTGCAATAAAAAAGGCCAATGCCATGCTGGGAATTATTAGGAAAGGAATTGAAAACAAATCAGCCAGTATCATAATGCCTCTGTATAAATCGATTGTGCGGTCTCATTTGGAATACTGTGTACAATTCTGGTCACCGCACCTCAAAAAGGATATTATAGCATTGGAAAAAGTGCAGAAAAGGGCAACTAGAATGATTAAAGGTTTGGAACACTTTCCCTATGAAGAAAGGTTAAAACGCTTGGAACTCCTTAGTTTGGAGAAACATCGACTGCGGGGTAGCATGATAGAGGTTTTCAAGATTATGCATGGGATGGAGAAAGTAGAGAAAGAAGTACTTTTCTCCCTTTTTCACAATACAAGAACTCGTGGGCATTCAATGAAATTGCTGAGCAGTAGGGTTAGAATGGATAAAAGGAAGTACTTCTTCACCCAAAGGGTGATTAACATGTGGAATTCACTGCCACAGGAGGTGGTGGCGGCTACAAGCATAGCCAGCTTCAAGAAGGGTTTGGATAAAAATATGGAGCAGAGGTCCACCAGTGGCTATTAGCCACAGCATATTATAGGAATTGTCTGGGGCAGTGATGCTCTGTATTCTTGGTGCTTGGGTGGGAGCAAAGTGGAAGGGCTTCTAGCCTCACCCGTGAACCTCCTTTTTTTTGGCCACTGTGTGACATGGAGTATTGGACTGGATGGGCCATTGTTCTGATCCAACATGGCTTCTCTTATGTTCTTATATTCTTATTGTGGGAGGGGAAGGGAAAGGAGATTGTAAGCTACTCTGAAACTCCTTTGGGTAGTGAAGGGCAGGGTATAAATCAAATCTCTTCTTCCTCTTCTTTTTCTTCTTCCTGCTCTTCCCACTCTTCCCATCTACCTTCCAGAATGCAGGCAGTGGGCTTGCTGGCTCAGTGGGGAATGATGGCGGAGAGTACTTCCTTCTCTGCTTAATGGAGGATGATCTAGGACACATGCAGGAAAAGAAATCCCATCTCTTCACCTCCCCCCCCCCCCATACAAACACTTTCTAGCCAGGCGCAGTGTAGGAGACGCAGGGCTACTATGCCTCCTGAGGTAGGGGGAATTTTACTGCCCCCCCATTTATTTTGTAAAGACGTCAGATTCTTCTGCAAATCTAGAGCCCCCCCCAAATTTGCAGAAACAATGCAAGTGTGTTTCTGATCCACAGATTTAGGTATCCAAAGATGGGAGCATACTGGGGAAATAGTATATTGAGTATGATGACTACAATGATGATTATTAAGGATCAGTTAGTCTGAGTAAATGGAGAGAAGTGGTGGAGTCAGACCATACCCTGAAATACTAATAAAACCAATAGGATCGAGGAAGTCAACCCAGGAACAGTAATTATTTGACATTTTCATTGAAAAACAACCAAAATATTAAGAATTAGAAACATATTTACCGAGAACCAGATACACTGTGAAATCTTCCCAACTCTCAGTATATTCCAGGTATTTTTACTGGATGAAACTATTATACTTGTGTACCATTTTTAAAGGTCCCTAAGGTAGTAATGTTAATAGGGTTTTGTAGTTCAACTTCTGGTTTACTTTGTTCTGGACTTTATTAACCTACCTTTAATACATAAATTGTATTAATCTCCACTTATAAATGACACTAAGACATTTATAACTGACGTTCTTGGAGACTGGGTAAAGGGTACTTAGGAGCAGGATAACACATATATCAAATATTGAAATTCTCTCCCCCCCAAACTATGATTGCTTTTCAAAAACAAAAGTTCTAGCTTGTATATCACACATTATTACATTACGGGAATACCATTGTGCAACAATATACCTGGGTAATAGATGCTATTAAATGTTTCAATGCCAATTTAAGAGACAAGTGGGAACCCACAAGGACTTGTGAGAGGCATCTCATTTCCCCCCTCTCCTACTAATTCCCTTTCTGGAAAGCCCCCATAACCTCTCCCCATTTCTTGCTTTCTCTTTTTCTAGGTTTGCTAACCTCCAAGTGGGGCCTGGAGATCTCCTGGAAACACAGCAGATCTCCTAACTCCAGGCCAATTTCACCAGAGATCTTGGAGGTTTTTTCCTGCCATCTTCTGCTCATGGAACAGGGGGTTACTGGGAATGTGGGGGGAGGTATTTGTGAATTTCCTGCATTGTGCAAGGGGTTGGACTAGATGAGCCTGGAGGTATCTTCCAGCTCTGTGATCTATGATTCTAACTACAGAAATCAGTTTCTCCTTAGAGTTGGGAAATTCCTGGACATTTGGGTGCAGCCTTGGGAGGGAGACAACCTCAGCATGGTATAATACCATACAGTCCACCCTCCAAAGCATCCATTTTCTGCAGGGGAACTGATCTCTGTCATCTGGAGAATGGTTGTAGTTCCAGGTGATCTCCACCCCACACCTTGAGGCTGCCAACCCTCACTTCCTTGGAAGAAATTGCTGTTTTGGAAGGTGGGGCGGGTCTATGACAATAAACCCCTCTGAGGTTCCCACTTTCAATGTCCAGTCCTCTAATCTCTAGGAATTTCCTAACCTGGAACTGGCAACCCTGTTTCCTTCCACCCAGCAGCCAACTTACCTTTGATGAACACTGTGCCTCTGTCTTCAGCTTCTCCCCCCCCCCCCACTCACCCTGGCATGGCCTCCACCTAGGAAAACCATGGCCCAGTCATGTGGTGCTGGCACCTCACTTTCACCTGTATCCCCTGCCCCACATTATTTTCTCTTTCCACCCTCCTTTCCTTCCTATAGCCTCCCCCATTCTCTGTCTCATTTGCTCCTTCTCAGCCATTCACCAACCTACCTTTTAACTGCCTCCCGTCTTCAGCTGTATTTATTATTTATTTTCTTCATTTTTACCCAGCCTTTCTCCGCAGTGAGAACCAAAGCAACTCACATTATTCTTCTCTCTTTTTATCTGTACAACAACGCTGTGAGGTCATTTAGGCTGAAAATATCATCCAGTGAGTTTCCACAGCAAGATGGAGATTCCAACCTGGGTCTCCCAGATCTTATTCTCAAGCTTAGCTGCTACACCACACTGGGACCAATTTTCCACTCACCCTACGCCGCTCTGACATTTCTCTTTTCAGCGTGGCGTCCTTCCAATTTCCCACTATCCGCCCCAGGGCTTCAACAAAGATCGATGTTTTTGCGCGGCAAAGAGAAAGTGGTTTTTAGTGGTTTCTCTTTGCTGTGCAAAAATGAAGCCCCGGGGTAGATAGTGGGAAATCGGAAGGATGCCGTGCTGAAAAGAAGAACGTCAGAGTGGCATAGGGTGAGTGCGAAATCTGTCTGGCTTTCATGGAGTGGCTGCTGTTAATCAGTATCAAAACAAAGGGAAATTTGATGTTGAAGCTACTGAAAAATACATTACATCGAATATAGGACCATAATAAATGTCTATAGTATGCCTATATAGTGCAAAAGTTTATATAAAGTTATTATAATTACTAGATTGTGAATTCCTAGTCAAAGAGGACTCTTGAAATGTACATCCAAATAAAGTTACAGCAGGTTTCACATATAAAGCAGACATTAAGTAGCAAAGTACAAAGGCAAAGGCACTCTCCATGATACTTAATTGCAGACAGTGAACAATTCAAAATTCACACACACTCTCTTGCTGCCTTTATTTGCAGAGTTCTTACACCCCGCGTCATGGCCACAATTTTGCAGACAGTGAGACACTAGTTCCAGACAAGCAACTGAAGGTAAAGTCCAACCAGTATTAAAAGTAATAAATCCAAATGCTTAAATTTCAGATGAGCAGAATTGCATTTCCGGATATTCAACAATTTTGTTGAAGGAAGTAACTTCATCAGCTTACTTCTTGGATAGCATTTTGCTTAGCCTGAACTTAAATGGAACCCAATGAAGATAAATAGTTCTCTGCAATGAGATTTCAACATGCATGTTAGCTTTATTATTTATTTATTTCCAAAATGTTATATTCTGCCCTTTCCTATGAGGGTTCAGGCGGATTCCAACATAATAAAACAATTAAAACCAACAATAAAACATCAGTATAATTTCACCTTCAAGTTTCACCTTCAAGTCCCCAAGGTTCCTGGTGAAATCTGCTGTAACTTCATTTGGATTTAGATTTCAAGAGTAATCATAGAATCATAGAGTTGGAAGGGACCTTCAGGGTCATCTAGTCCAACCCCCTGCACAATGCATAAAACTCACAAATACTTCCCCCTAATTTCACAGGATCTTCATTGCTGTCAGATGGCCATCTAACCTCTGTTTAAAAACCTCCAAGGAAGGAGAGCCCACCACCTCCTGAGGAAGCCTGTTCCACTGAGGAACTGCTCTAATGGTCAGGAAGTTTTTCCTAATGTTGAGTCGGAAACTCTTTTGATTCAATTTCAATCCACGGGTTCTGGTCCTACCTTCTGGAGCCACAGAAAAACAATTCTACACCATCCTCTATATGAAAGCCCTTCAAGTACTTGAAGATGGTGATCCTATCACCTCTCAGCTGCCTCCTCTCCAGGATAAACATGCCCAGCTCCTTCAACCTTTCTTCATAGGACTTGGTCCTATGACTGGAGAGCCAGTTTGGTGTAGTGGTTAAGTGCATGAATTCTTATCTGGGAGAACCAGGTTTGATTCCCCACTCCTCCACTTGCAGCTGCTGGAATGGCCTTGGGTTAGCCATAGCTCTGACAGAGGCTGTCCTTGAAAGGCAGTTTCTGTGATAGCCCTCTCAGCCCCAACCACCTCACAGGGTGTCTGTTGTGGGGGGAGAAGATATGGGAGATTGTAAGCTGCTCTGACTCTCTGATTCAGAGAGAAGGGTGGGTATAAATCTGCAATTCTTCTTCTTCTCCTTCTTCTCCTTCTTCTTCTTCTTCTCCTCCTCCTCCTCCTCCTCCTCCTCCTCCAGACTCCTCACCATCTTTGTCACCCTCCTCTGGACCCATTCCAGCTTGTCTATATCCTTCTTAAAATGTGGTGCCCAAAACTGAACACAATTCTCCAAGTGAGGTCTTACCAGAACAGAATAAAGCGATACCATCACTTCACGTGATCTGGACACTATACTTCTGTTGATACAGTCCAAAATTGCATTTGCCTTTTTAGCCAACACATCACACTGTTGACTTATGTTCAGCGTATGGTCCACGAAGACTCCTAGATCCTTTTTGCACATGCTATTGCTAAGACAAGTCTCCCCCATCCTGTAATCATACACTGGATTTTTCCTACCTAAATGCAGAACTTTACATTTATCCCTGTTAAAATTCATTTTATTGGTTTAAACCCAGTTTTCTAGCCTGTCAAGATCATCCTGTATCCTGTTTCTGTCTTCTATTGTATTTGCAACCCCTCCCAATTTAGCATCATCTGCAAGTTTAATAAGCATTCCCTCTATTCCTTCATTCAAATAATTTATAATGATAATACAATCCAAACCACATTTCACCAACTTGTCAACAAGGATACTATGTGGAACCTTATCAAAAGCCTTACTGAAATCAAGATAAAAAAGAGATCAGGTTAGTCTGGCATGACTTGTTCTTGAGAAACCCATGCTCGCTCTTAGTAATCACAGCCATTCTTTCTAAATGTTTCAGGACTGACTGACTGATGATTTGTTCTAAAATTTTTCCAGGTATAGACGTCAAGCTGATGGGTCGGTAGTTACCCGGATGCTCCTTTTTCCCCTTCTTGAAGATGGGGACAACATTCGCCCATCTCCAATCTTTTCGCACCTCTCTTGTTCTCCAAGAATTCTCAAAAATAATAGCCAGAGGCTCAGAAATTACATCTGCAAGCTCTTTTAGAACCCTTGGATGCAGTTCATCTGGCCCCGAGGACTTAGTTTCATTTAAAGAAACTAGGTATTTATATACTACCTCTATGCTGATCCTAGGCTGAAACTCCATACCCTCATTATATGTTCCGTTTTTGCCATGTTGAGCACTGTTTCCCTCAGAAGAGAAGACTGAGGGAAAGCAAGAATTGAGCAGTTCTGTCCTCTCTTCATTACCTGTTACAATTTCATTTTCCTGCCCTCGCAATGGACCAAATATGTCCTTGCTCTTTTTCTTACTCTGAACAAAAGAAAAGAACCCTTTAAGCATCTTTGGCCAGCCTAAGCTCATACTGAGTTTAGTTTTTTTAACGTTTTCTGTACAAGCACTGGTGATTGTTTATATTTATCCTTGGTTATAAGGCCCTCCTTCCAATTCCTAAAGGAGTCTTTTTTATTTCTCAAGACTGTAGAGAGCTGTTTATGGAACCACCTTGGCTTCTTTAGGTTTCTTCCATGTTTTCTTCTCATAGGAATCGTCTGTGATTGCGCTTTCAATATTTTGCTTTTAAGAAATTCCCACCGCTCTTGAACCCCCTTCTTCCTGAGTACTTCTGACCATGGGATTTTAACCAGCATAGTTCTAAGTTTGTTGAAGTTTGCCTTTCTGAAACCCAACCTATAAGTCTGACTACGTATAGCTTTTTCATTTCCTAAGACTGTAAATTCCAAAATCACATGGTCCCTACTGCCCAGGGTGCCCACTGTTTCCTCTTCTTCAATCAATTCTTCCTTTTTGGTGAGAATGAAGTCCAAGATAGCAGATCCCCTTGTAATCTTTGACCCCAGATCCACAATCTAATAATTCCAATATAATTTTTGCACTATATAGACATATTAGTTTATAGACATTTATTATACATATTGATGGTCCTATATTCAATGTAGTGTATTTTTCAGCAGTTAATCAGCAGCAAGCAACCAGGCATAGCTGGGTTTTGCAAATTGTGTGGAATCAAGTCACCCTGGGTTGCCAGTCTACAGGTGGAACCTGGTGATCCTCCAGAATTACAACTAAACTGCAGACAAAAGAGCTCTCCAAAGATCTGTCTCCCTGGAGAAAATGGCTGATTTGGAGTGTGGACTCTGTGTGGGTTCATATTCATCTGAGGATTCTCTCAGCCCCAAACCATGCCCTCTTCAGATTCCAACATAAAATCTCCAGAAATTTGCTAACCTGGAAGTGGTAATCACAGCCAGGCCTGGCCCCAAGATTCCCTCCCTCAAAAGCCAAAATAGGCCTGGAAAGGCCCCTGTCCCCATCTCTACCTTTTACTGACAGAACCAAGCCTTGGAATGCTGTGGTTGCCTAACAATAGTCACTGAATTTGCTTAAAGCGACAGGTGCTCTTTTTATCATTTTTGGCTTTTTAAAGCTTCCCAGTGGTTTTTTTTTTTTAAAGATTTCACATTTTTCTGCATACTTGGAGGCTCTGGAGCCCTTTTCAGGTTTGTAGACAGACCTGTTTTACCCATTCACAGTTCTAGTCACTGGATTTAAGGATTAAAAATGATCCCAATTTTGCTGTTAGAAGACATGGACCCATTCTGTGGTATTGCCCAGACTCCCCAAGTATAGGGAATCAGATAATGCAGAATAAGAGAGCTTGGATTCCTCCATCCAAATATTTCAACTTTAAAGTTGTATCAGCTCTTTATTAAACTCAGTCTCTTTGCTCCTGATATTTTATCATTGGGTAATATGTATTAACTTTGGTAATAGTAGAGCTGCTATTTTCTTCAACTGTTTGTGAGCTATCCTTGACTAAGTTTCTACATCCTATCACAGAATAAAATAATATACAGTTTTGTTGTGTCTTCTCCTTTTGCTATCAGCTTCAGGAAGATTAACATACCTGGACTCAGGTGTACCCATTGTTGGTAGTGTTTCACCATCTGTGATATTTTTAAAAATGCCTATGTCAGAGAAAACCTTAGACATATGTCACTTATTCAGATAATGGATATATGATCTACACTGTTGATTGGTCCACTAAAGCTGTGCATCCCTGGCCTACATTGTGTAGTTGCTGAGTAATGGATAACAGCAGCTTTTTCATAACAGAAGATGGACTCCTTTGGCTCTACAGAGTGCCTGTGTTCTGTCCCTACCCAGTTAGCCCACAGCTGCAGAAAATCTGGGGTGCAAATTGCTTCATTGTATAATTTTCCCTTTCTTCTCCAAACTGCGCTTGAAGCTACTAAGTGGGTTAGAGTATTCAACCTTATTTTTAAAGGTTAAAAAAACAGTAAAGTATTAATACTAACAAAATTACTATCCCAACTAAAAACTCACTCTGAGCTTATTTAAACTCAGTCATTAAAAACCACATGAAGGTCTTACTTTATGAAAATGATCAGGCTATGGCAAGTATCCAAAGGGAACAAGGTCTACAGTAGTGGTCTTTGTTGTACAGTCTTGGTGTGTGGCTAAGATAGACTAGAGAGCCTCTTGGTTAATAGGAAAGAGCCCAATAAAATCTAGTATAGGGGCAGTCTCCTAGGTTTCACAGGGAGCCTGTGTGGTATAGTGGTAAGAATGTAGGGCTACAAAGACCTGGTTTGAAATCCTTAGTCAGCTGTGAAACTGGGGCCAGTTAATCTCTCTCTGCATAACCTACTTCATAGGACTGTTGTACAAACAGAAGAGGGGGAAAACATGGACACTGCAGTGAGCTCCTAAGAAGAATGTAATAGAAATGGCACAATATGTTTTTGAAATGATATAAATCTATTTACTTACCTCTCAGATAATGCAGGCATTGTTTCTCGTATTGGTGGGTACCTTCTATCCCCTTTCAAAATGATCCACAAAATAGATTGTAGAATATGTCCAGGGAAAAAATGATTATCAGTTTTTTCAATGTCTGCTTTCTGCCTTGTCATATGTGACATGCAAGAGTGATTGTCTTTTTAAAATTATTATTATTTTACCTCCATATTGTAGTTCCAGACAACTAAATGAAAAGTTCATACTTCATAGAAATTGGAAAAAGAAAGAAAGAAAATTAATTAACTAATTAATTGCTGGGGAGGTAATTTCTGTTATCCTTTGTTATCCATAGAAAGCCCTCACACAGGGAAATGTTCTGCTGTATACCCCAGTGTATTCTGTAACCACTTCTTTATAGAATAGTTTTTATACAAAAGAAAACTTAAAGAAAATGCTTATTAGGCTGGTGAGGCTGTGCTATTTATTAAAACCAAACCCAAAAATAACACAGAGCCACCTCACAGTAAGGTAATGGTATCCAATTGAAACTGTTACTTTTGGCATTTCATTTAATGTTTCTGGGATTTTTGATTTTCTTTATTTTAAAGGCACTGAAAAAAGAGCTGAAGTTCTGTACCAGTTTATCCTTACTTTTTTCTAATGTTTTTTTTAAAGAGTAAGCACAGTTATACTCTTCTAAGCCCATTAACATTAATGGAGTAGTTCTGTTTAGGATTGCACTGTTAATTATAGAGATACAAATGTTCTTCAGTAACAGGATTCCTTTTATATGAGACACACAGGTGCATGCCCATGTTTTATGAGCAATAAGACTTCATTGCATTCATAGTTTCTCAAAGAGATTCATCTGAAGTAATGGAAGAGGAAAGCAGAGTAAATATTTGGTCCCTATGCATTTAGATATGTTCTATAGAAAAGAGCAAGAGTCCAGTAGCACCTTAAAGACTAGCAAAATTTGTGGCAGGGTATAAGCTTATGTGAGTCACCGCTCACTTCTTCAGATACAGCTAGAATGTGAGTCCATCTGTCCTATACTATGAAGAGTAGAGTGATTTCAGATGTCAAATGACATTAACTGGCAAATGATAACAGGTGAATGACAATAGCAGGTGTGATTCTATTAGGTGTATCACGACTCGGACCTTCAGGTAGAGACGGACGGCTGCTGATGTCCTGGCAGTCGGCCAGAGCGTTTGCAGCCGGCTGGGGCTCTTTCAAGGAGCAGCACAAACGTTATCTTTCAGTCCTAATTAGTCAACACCATAAATCAGTCTGGCCGAAGGGAGAAACAGAGCGCGTCGTCACAGGAACGCAGAGGGTCAAAAGCCAGAGGAAGCAAGCCGAATATAGTCAAAGTACCTAAGTCAGTCCACAGAGCAAAATCAGAGTCCAGTTCCAAGTCCAAGGTTCAAGCCGGGTCAGGAGCACACGGGTTCTCTCAGCAGGCAAGACGGTGCGGGGCGGGGTCACATCCGAGTAGGATCGTTCGTTGCCAGCACAGTTTGCCCTAAGGCCAGGGTTACAGATATACTGTGCTGGCTTGTTACCTCGTTAGTACTCCGGGCTTAGATCTCTCCTCCCCCGCATGCGTGCTTCTCTCCGTCTGTTTCTAAACTCCTGCCGTCTCCTTTCACGGAGCCGGCTCACAGGTGGTGGAGATTCAGGAGGGGATGAGCTAGGGCCCGGTGTGGCCTGATCAGTTTCAGGTGGCTCCTGCTCTGAGTTAGCAGGGGCTGGGTCAGGGGCAGGCACCTGCTCAGAGTTAGCAGGGTCTGGGTCTGGGGCAGGCATGACAAGGTGTGATATGCTGAGGGGTGGTAGGCTAGGAGAAATCTGCTTTGATAATGAGACAGGAAACCTAGGGCTTGATTCAATCCAGGAGGATGCATTGTCTAGAGTTTCATTATCAGTTGCAATTCAGCAGTCTCTCCTAATCTCCCGATGAAATTCCTTTGTAAGATAATTGCTTCTCTTATGTCAGTTTATGAATGTCCTGAAATGTTAAAACGTTCTCCCACTGGTGTTTGAATGTTGCGGTTTCTAAATATCCTGGATATGGACTTGATGTCCTGGATATGGACTGTTTGTCTATGTAGATATAGTATTTAGTGTCCCCTTTCTTCAAAAGTAATGTATATGGGTGTTATCACATTCTTTACTACAGCTCTGTTAAGTATAAGGCTGATAGATGTGTCTGGCCCAAGGTCATGTGGTCAGTAGGCTTCATGGCTCAGTAGGAATTTAAACCCAGGTCTTCCCACCCCAAGTATAATACTATGAACTATACATGCCTTCCTGCATTCTGCTAGTTCTAGCTTTTCTTATTGTCATATGGGACCGCTCTAAGTGCTTGGTGCATTTGGCAAGTTGGGGAAAGTATTACAATATGATACTTCTAAGAGAAATGTAACTTTAATTTTTAAATTATTGGATTTTACATATTTAGTACCTCATGGAAAAAGCCACATGTGGTGGCTGCCATGTGGTGCTGTCCACTGATCTTGACCAGGTTCAGCTGTTTGTTGCCAACCACTCATCTGGAGCTGAGCCTAATTGCGCAGTGGGGAACCTACAAGGACTTGTGGGGGTGCCCCATTTCCACCTTTATCCCGTACCATGAATAAGAACAGAAGGAGGTGTTAATCATGGAGATAGACTAGTGTTTGTGACAACACTGGGGCTGGGAATTTCTATCCTGACTGGATAGACATTTTTTTTGGAGCTAGGAGCGAAACACAAGATCTTCTTGATATAATGTGGATTTGCTAAGTAGGTTCTGGTGGGTTATTGCTGCCAGAACCCATGATCCAGACTGATTAAGATCTTTGAGCACATGTATTTGTTTAAGAGATAAGTGAATGCATTGATGTCTTGCTGTGGCTAATGTTACTGAAGTTGCCCTGGCTTGATGCTCCTTCTGGCTCTGAACTCGTTGGTAAACCAAGGGTCAGAAAGTGGTGAAGGCTTGCCAAAGGAAAAGTCTTTAAATTTTGTTTAAGTGGGAGCTGGGGAGCAGCAAGAAATCCCTACTGGGATAACTTGGTTTCTCTCAATCAAAATGAAATCCTCTCTAGCTTCTGAGCAAGGCTGTACCTTGCTTGCTTGCTAGAGGGCTGTTTGCCTGAGCTGGGAGTAAGGGTAGTCTGTAAGTTGCTCGGGTGGAAGCATTATGTCTCCTTCCCCACACTGTTTCCTCTTTCCTTCCTCTTGGTAAACACTTAACTTTTTTTGCTTCCTTTTCTCATACCCACGCACCAACCAACTTACCCTTTTCTGCCACCAATTTTCAGTTGTATTTTTATATACTTATTTATACCCCTTCAGCCTGTTCTTCCTTAGCCAACCCACCACAGCCTGCAGTCCCTTGGCCAGATTTTGTGGGGCTGGATCATTTGCCTAACAACAGATACAGCTGGGTGTCATCTGCATATTGATGACATTCAAGCCTGAAACTCCTTGCCAGTTGGATGAGGGGGCATATATAGATGTTAAACAACACTGGGGAGAGGAGTGCTCCCTGAAGTACCCCGCATAACAAGTGGCACCTTGCACTCCCCCTCCACCACCCTCTGTCCCCAATAGAAGATAAATGAGGAGAGCCATTGAAGGGCTACCCCATGAACTCCCACATTGGCAACTGTGTTGAATGCCACTGTAAGACTGAGCAACATTAGTAGCACTGACTTGCCTTGATCCAGCTGTCTTCAAAGACTGTCTGTCAGGGCAACCAGCACAGTCATGGCCAGGGCAGTCCCATGGCCAGGGCAGACACCAGATTGGAATGGATCTAATGTTGATGTGTCATTGAGGAAACCAGGATAGAAGTAAAGATGGCACCAAGCTAGCAGCCATGGATCTCACAGCTCTGCAAGTTGACTGTTTCTTTTAACCTTATCTTCCTTAAAATTTGGATTTTGTTTGAACTATGATTTTAAATGTATGCTACAAGGACCCAATCTAATTAGAAGCAGTCTGCAATAAAGCTGCCTTACTGTCTCTTTTTTAGCCAAACATAACCTTTGCCAGCTTAAATAAGGAGGCTAAAACTGCTACCTTCTTTACATTATCCTATAGTGACACTTCAAGGCTGTAAGGCTCAGTAATGGGTGCTAACAAATGCATAAGGGATTGAGTCATTTACACCTCCAGTTAGCAAACAGAAAAAGGTAGGTTTTTTGCAGCCAAGGAGACCCCAAACTATAATACCTCCACTGCAAGTTGCTTTGCACTTCTGCCTGATGCGCTTAACTTAGATGGAAGTTTTATTGTGGATACTGACAACTTACCACAATCAGTAATAAGCACAGAGGCTGCTTGAAGGAGCTCCCTACATTGATTGCTCAGACAGTGAATTGTATTTTTGTATCATTGAATGAAGTTAGATCAAACCTTAAACAACTTAGGAAAACTGTAACTGAACTTGCAAGTATAATTAAATCTGCAAGTGATAATATGCACAATGATGTTTGGCCCTCCCTAGCGCCAGTCTTAAAGGTGGATGAGCCAAGTCTGAGCCAGAAGCAGACAAAGAGAAATCACACAATTTGATCTTGCAATCAAATAAGGTCTGCTTAATTGTGTGCCCTTATAAAATAAAGATGCCCACCTGGAAACTCAAGAAACAAGTAGTTTCTCATTTGAGGACGCTTTTCCGAAAGAACAAGACTTCACTAGAGTTAACATCTATGGAAATACTAACTATCAACAATCAATCGCAGAGGATTTTACTAAATTTTAACAGCCCCAGGTGACCCTCTTTACTGGAGAGCCAGTTTGGTGTAGTGGTTAAGTGTGCAGACTCTTATCTGGGAGAACCGGGTTTGATTCCCCACTCCTCCACTTGCACCTGCTAGCATGGCCTTGGGTCAGCCATAGCTCTGGCAGAGGTTGTCCTTGAAAGGGCAGCTGCTGTGAGAGCCCTCTCCAGCCCCACCCACCTCACAGGGTGTCTGTTGTGGGGGAGGAAGGTAAAGGAGATTGTGAGCCGCTCTGAGACTCTTCGGAGTGGAGGGCGGGATATAAATCCAATATCATCTTCTTCTTCTTTATTACTACATCAGAAAGCTTTTCTGAGATCCAGAGGGATTTTCTCAGTTAGAGTCTTTGACAACACTACCATTATGCCTCTGTTCCCAAGAACTTATCATGCAAAGACGCTATTTAATACAAATGACTCCTTGAAAATTTCAACAGCATTACCTATCCAGGCAAAAAGTAACATGTCTAGCACACTTAGAGATCCTCAAAGAGGAAATGGATGTCTTCATCTTGAAAACTCCATTGATGCATCTCTTTCAGATACCAACCCTCTTGATTGTCAGGCTGTAGGAAAGGAGTCTGGTTTCTACACCTGGGCAGTTGATCAGCATTTCCCAAGGATTCTCAAGTGCTTGGACACAGAGCCCTTCAATCGTTATCTAGAGGACCATGAGCTTGTACTGCCTGAATCTTTGATAGAATACTCAGCTCAATATAATCCACCTCCACTAGAACCAACTGTTGTAATCGAGAGATTTACCAACTCGAGAGCAGCTATCTCACTGAAGAATTCTGATCCCTGCATTTTTGCTGAAAGGAGAACAGCATCTGAGAATTTGGACATTTCCATGAGGCTGTGTAGTGCTGCATCTACAGCATGAGGAGTCGGACTCTACGCACTTCAGCAATTAGGTATTAGAGTCAGCTGGAGCCTGTGATAATGTTATGACCAATATCTATTTTTCTCTTTTCGTATGATCCTTCCTGAATGCTGGCTGGTTCAAAGTTTGTATTACTACTTTCATATTTGCTCTGATGTGCATCCTAATATTGTTTGTTGTTGGTTTCAGGTGGTGTCCTTGTGTGATAAGTATTTTTTTCATGCAAGAAGTATTGAGTAGAGTTTTCCTGTGGGAGAGTGGTTAATAAATTTTAATAACCAAACCTGCTACAATGGTACGCAGCCCCACAGGTTTAGTCCTTGTTTTATACTGGAAAAGGTAGGGTACCTATGAGGAGAACTCATTGCCCCTTTCTCCCCCCCGCACTGTATTTTCCTAGTAGTCCTTACAGCAATCCCTCTCCCTCCTCTCCTTGGAAAGTAAGATCTGTGTTGTTTTAACCTTAAATATGTCCTTACTCTACTTGTATGCATGTCTCAACGAATATTATTATTTCCTTGTCTATTTTCACTTTTTGGCAGTAATCAAATTGACTTGGATGGGCATATTGGCATAGGGAAGAAATGAAGTATTGACAGGATCTTTAAAAAAATATTTACAGGATCTTTTTATCCTTGATTTTATCCCAAATTTAGATGTTTATAGTTTTAAATGCATTTTCTTTTTATTATATAATTGTATTGCCTCCTACTTCCTGGATTCTTATGTACAAATGCCTAATAAAGGTTTCAGTATCATTATTGAGGAAACCATGTATGGCTGAATGTAAAGGAGCCAAAGGATCTAAAGATAATTGGCTGAATCTAAAGGATCCAAATATGTTTTTTTTTTAAAGCAGTACAACCACAGCCTCCCTAAGACCCTCTGGAAGCACCCCCCTCTCCAAGGACAGATTGATTATATCCATCATAGGGCCCCAAATACTCTCATTGCTGGTTTTTACCAGTCTTGAGGGATACGGGTCAATCAGACACATGGTCCATATAACAGTACCCAGGACCCTGTCAACATTGGAAGGAGAGCAAGTTGAAAGAATCACAGACTGAATACAAAGATGGCCAAGGGGTCTCCAGTTCATGAAGTGTGTCAAGGTTGGCAGGTAAGTTATGGCAGAGTGACAAGACATTGTCCACAAAAAAGCTCACAAATGCCTCTGAGCTAATAACTAAATTTCTATTACTGTTTTTGCACACAGCTTACCTCACAGTCACAATCCTGTTCCCTCCGCAGCGTCTGTCGGATTTCCCACCATCTGTGCTGGAGTTACAGGAAGTGCTGTGGCTTTTGCGTAGCAAACGTAAACTGGGTTTTAGCAGTTTATGTTTGCTACGCAAAAGCTGCGACACTTCCTGTAACTTCGGCGCAGCTGGTGGGAAATCCGACCAGACGCTGCAGAGGGAACAGGATTGTGACTGTGAGGTAAGCTGTGTGCGAAAACGGTCTTAGTCTGTTTAGGTCCCTCTCTGTGAGGGGTGTTAAGGACCTAATCACCCTAAACAATTGTGTGAGGCGAGAGCTAGTGGATCTGATGGAGGCTGAGTTGAATTCCTTCTTCGCAGCCTTCACCACCATCTGGTAGGATATCATAAGCTTTCTTTAAGATGTTCTTGTAGCTTCATCACAAGTACACTGCCAAACTTGCTGTAGTCATTTAAGTTCCCATTTTACCTCCCTGATGATTTACCATGGGAGCATAGAGGTTGTTGAGAGTGACCTCATCAATGGCTTCAGTGAGACAGGAATTCCAGTCTCCTATCAGCTCATCCAATAAGGCGTTGGAAAGGTTTCAGATCCCACAGGACATTTCAGTCCATTAATCTCTGTGGGCAAGCATAAATCAGCTCACTGCCTAGACAAGTAGGAATGCCCAGCTGAGCCTTCAAAACCAAGTGGTCCAACCATGGCACTTCTTCTTTCGAAGTCAGATCCACATACCATGCCAAAGATCAAATCTAGGGTGTAGCCTGATTTCTTCTTTAATGAAGGCCCCCATAGCATCTTCCCTTTTCCTTTCTTCTCTCCTTCCCACCATACCAGTCAATCTACCTTTACCTACCCCTGGTCTTCAGTTTTACTTCCTTCCCTCCCTTCTGCTGGAAGCTTCTCTCTGGGAAAAGTGGCCTGGCCCATGTGCATGATAAGAACCCATCAAAGACTTAAGGGGTACCTCATTTTCTCCTGTATTACCTTTCCCATACTATTTCTTTTTTTTTAATTGTTCCTAGGAACCACCATATCCTCAGCTTTCCCCGCTTCCTTATGTCCTTCCTATCCACCAAGCAATCTTCCTTTTCTCCCCCCATCCTTTTCTGCTTCTTCCGCCCTGCCTTTTACTGACATAAATCATGGCCGGCTATAGCAATGTGGTTGCCTAGGAACCTCCACAATGGTCATGGTAAGGGCATTCATTTCTTAAAGTGCTGCTTCTATTATTTTGTAACCTCCCTGTGCATTTTTTTTAGATTTCAGATTTTTGTGGTAACCTGAGTCTTAAGTTTGTGGAAAATGTTGTGTTCTCTGTGGTTCCAGTCACTGAATTTAACAAATGGGGCAACCCTGAGAATTAAATATACAGGTGGGGCCCATGAGGCTCATGTTGGGGAGGCCATCTCCCCCACTAGCCATTGATGTGAGGCACAGCTGCCTGCCACCACCACTGTTGGGCCCAGAGAAACTCTTGGACAATGACTGGCCCAAAGTAGCTCTGAGCCTTCAATTGCAGCTTTCATTTGGACCAGAGTGACTCCCAACTACCACAGCCAAGGCTGGAGTGACTCCTGGACTCTGCCTGCAGTCTCCATTGAGTCTGAAATGGCTCCTGGCCTTGCTGCTACTGCAGCTGTGCCTGGCTTGGCTTTCAGCCTTTGATGCTGGCCTCCAACACAGGAGGCAGGTCTGTTTTCTGAGTACCCACAGACAATGCTCTTTTATTTTTTTGAGAATGTAGATTTAACCCCCACCCCCATGTATTTTTAAATGTTTTCAGGTTTTTTTGAAAACTGGGAGGGGGTGGGGATGTTCTCCAAGTTTTCAGAACCAGGGCTTTTTTTGTAGCAGGAACTCCTTTGCATATTAGGCCACACACCCCTGATGTAGCCAATCTTCCAAGAGCTTACAGTAGGCCCTGTACTAAGAGCCCTGTAAGCTCTTGGAGGATTGGCTACATCAGGGGGGGTATAGCCTAATATGCAAAGGAGTTCCTGCTACAAAAAAAGCCCTGTTCAGAACTATGTTTTCTGTCAATATGGTCCCAATCTATAGAATTAAACATTTGCAGAAGTGCCCACACTTAACAGTATGTAAATTTAATAATGGGTAATGATGGGCTAGTGATGATTGGAGAGAGATAGCTCTTCTTCTGTGTGGTCCGCCCCCTTTGTCCAGACAAATTCATGAGGCACTGACATTGTGTTTAAGGCAGGAGGTTAAAGCTTGCTTTATCATCTGAGATACTAAATGCTAATTTTATTTGTTTCTGCTTGTAGTTGTTTTTAGAGCACTGCTTTTTTGTCTGCATTTATTATCAATTAAAATTTCATTTTATATTATTTTAATTTTGTCTTAAAATGTATTTTCATTTTATCTTAAAATGGACTTTATAATTTAATTTTTATTTATGAGCTATTGTAAAGGAAAAGCTGGATATAAATAAATACAATACAATATAATACAAAACCGATTATTTAATCAGCTTCATGGCTATCTGGCAGGTGGAAGTAGCTGCTGACAAAATCCATTGGGAAACCAGTAAGCATTACAACTATTCAGGGAAAGGAGCTTACTGTATTCCAAAAGTTGAGTTTTCACTTCAAATTGTTGTCTATTTCATGCACACTGTCTTCCTATGCATGAAATAGCTAAGCTGTATTTTTGATAAAGTAACCTGTTCTCCCCTTTTCTGTTAGCTGAGAAGACACAGACTGAGTACTGGAGATCATGCAGCCAGCTGCAGACCTAATTCCCAAGGAAGTCTGAACAGGTGGTTTGAATTTTACTGACAGGTGTTACTAGTTCCCGTGTCAAGGACAGCCTGCTCTCTACCTCTTGTACAAATTCTGGATCCGAAAATCTCTCTCTTGAAAGAAATGTTTCAAAGCCAAACAAATTTGTTTCTGTCACAGCCTGCATTCTTATTCCCACTGTGGTGCTCATTATGGCTGTAATTACACCATTTTTGAATGTGCTAGTTTGGCAGCTCACATTGTGCTCATGGAATAATTAGATTTGTTTTGGCTTCTATGCTCTTGCTTGCTCAATAGTCCAAATGTTAGCACTGAAAATGGAGTTCAAACACATATTGGTTGGAGTTTAGAATGCAAGCACATATGGAAGGTTTGCATCTGTGTGATATTTTTGATGTTGTCATTAAAGAATGTTGTTAAAGTAGCCCTGGCAGATAGAGTTCAAAACAGTTCTGCTTTTAATTTTAACTTCATTAAAATGAGGTCGAAGAAAAATGCACAATAAATTGTGAAGTCTACAGAGCTCTCTGGAAAAGAGTACTAACTTTTTGCATGTAGTTCATTTTTGTTTTTCTTTATGTATAAATAAATGAAAGATATTTTTACAACCTTTTAAATAGCTTAATCCATTATTATGATATACACTTCATGTTAAGGGTATATGTGTGCAGAACCTCCCTGGTAGGTGGACCTGAAAAATGTCTCCTGCTTTTCGTTTAATTGGCTGCTACATATGAGGGGCAGGGAAATGATAATACAATGATGTTACTCATGATACACTTTTTCAAGTGTATATTTACTGGTGAGACAGGTTCGCTGGCTGACATAAAGTATGATCATTTGGGTAGAATCAGGGCAAAACTACATATTACCAGTGACTCAAGAGATACTGTGGAAAATGGTATCCCCATGTTAAGCTTTCCTCCTTCCTCCTGCAAAATTACACCTACCAATACTGCCTCACATAAGTCCCCTCCCCCCAGAGAGAGTTTGGTAAATGTAGAATGTAATAATGTGATAGCATGGAATTGGTATTACTTCATGTTACAACTGAGAGTGAGTGAGAAAATTCAACCTGTGCTGTCCACAAAGTTATGTTGTTACTACAGAAAGAAGCAAATAATAAAATCCAACATGTTTCCTTTTTTAAGGAAAAAACACCTTAAAACAAAGGCACTAGGGAAACATTTTCATCTTCCCTGAAGAAAGTCTAATACATAAGGTCTTTAAGGTATTTTAAAATCATACATCCTTACCAGTAAATAGTGATATTAACTGTAACCAAAGAGTTTAGAGGTGAAAGTAAAGTTATCTTCAGCTACCATATTGGAATGGTCCTAGGCTTTCTCTCTCACCTTGAACTGGAAATAGTGCTTCTCCCCTGCTGCTCCCCTGTGCAGATCCCTTGGGTGCTAGAACAAGTGAGCCTGGGGTAAAAAAAGAAAAGAAAAGGTAAAGGTAGTCCCCTGTGCAAGCACAGTCGTTTCTGACTCTGGGGTGACGTAGCCTAGGGTACAGTGCTATTAAAGCCAAACTATAGACAACAGGACACAATTTGGTTGGGAGCTGTGGCTGGCTGCAGTCTGATGTACAAAGAAGAGATGAAGACCCTGAAAAGGGGCAGCAAGAACACAATTAGATAGAATAGCAAAGTCAGCACCTTTTTTCCTTTTACGTGTCCTTCTCAGAAGATCCACACTCAGTCTACCCCCTCTCTCAGCTAGCAATATAGTTAGGACCCTATATCTGTCTTTCCTCTTTACTATCAAGTATGTTAGTTCACAAATAAAGGTTTTTATGTACCCTTTAATCAGGTCATGCACCTTTGCTGTGTTAATTACACTGCCAACAGGGGCATGAGTGCAAATTAAGTGAGTCTCAGATTAAAGGTAGAAGGATCACCAGAGGCTCTTTGGCACAAGCAGATGAGAACAAAGATGGCCACCTTCTGTGGTGCACAGCATAGTCATTGGGTAGATAGGCTCACAGAGAGCAACCATCAAATCTGGAGAGAAAGAATAAAGACCCATGTCATCAAAAGAGGCTTGTGGACTATTACCCAGTCTTGACCATCCAGCTGATGGTGGAGAACAACAGGCTATGTGGGATGCCAAAAATGACCAGGCAAGAGGTGTAATTGTTGCTGATTTAACAGACAGGCAGGTATTGTCATTAAGATGTCAACTGCCAGAGCTGTTTGAGGTGAATTACAGAGGTTACATGTAAAATCCTCCTTAAAGAGCCAGCTCTATCTTCAGAAAGAATGCAAGAAGGAAAGAACCTCCAACAGCATCTTGACAAAATGCTAGAGTTGGCTGAGCAACTGAGAGCTGCAAGAAAGGAAATTCCAGATGAGGATATGCTTGTGTTAATTTTAATCAGCCTGCCAGAATCATATGAAGATATAGTCTCTGGAACTGAGACAAGAATGATTTGTGCCTCCAAAGCATTATCAATCAGCTGGAGGATGCAAACACAACCAGAGAATTCAGGAAATGTGAAAGTGAATCTAAGAAATCAGAGACCAGTGAAACAGTTTTGAATGTAAATAAGGCAAAATAATTTGTCACTCTTGTAGGAAAATGAGGCCACATTAGGAGGAATTGTTCTAATGCTAATCAGAAGAAATCTCTCCCAAAGGAGGGGGGGACATCAGCAAAAAGGCTCCAATTAAAGTTAAGGAGCAGCCAATAAAGAAATATTTTCTATTATCACTAGAAGCCACAAAAAATGATATCTGGTTTATAGATATTGGGACCATGGACACATGTGTGCTCACAGAGATTTCTTTGAAATGCTAGATGAGCAAAAGAAAGAGAAATTGTGTTGCAGATGGGCACCCTGTATGGCCCAAGGCATGGTCAGTGAGGACAATAAAATGCAAGCTTCCTGACGGTGAAACCTGAGAGGTACTCATTACTGCCTTTATGTCCCAAAGGTAGCAAATAATCTTATCTCTGTGGAGCAATGGAAAAGAAAGGAATGATAGCATCTTTTGGAAAGAGATCTTTTATCAGACATAGAGAATCAATTGCAACTGTGATTGTGAATCAGGATTTGTACTCTCATGAAGTTTATGTGCAAAAATCAAACCTTGCAAAGCAATGAAATCACAAACGTTACTCCAAGATCTTCTTAGTGGTCTCTGTGCTTCACATCAATGGGATATAGTGCGCCTGCACCGATCCTGAGTGGTACTTCAAAGCCCAGAAACAAGGATTTTTGCACCCCTCTCAGTGGTAATGCGTGTGGGCTTCACTGAACATGCCCGTTGGGATGGGCACAAGGATCCTGCTAGTTCCCTTCTGACCACCATGTGGATCGGTTCTCCGTTCCAGTTTCATGTTGGTACTTACCTTTTCTGCAGTTTTTCTCCTCGCTTCTTGAATTCCTGCAAAACAAAGGCATGATTACTATTTGCAGGGTAAGAACTTACCTTCCCCTGCCATTTGCTCCCCCTTGGGAGCCCCTACCCTTTTCCTTGCCAAAGCAGCAGCTTTGACTATAACATGGAAAAACCTTGGGGTTTCTTCAAACGTTGCAACAGTGTGGCAGCAAGATCCCCCCACTAGACAGACACCAACTTTGCTTGCTGTGCCTTGGGGAAGCCCACCAACCTGACTCTTGCACACACTGTGCAAAATTCTTGAAACAGACATGAAAAAAACGTGCTGCAAGATTCAAAACAGCCCATTTGGAAGACACTCTTACCACACCTTCCATGGATGCCTCACAACCGAACTCTGGTTTCGCCTCTACCTCAACACTGATGACACCTTTGACTGGCACTCATTCTGATGCTGACCAGTCGGTGCCAAAATGAATCAGAAGCCACCACACCTGCCAAAAAGATCAGGGAGGACAAAGAGTGAAAGAAGGATAAAGAGAAGCAATGCAAAAAAGACTCTAATAAGAGCCTGCGCTGCAAACCAATATCCCCATGGGGAATCCTGATGCCAGGGACGATACCACTGCACCACCTCCTCGACTCCCTGATTCACCAGTTATCAGGACAGAGGGGTAATACTCAGGATACCAACCTATCCGACTTCGAAATTGACTAGACTCAACAATCATCCCACTCTCCATCGTCGGGATCAGATAATAACTCTCCAGATCAACAGAAACCAACACCGGGAGAAAAACCCATAACGCCAGAGCAACCGAGCCTAGCCCACAAACCAATTCCAAAGCAGCCGGATGACCGGAGGCTACCCCCACCACCACATTGGGACCCATCACAGTGGCCATATGTGTACAGAGCATACCCAATGCCTTCCTTTCCATGTATGCACCGTCCACATTCAGACTGGGGTACCTGTTCAGTAATGTCATGCCACTCCAGACACCAAGACAGGGACTGCCCAGCACCAGAACCACTGGTGCCGAAGAAACATAGATGGGATCAAACCTGGGAAACTCCACTGCCACCGAAACCATCTCCAAAACCGAAAACCCCACCAAGATCACCAGACCTGTCAGAAGGCAAAACACTCTCCTACGACTCCAATACACCCCAATCGGAACAACGGGGCACTGGTATGGAACCATCCCCTCCACAACAACTACTGCAGGAAGGCTCCATATCACCATCAGAGGACCTCTGTGCCTACAGCAATTTTGTCAAACGCATGGCACACGCTCTCTCTCGTCCAATCTCCCAACCGAAGCCTACAATAACAGTTCACAGTGGTCAGAGGGAACTGGTTAAATCCTCGTGCCCATCCCAATGGGCATGCATGGTGGAGCCCACGCACATGACCATTGGGTGGGGTGCAGAAATCCTTGCTTCTAGGCTTTGAAGTTCCACTTGGGATTGGCACAGGTGCACTATATCCCATTGGTGTGAACGCACAAATGACCACTCGAAAATCATGAGTTACAGGCAAGCAACCTGTTTTTGTAGCACCAGCAATTGGGACACAGGAACAATTATGTAATTAGTCAACTTGAAAGCAAGAATTTAATTAAAGGCATGCAAATGAGCAAATGTGCTGCTGAAGAGAAGTGTGTGTGCTGTGTCAGAGTGAAGGGAATGAGACCTAGCTTCAACAAGCAACGTGGCAAAAACCAAACACAGAGACCCCTAGAGATGATACACAGTGATACTTGTGGACCAATGAAAACGTAAAATCCTATTGGGAATATGTGCTAACCTTTATTGATGACTACTCAAGATGCACTGTGATGTACATAATTAAAGAGAAGAGTCAAGTACTGGAAACAAAGCATATGTGGCAATGGTTAGTAACAGATTTCTAAGAAAGCCACTAGCAATCTGCACTGCTAATGGAGGGGATTATGCGGGACATGAGATGAAGAATTATTTGACAAGGAATGTAGCATCAGTTTACAGTCTCATACACTCCTGAGCAAAATGGTGTAAGAGAAAGGAAAAATTGCTCTCTTACTGAAATGTCTAGATGTAGGCTCTTTGAGGTAGAGCTACCTGCAATCAATAGTGGGGAGAGAGCCAGTTTGGTGTAGTGGTTAAGTGTGTGGACTCTTAACTGGGAGAACCAGGTTTGATTCCCAACCCCTCTACTTGCACCTGCTGGAATGGTCTTGGGTTAGCCATAGCTTGTAGGAGTTGTCCTTGAAAGGGCAGCTTCTGGGAGAGCTTTTTCAGCCCCCCCACCTCACAGGGTGTCTGTTGTGGGGGAAGGAGATAGAGGAGATTGTAAACCACTCTGAGATTCTGATTCAGAGAGAAGGGCGGGGTATAAATCTACGGTCTTCTTCTTTGAACCCTGCTGCCAACTTGCAAAACAGATTATCTGCTAATGATGCAAGTACTACATCATTTGAACTGTAATAAGTGGTAGAGGGGGAAGAAGGCTGTTTGATTTAAAAGGGGCATTTGACTCTATTCCCAGGGATCTTCTCTGGAACAAATTGATCATCATGGGTCTGGATAAACGCCTACTTTTTCTTATTTGTAAAATGTATTCCCTTAATAGCTGTCAAGTGCAATATAACGACCTAGGTGCATTAAGATAGATAGATAGATAGATAGATAGATAGATAGATAGATAGATAGATAGATAGATAGATAGATAGATAGATAGATAGATGATAGATGAATTTATTGTCATTGTTCTCAACAAAAAGAGAGCAACGAAATGAGGTGCTCTTCCACAAACATACCAACACATCAAACACACATATTCATAAACCATTTAAATACATCTAAAACCATTAAACCATTTAAACCATTAAAACCATTTAAATACATCTAAAACGGATAAACATTCATAAAACCATTAAAACCATTTAAACCATTAAATAAACATTTATAAAACCATTAAACATTCATAAAACCATTAAAACCATTTAAACCATTAAATACATCTAAAACAGATAATCCTTCATAACCCTGCATTTAACCTAACCACAGCACTTGGATAGAAACTGTCCTTAAATCTGTTTGTCCTAGCCTTCAACACTCTATATCGTCTACCTGACGGTAAGATCTCAAAAAGCAAATGGCCCAGATGTGTATGGTCCCTTAGGATCATTTGTATCTTCCTTTTACATGCCATATTATACAGATCCACCAATGAGGGGAGAGAACATCCACAAATCTTTTGTGCTCTTCTCGTCACTCTTTGGAGCACCCTTCTCTCTTAACTTCAAAGATCATTTCCAATCAAGGAGACAAACAGGGCTGTATTCTAGTCCCCTATTTATTTCATTTATTCCTGAATGATCTGGCCTCCTCTCTAAATGCTATTGATGGTCACTCCCCTAAACTTGGGCCATCCATTATCCCTTTATTGCTCTACGCCAATGGTGCAGTTGTGCCGTCACATTTGCAGAAGGGCCTCAAGTGCCTGTTATTCGCTTTTACTTCATACTGAGAGACAAATTTCCTGTCCATAAACTATGTAAAATCCAAAATTTTGGTATTTTTCAAAGTCCTGGAAACCACAAAGCTGGTGCCTCAAGGGAAATAATATTGAACAGGTGAAATCTTTCAAATACTTGGGTGTCTTTTTCCAATATAATCATAACTGGACAGTACAACGCAAGCAAGCAGTCATCTCAGCAAGGTGTAGTTCATCTGCGGTGCTTAGCTTTTTTTGCAGAATGGCAACTAATTTGTCCCTGCTGCTATTCGTGTTTTTAATGCTAAAACAGTTTCTCAGTTTTGGCTATGCCTACACTTTAGGGCAGACCCTGCTAGTTATATCCATATGATGCTAGCAGATTCCTTTGTTTCCACTTGGTATAGTCAGATCCAGAAGAAAATACATTCCATAGGTGTATCCCTGGACAACCTCTGTATGCTAAGTGAAACACAGGCATCCAGAATCCTGAAACAGAGGATCTTAGATATTGAGAAACAGTCCCTTTGTTCTTCTGGACATAAAACTTGTTCCCCTTTAGCATTTGGTATCTTCCCAGATCATGGGCTGCCTGCTGCCTACCTTTCCCAGATTACTTCACCCCAGTAACGCTGCTCTTTTATGTTAACAAGACTCAGGCTGTTTTCGCACTGACCTTAATCAGCAGCGACGCCCCTCTTCACCGTGCAGGATCGGCGCAGATTTTGCACTAATTGCCGCGGAGCACCCGGAAGAGCCGGAAAGTCCCGCGGCTTTTGCGGCGCAAACGGAAACCGCCAAAAACCAGTTTCCATTTGCGCCGCAAAAGCCGCTGGACTTTCCGGCTCTTCCAGGTGCTCCACGGCAATTAGTGCGAAATCCGCGCCAATCCTGCGCGGCGAAGAGGGCCGTCGCTGCTGATTAAGGTCAGTGCGAAAACGCCCTCTATGTTCTACCCTCAGCAGTATTGTCTGGGAGGTTTGCCAACTCCTCTTATGAGGATAGAGTCTGCCCATGTAATGGAAGGCACCTTGAAACGGTCGCCCATGTTTTACTTCATTGTGATTTTTATGGGAAAGTGCGGGACTGTATAATCAAACCTATTCTAATTTTTATGGATTACCTGAAGTGAAGTTAGTTTTTTTTCTATTATCTGACCAATGTTCCCATATCACAAGCCTGGTTGCAAAGTATCTTTTGGCTGCCATAACAATCAGAGAGCAAAAGTCTAGCTCCCCTTCTTGATGTTTGACTGGTTTTTATAGCTGAAACTCCATGTAAATTTGCTATGCTGCACTTTTTATTTCTATGCCAATAAAGGTATTTGGAATTGGAATCGGATTGGACTGAACATTGCCTATACTCAAGATATAGAGACAACAAATGGACTTTTATTCTGATTTTCTATGGATGACCTGATTTTATGCTTTAAAGACAAGGAGAACTGTGATAAAATAGTTCAGGGTCTGTAGCAAGTAGAAATGAAACAATGGGGAAACATCAGCCACTATCTTTCCTTTTACGTGAACAAGAGAACAAGAGAAAGTTGGAAGCTGTCTTCTCTACCAGAAGCAGAAAACCCTAGAATTTCTAGACTACATGAATATGAAAGGAGCTAAATCAGCAAGTACTCCTATGAAAACAAACTACCTGAACCAGCAAGGAAGTAGTGAACTTCTTCTTGACAACAAGCAATAATAATAATAATAATAATAATAATAATAATAATAATAATAATAATAATAATAATAATAATAATAATAATAATAATAATAATTTTTATTTGTTCTACAGAGAAGCTATTGAAAGACCACTGTACACAAGCACTTTGATGAGTCCTGACATCAGCAACTCTGAGCATGTTATGCCAGTGGATGGAATCACCAAGCACATCTGAAACTAAAGTTACCAAAAAGTGACAATCCAGGACTAGTGGGATTACATGGATGCTGACGACAGGCGATACTACAGACAGAAAGCCATCCAGTTGATACACATTCTCCTATGACTGTGCAGTAGTTGGCTGGAGCCGCAGGAAGCAAGAAACTGTGGCTGCAGAAACGTGCAGACAATTCAAAAGGATACTGCAACTAATGCAAGACTCTGGGATAGAGGAACCCAAACCAGTACAGCTCTTTGAAGACAACCACAGGTGCATAAACTTGCACAGATGGAGATCAGCTCAGGAACCAGTAAAGGACACACTAGATAGTGCAGAGATGACACAAACCACTAAGCCTTGTAAATATGCTGGAAGCAGAAATTTGCAAACATGAAAGTAAATTTAATGCATATTAGCCAATCTAAACGTTAAATCATTAATTGCCACCCTACCACTATTCTGTCTTTCTAGTTTCAGTTCAGTTTCATAGCAAGCAAACTGATGCAGTTTTACAGCTACCTATCCCAGAATCCAGGGATGTTGCAGAGACACAACCGTCAGAGACTTGTGGGCATCTTAACCCTCAGACTCCTGAGAATTAGAAGGGGAGGGCAGAGCACTGAAGGCTGGGACCTGCAACTGCAGGACATGCCTGTTCAAACTCAGAGTTCCTTGGCCTTCAGAAAGAAAAGCCTTTAAAAAGTATACTTCACGTGGGAAAAACAAAATGATAGAAAAAAAGACCAAAAATCTAGAAATTGAAAGAGAAACTACTCAAACTTACAACAGAATGGACCCCAGGCCTTATTCTTGATCCTCCCCATTTTCCAGTTGTTTTGTGCAGTTCCTTTAAACTTTAAAGGGACTGCACAAAACAGCTCAAAATGGGGAGCAGCCTGTTCAGAGTCAGTACTGGGTGCCTCTTAAATTTTAAAGGGACTGCACAAGAAAGCCTGAAACAGCTGAGCTGCTGGGAATGCTCCATCTGCTCAGCTTTTCTTGTGGCTTTCTGCTGGATCAGAACCAGGAGTTTAAAGGGACCCAGAGTCCCTCTAAATCCATGCTTTCTGCTTTGGCCACAAACTCCATGAATTGCCTTAAGAGTTTGGGAAGTTCATGATGTTACCAGTCACAAACTTTGGTCTGTGAACTACAAATGGCAAAATTCATGATGAATTTCACTTTGTGGTTTGGTTCATGTCCATCCCTAATCTCTTCTTCTTCTACTACTTCAGCTTCCTGCCCTATTTCTCCTTCAGTGCAAGGAGACACCTTTTGCTTTCTTTTCACCTGCCTTTTAACTGGAGCACCTGGCTGTGTAGTTACTGTGGGTGTGCGGGTTGAGGAGATGGTGTTTCATATGTTTTCCCACTGTGTATACAGGTTCTTTTTTGTATACACTCTTTTTACAGGTTCTCACTCATCCTCACATTCAGACAGAGGAGGAGCAGAAGGAACATCTGTTTCCCTGTATCTCCCAGCATGCATTCCCAAACTCACCAGATTATTAACCAAAGCTTGCAATGGAACCCCATCCAGAGGCTTCATGCCCACACCAGCTGCTACCAGATGTCTCCAAATCTGTGCTCTCATATTCACCATATCCATAACAGGATTGCTCCTAGAGTTGCCAACAGAAATACCTGATGATTTGAGGGTGGAGCTGGGGGGGGGGCTTGGTATGGTATAATATCATGCAGTCCACCTTCCAAAATAGCCATTTTTTTCCCAAGTGGAATAAATATTTAATATACATAAATAATAAATGATTTATGCAGAAAAAGAAGAGATTGGATTTATACCCCAACCTTCAGTCTCAGAGTGGCTTACAGTCTACTTTTCCTTCCCCTCCTCACAACTGACACCCTGTGAGGTAGGCTGAGAGAGCTCTGATAGAAACTGCTCTTGAGAGGAACAGCTTGTCGTTGAGCATTTTTATATGCTGACACAGCTCTGTTAGAACTTGTGACTGACTCAAGGTCACATCAGCAAGTACATGTGGAGGCACGAGAATCAAACCCGTGCACTTAACCACTACACCAAACTGGTTCTCTGGAGCCTGGAGATCAGTTGTAATTCTAGGAGATCTCCAGCTCTCACCTGGAGGCTGGCAACTTTAATTGTGTCTCCAGAGAACTTCAAGGTGAGTAGGGATTTGCACCTGGGTCTCCCAGTTCCCACACTGTGCTTCAGAATACAGAAAGTCCAGCAACCATTTCTCACTTATGCTAACACAATGTGAGTTGCTATGTTCAACAACATAATGCATCTTCATACAGGGCCACTAGTCATGCACAACAAAGTATCACCATACCATAATTCGTATTATTTAAAAAATAGAATGAAAATGACACGCTTTACTCTAGATAAATTCAGTTTGAATAGCTGCTATCCTGTGGCTCATTACTTTAGAATTTAAGAAGTGTCTGTGCTGGATTCACTCAAGGGTCCATCTTGCCCAGAGCTCCATCTCCAGCCAGATAACCTGGGAGACTCACAAGTGCAACAGTCACTGCTTGAAGTCATACTTTGCCCCCATACTGGCCCTGAGAAAGCGGAATAAAGCTAATGTATGTATACAGAGCATTATATCATACATATGATATCATATCTCTATTGAACAGCTGAACATTCTTAATAAATATTGGCTTCATTAATATTACTTGTGTAACCCATTTTGGATGCAGTTAACACTGAATACTGCAGCTTCATAGCCAAGTTGAAAATTTGCCATAATATATGATGATCTTATTCTTAAAAAACGTGAAAAGGATTTGTCACACTTTCCATTTCAAATGGGATTAAATGACTGAAATCCTGTCCTGCATTTCCTCTTTCAGACTGTATTTATTGTGCCAATAAGACTTGAGTTGAATTTATCTTTTTTATTTTAAAATGTCTGAGGGAAATAAAAATACTATCTTAAACCTTCCCCTGGTGGCCTGTTTTCCAGTGGAAAGTTGTTTACAGATTCTGGAAATTGAAGTGAAAATGATGGGGAAAATTAGTACATCTGACGGACATAATTCCTATAGGATTGTGTCACAGATTGTGCACAGACATGATTACACATTCAGGTAAATCTCATAGGTGTTGGGCATAACGTTGCACAAATAACTTCATTTTCTTTTTGTATGGTAGTCTCTGTATATCAGTGTTTGAATGTGTGGTGTGGTGGCATCTAATATTCTAATACGGAATCAGGCAAATCTTTAGATACTTAAATTGAGTGACCAGAGCTGTGAATAGGTAAGGTGGATCTTTTCACAAACCTGAAAAAAGCCCAGGGTTTGCAGAAAAATGTGAAATCTATAATAATGATAATTTAATGAGGTGTTTAAACTCCCCCGAAAATGATAAAAGGAACAATTGTAGCATTGAAAATTGGATTCACTCAGTGGCTGTAGCTAGCAGGGCTGGCATGTGGGAGTAGGCCAAGTAGGCGGCCGCCTAGGGGCACCACCTGGCCCTTGTCCACCGCCGCTGCTTCCCAACGTGACCAAGGCTTGGAAAGCCTCGGTCAAGTCAGGAAGACAGTGGGCACGCTTAGAGCCAGCTCTGAATGCACTCGTTGCCATGCCCCCTGCCTTGGCGAAGTCGGGGGGTGGGGCAGCGAGTGTGCTCACGGTGGCCTTTTCAACTGCGCCATTGCTTTTTTGACTGCGCAGAGGCTTTCGAAGCCTCAGCGAGGTGTGGGGGGGCGTGTGGCAGCGAGCACACTCAGAGCTGGCAGCTCTGAGCACGCCCACTGCCTTTTCAACCTCGCAGAGGCTTTCCAAGTCTGGGCAAGGTGGTGTGTGTGTGTGTGGCAGTGAGCGGTGGCTCTCAGTGCACCTACTGCCTTTTCAACCTTGCCGAGGTTTAGAAAGCCTCGGCGAGGTCAGGGGGGTGGCCAGCCCTCTCCCCCTTTGAACTGGGAGAAGCCCAAGCACAGGGGTGGACCAAGCGTGCGGGGCCCAATGACATCACTTCTGGTGACATCATTGGGCCACGTGCGTGAAAATAGATCTTAGAGGTGGGCAGGGGAGCTGGTTTCGGCCTTGGGCAATGGAACACCTATTGCTGGGCCTGGTAGCTAGTCAACATTCTGGCTGCAGCATTGTGTACCAACTGTAGCTTCCAGACAGTCCTCAAGGGCAGCCTCAGACAGAATGCATTGCAGTAATCTAAACTAGATGTTAGCAAGAAGTGCACCACAGTGGCAAGTTCTTTTCTGCCCCGGAGGAGCCTCGATTGGCTGAAAGGTGTTGAAAGATGAGCACTGTCATATGTTTATCCAACAAAAGGACTGGGTCCAGGAGCATCCCCAAGCTGTGAATCTGCTTCTTTAGGGAAAACCCTATCTGGAACAGATGATAACCCATTTCTCAGGTCAGATCTTTTCCCCACCAGTAGCATCAAATGTTCCTTCTAAGCTGTGAACCTAAAGATCTACTGGCATTAAAGTTGTGAGCAAGCCTACATTTGATTATTGTGTGAATTAATTTTTAGCTTATTATCATAACTTTGTAAAAATCTCAGCATGAATTTAAAAAAAAAACTATACTACTTTTGAACTCTATCCTGTGGTCCAGGAAGTCAATGCCTCAAGCTCTAGGTGGCCATCCCAATTCCCAGGTCATTTTTTTCTCAGTCCCAAACAGTAATATGGACATAATGCTGTTGTGAGGACTATGACTGCAATTATATGACAGATTTGGAATACTGAATGTCCTTTATAAATGCTAAATATTGTTTTTAGAGAAATGTCACTTGCTTCACTACAACAGCAAAACAGGCACTGAAATTTCTCACATTGACTATTTGTATAGATTATCATATCTGTCCACCCTAGAGTCAGAACTGACTGGTGCTTGCACAGGGGACTATCTTTACCTTTACATCTCCCTGCATTTAGTTGGCAGGGTTCGTCCCTCCCTCCCTCTTAGCAACTCTCATCAGTACTGGGTCCAGGAGCATACATATCCTCCCTGAAACAGTTTCTTCCTCTTTTTTTGTTATTGTTTACACAGAGACCAGTTCAGTCCCTATCAGGATAGCCAAAATGAGAAATCACAATTGAACACACTAAGATCCTAACAATGTTCTAATTCCTAATCAAGGTCTTTTTGGATTAGACCATAATCCACAATTTGGGGAGGAGAGCAAGAGTCTGGGGGAATGCCTGGTCTTTTGTTTTAGGTTTGTTTCAGCTCTGTTTGTTTTCAAATTTCTGAGGTCCAAATCCTATAGTGCTGTTTACTGGATGTCCCATCTTGTTGATTGTACTTGACTTGCACTTGAGTCTCAGTGAAAAAGATCTGAATTATTATTTCCCTAGTACTGGTGGGAACTGAGGCTGGCAGAAGGTGGCTTGCCAGGTTTGTGGCTGAGATGAGCAGGAATGCACAGGAACGCAGTTCTGGCTGGCTTGGTGTTGGGGGTGTGACCTGATATGCAAATAAGTTCCTGATGGGCTTTTCCCACAAAAACACGTGAAACAATGGTGATGCCAAGGGTGTGGCCTAATATGCAAATAAGTTCCTGCTGGGCTTTTTCTACAAAAAAGCCCTGGTTAAAAATTATAACAATAAACAGATGTCTGAATAATATCTGCTGAAACACAATTTACCTGGTAATTATCATTGCCATCCTAAGAAAGTCTACTCAGAATCCTATTCAGGTCTATTTATTGGAACTTAATTCCAAGAAAGTGTTCTTAGGATTGCACACAATAAATCTTTTAAATCCTTGCAATGTGTATACATTGGTCTAAAATGAAATCATGGACCTACATAACTTGCCTTTATGGTTTCCTGTAAGTATATTTTATAAATACATATCCTCCCTGAAACAGTTTCTTTCTCTTTTTTTGTTATTGTTTCTCTTAAAATAGTGCTACTATTAAATAATCCTGAAATCACAGACATAAAGCTCCATTAAAATAATGTAACACTGAGAGAACCTGACACATAGCCTGGAAATTCAGAGCAGTGGCTGGCATCTTTTCCTGAACTCAAGCCATTATGCCTTTTATTTTCCACAGGAGCATTATTGTAGCTTTAAGTGTAGATTTCCTGGTTGTTTTTCTGTCTTCCCTCAAAAGAGATTTGCCTTGAAACCTCAAACTTCTCTTTTAAACATGAGTATTGACAAGCCAGGTTATACAAAACTAGAATCAAGCCTCATATTGGTACAAAACCACCAACTCTTTACAGAAGAAGGCAAAACAAGATAATATGATGTGCTACTTACAATTCGTGCTCTGGCAAGACCCTGAAGGTTACATTCTGAAAACACTCAAGGAAGGCTTTCTTCACATCATTACTTGAGGTCCATTTTTACCAGTGTAGGCAGTTTGGAAAATTCAGTTTGGCAGCCAAGAACATAGACATACCTTAAGGTCTATTCCAATACTTCCACTACTTGTAGCACTAGATTCTACAATGACATTACCACTAAAGACTGGTATATGCAAAGTAAAAATAAAATAAACCCAAGTATGAGTGCTGCCAGTTCTCCTCACATTAGATTGCATTAAAAGGGCAACACTTCTTGACTGTTAACAAAGCTAGAATTAAGTACAATTCACAAAGCAAATAATAAATCAGATTTTTATAATCAAAATTTAGTCATTTTTAATGTTTGCATTGTGTCTCATTTTGCAGTTAGGAATATTCAGTGGTAATGTTGCACTGCTTCCTCTTCTCTTTTCCTTCCAGTAGTCACTCCCCTTTTGCTTCCTCCTTTCCTCTGCCATCCAGAGTATTATCTTCTGGAGTATTCAGTTTTCTCCCCTTCCTTGGCTCTCACAGTCTAGCCACAGGAAAGGTCTAGTCAAGTTGCCAAAGTTGTGCAGTGATGAATTGAGTGATTTGTGTGGTGGGTTCCTCCAAACCTGGCCAAGTCATGCAAGATGAGCAGTGGCAAATCACCCAGAAGAGTTGTGTGGTAGCCATGTTCAGGCCTATGTCAAGTTTCATGGTGATCCCTACTAGGCCTGAGTGTGTCATGTGACTGCCAAGAGACCCACACAAGTTGTGTCCTAGCAAATTACTTGGGTTAGGCATATGGCAGAGATGAGTTGCAGGGGTTTAACTTTTTAAAAGGAAAATGCAATAACTCTTTCATTTCTGGAAACTTCATCAGTTGAAAATATGATTGTACTAGATTATCTGGATAATCTCCCATTGCCATATATCCTGAATTTCACAGAAATATGATTACTGTTTCCAACATTTACATCTTGCCTATGATCCTGGGTACCACTCCCATCAAGATCCATGTAAGATTGTTCATGGTGCAATCATACTGGCATATGTGACTTAGGTCCATTATGCATGCATTTCTTACTGCAGATTTTCCAAAGAGTTAGCCTTTGAGCTTGACTTCAGATTCTGTGCCCGCCTTACATAATGTTCTTTTTCCTCCGTTGTATTTATTCTGAAGCTGCAGTTTTTTTTATTAAAAAAGCACCTTTAAAATCAGGGTGTTAAATGTCACTTGATACATGTAAGGCGGGGGGGGGGGGTTTCCCAAGTTTTAAAAATAATTTATGCAATTGCCCTCTTGCAGCTGCACAGTAACATCCAGTAGCATCTTCCATTGAAATCCTTGTGGTTCAGGTTTTGTGCATGCATTTAAGCATTTTAGTTCATTTTAGTTCATTGATTGAAAGCGAAGAGAAAGGACTGCAGGTGAGGGGTTGAAACTGACAAGACTTTTCTAGAATCTGATAAACAGCTGAAAAGCTGTTTTCCATATTACGGAGCAATAAGGGATTATCTGCTGTTTTATCAACCACTGTGAAAAATGGGAAAGAATCACACAGTCTCATAACATGAGAGAGCACATTGAATGTGCAGAATGCTGGGGAGAACCCATTGACATTGCATTGCAGGCTTTGATAATTGGCAACATGTGCGTGCACACACACACACCTGTGTAAAGTCAGCTGCAATTCCACCACACTTTGCACAAAACTGCAATTTGTATGGAGGAGGAGTCCTCTGGCCAAAGCTTTGGAGAGCTTTTTTAATGCTGCACCAGTAAACTGGGGAAAAATGGGGTGGTATTTTCACCAATGCCTTAGCACAGCCGCACAGTATCATTAATTTCCTTCTCTTCCTTGCAAATTTGCTTGGTTTCTCTTTGTGATTCTGTAATTTGATCATGCACACTGGATGTGATCTAGGCAATTAAAAAAACAACCTCTCCTGTGTTGGTTACAGAATGGTAAGCTATAGAGAAGAAAAAAATGATCATAGAGGAGAGTGGTAAACTGCAGCACTGCAGTCCAAGCTCTGCTCAAGACCTGAGTTTGATCCTGGCAGAAGCTGGGTTCAGGTAACCGGCTCAGCCTTCCATCTTTCCGAGGTTGGTAAAATGAGTACCAGGCTTGCTGGTGGGAAAGTGTAGATAATTGGGGAAGGCAATGGAAAACCACCCCATAAAAAATCTGCCATGAAAACATTGTGATGTGACATCACCCCAAAGTTGGAAATGACTGGTGCTTGCACAGGGGACTATCTTTATCTTTATTTTTTTTGTTTGTGCACACTGGATTTGTGATCTTGGCAATTTTTAAAAAGCCTTTCCTGATTACACTGTTTCCTCCAAATGGATTGATCCAAATTGATTCTTAAGTTCAGCCGTTTGCAGAAGGTCCATGTGGCTCAGCCACCATTTTAATGTTAGGCTTCCAGAGACTGCCAAAATGGTCCCTCCCCATTTTGTTCATTAAAGCATTAAAGGGGTAAAATGTTTTCAAAGCGTTAGGTTTCCCATCCTAACTCTCTCACTCTCTTTACATCTCATGTCAACTTCATTCCACACTGATTCTGCCCCCCCCCCTTATTTTATTTGCATGCAGCACTGAAATCCTTTTTGTGTGTGTGTGCTGGGGAGACTGCCATTTGCCTCCTCCTTAATCCCACTTTCAAGTTAATGCTAGCAGGGAACTAAACCTTGAGTGGCTCCTTTTAAACTCCCCCCCTTTTATTTTAATTTTTTTAATTCAGTGATCTGAGACTAATGATAGTTTTATATTGGTAAACTCATGTTGCTTGTAAAAAAATTAAATTTAAAACAAGGGGGAAAGTAATCAATGGGGCTTGTACACTGATGAATGGGGGAGGATGGCAGAAGGTGCAGAGAGGGTGGAATGACTTCGATGTGGCAGGTAGTGATCTTCAACAGGTGGCAAAAGGGTGTGTATATGGGGGGAATCTGAGGGAATCTGTGTGCTTTTGAATTACCTTCAGTTTGGAGGTGAAACAAGGGGAATATTGGCACAAAAGCACTTTCAGAAAACCTGGAGAAACAGCAATCAGAAAATGAACTGAGCACTGAAGGGAGGAAAATCAATGCAGAATGACAAAGAAAACTCAACAGACATACACAGTGAAAACCAGGGGAAAAACCTGTGCATAACAGGCCTTAGTCTTGGAGCAGACTTTTGTCATTTTTAGGCTTCGTCTCTGTGCTCCTGCTTTGGGTCTTTGGTTGCATCAATAAACTGCTATAGGATACAAGATAATGGACCAGATGGATCATTGGTCTGATTCAGCAGGTTCTTCTAATGTCCCTAATATGTCATCAGCTATACTTTCTTCCCTAGCTGCAATGTATAAAAGAACTTTCGATGTAGAAGGTTTGAACATACTGTGTCTGGAAGTTGTATTTGTATCTTGATTTTTGTGCATTCATGTATCAACAAACTTGTGTCAGTTTCAGTATGCAGTAAGGTATGTACTTTACTAGATGTGGATGATGACAGTAAAATAAACTTTTGAATTGTGAGTACGGTGTATCCTGCTGTTGAAACCTTCTTCCTGTCTGTAGGAAGGCACTGTCTATCCCATGGGGCAAGTGTTCCTTGCCAGACAATGCAAAGCAGCCTCTCACCTTCCCTTAGAACTGGGGAAAGGAAACAGGAGAACTGCCAGCCAGAGATGAAACGGAAAAACATGACACAAAATTTGATGCTAATAATTCCCAGAACTTCTTGATAGCTGCAATGTGTTTGTGGTATTTTCCAATTTTAAAGAAAAAGGTGGATTCTGCTTCAGGGTGCTACAGGTTTTTAAAAATTGTCTGTTCAGACAAGCATAGAAGTTTTTTTATATTTGATAAAAAAAAATTAAGGAAAATAAAAAATGTAATCCAGCTATTTCCTTTTGATGAAATTTAATCACAGTAATCTAAAATCCTAGAACTATTTGAAACTGATCTGACAATCATACTGTTTCCCATCATGTACCTTCCTTCCAGTGAAACACAAGTTCTGTCATTATCCAATACATGGGTGGCCAAATTTGCTTAGACTAGAATAGACATCAGATGTTTGAGAGCTGCAAGACATGAACAAACTTTACACACGTCTTTCTTAAAATTCTTAATACTCTCTTTGCACAAAAAGATAAAATACATATGTATGCACTTTATAACACGACCATGCTAGGAGATTTTTTTAAAAAACAAAATCTGGGAATAACAGTCTCCATAAGACCTGATTGGTTTGTCAGAGAGTGAATCTGGTTCAGTTCATGGTTCAGCCATAAACCAAGAATCGAACCACATTTTTGCTCTTTGTGCTCATCCCTAGAACAGATTATTCTTCCCCAGAAATGTGACAGATATTCTCTCTCTCTCTCCCCCTCCCCAAGCTCGCTCGCTTTCTTTCTTTCTTTCTTTCTTTCTTTCTTTCTTTCTTTCTTTCTTTCTTTCTTTCTTTCTTTCTTTCTTTCTTTCTTTCTTTCTTTCTTTCTTTCTTTCTTTCTTTCTTTCATCTCTATCTTTCTTTCATCTCTATCTTTCTTTCTTTCTTTCATCTCTATCTTTCTTTCTTTCTTTCATCTCTGTCTTTCTTCCTCCCCTCCCTCCTTTATATATTTGTGCAGTCTCTCTCTCTCTCTTGACCCCCTCTCTTTTGTTTCTAATTGAGGGAGCCAGAGAGTATAGGTTGTCAAAATATATTACACAAGAAAAAATTCAGTAAATAAATAATTGTAGTAGTTCAGTCTATTATGATCAATGACCAGTTAAAAAGGAGATAAATAAGATGTTGTGCCAGCAGCTCAAGGCTGTTTTTATTCTTGCCTGATGCTTTCTTTCTCCTCCCTCCTCTTCTCTCTGTGTCATAATATATAATTGTACAGTGAAAAAGGAAATATCTACTCAGGTGAAGTGAAAAACTAATGAATGAAGAGAGGTATTGTGCCTTTTTGTTTCTGATCTTTTATTATTCCAATTTTATCCTGCTTTTCTTCCAAGGAGCTTTAGATGGTTGACATGATTCTTTCCTTCTTCCTTTTTCTCCTTATAGAAAATAGCTAGATTTGAGTCCAGTAGCACTTTAGAGAATTTGTAAACTGGGAAAAAATTAAAAAAATGTAAACTCACTCACAACTTCAACAGTTTGGCTCAAGGATTTTTTTTATTTTGCACACAACACTTCACAGCTTAGAGGGAGCATTGCTCCTCCCCCTTTTATTAGTTCTGGCAATGACATGTCCTTCTGTCCCTGGCCTGATTGGTCTTTGTTGACAGTTTCTGACATAATACACCATGGTGGATTGCCTTGCCAACAGATGGAAAGGTCATTCAGTATTGTGTACCAATGGAGGTGGAATAGTTAGCAGTACTGGGTGGTATGCTAACTAGTTCATTGACTGATACCCCAACCTAAATAAATATTCTTTTATTTTTCTTTGTCTGGTTAATAACTATACAGAATTAGGATATGGTTGGAAAAAGTAGTCTTTGCTACAGCTTTCTGATTGGTTATTCTTAGTGTCGTAACCATGCCAGTAAAGTCCGGTAAATCCATGGGCCTCACTGTTTTCCTTATTATGTAGAAATTCCATTTCATGACAGAAATAATACATTCCAGACAGAGAATTTCAGGGTGATAATTATACTTCTTGGGTGGTTAAAATAGCTCCACCCTAGTTGAGTGAGTAGATTTGCCTGCTGGCAAAAATGGCAAACTTTTCTTGGTTTCAGCTGATATTTTAAAGGAGAAAAGAAAAGGAGGGGAGAGGTGGCATTTTGGCTATACTTCATATTGGCTAAGTGAGAACAAAGTGATATTAGAGATGTATGGTGTATTTTTCCTCATGATCAAATAAATTATCCTGCCTTTTAGTTATGCAATTATAATTTCATTATAATGGAGCTGTAGCTTTGACCATTCTTCACCAAAAGAAATTACAAAGGGAGATGCCAGCATAGGACAACTGAATTAGAATTCTCTAAGAAATGTAGTGCCATTTCTTTGAATTTAAATAAGTAATTAAGATTCCTTTGCTATCATAGGTGTTGTTCTGTTTAGCAAAACTAGAGGAACTGTTGTTGTGAATGGTTTCTGTACGTTTCCTGATTGCATTTGAATTTTACTCTATTATCTATCTGTCTGTCTGTCTATCTATCTATCATTGGATTTATATCTTGCCCTCTCCTAATTATTTCATTTAGTTTTTCCTGCTTTCATGGTCTATTAACCTTGCTATTTGCAAATTTTTTCTTCATAATTTTTTAACACTCATGTAGGCCTGTACCCAAGGTGTAGCCCCTGGGGTCCCAGCTCTTCAATTACTCTGCCTTGGAATGTTTCCAGCTCCACCAGTCAGTCCCCCATTGCTCCCATCAAGCAGCAGCACTGCCGCTGCTGTGCAGGGACATACAGAATTCTAATCTCCCACAGAGCAGCAGTGCAGGCTGGGCAGGCGTCAAAGTGCAGTGAGGGTGCAGCAGGTCTGGACAGCAATTTACCTTTTTTGATATATGTGACTCCCCTTTTTCCTCAATCAATCGCAAGCCTCAGAGTTCCTGGCGAGCAATAGGCAGGACACCTGGGCTTACTCCCAAATAACTGCATGGCACTGCAGCATGACTTCCAAGTGAACAGATTCAGGTAGATAGCCACGTTGTTCTGAAGCAGTGGCACCTTTAGACAAACAAAGTATTATTAAAGATATAAGCTTTCCTGTGTATGAAGAAGTGTGCATGCACTGGAAAGTTTATACCCAGAATCAAACTTTGTCTTAAAGGTGCCACTGGATGCAAACTTTTACACATACACACTTCTTGTTGTTCTGAAGCTATGGAACAAAGTTACACAGTTAAGCATAATACCTAGGACCCCCACAAAAGTGTGCCCCACTAAACAAAAAACCTGCCTTTGTGTCCCAACAAATGAAAAATCCTGACCTCCTGTATCTGAAAAAGTCCATGACACCTCATGTTAAAATTTTAAAAAGTTAGTTTTTAGGGAGGACAAAGATTCTACTTCTAATGTTTCTTTTATAACATACTAACATAACTACCCCTCTGGAACTGATGCTGTGATGTAGTGCAGAGTGGGAGACAGCAGCATGCATTAGAGATGCTAAGATCTTTGCCACAAACATGTTCATCAGACAAATATACTAGTTTTGATAGCTGTGATCATGTAATCTGAACCTCAGATTACCTTGTGTTGCAGCCATATGACACAAATACTGAATCAAACAGCTTTGCAGCTGCACAGTAGCTGTGCCAGTGAAGTTTAATTTCTTTCTGCATTGCAGATGGTTTTGCCACCTGTGCACTAGTTGAAATCAGCTCTCCCCCAAGGTCATGGATGGTTGGGTCAGATAATTAATGCTGGCAGGAGGTATAAATGACAGCTTCCATAAGGCTTTACAAAAATGCACATGTGAAGTAACATCAATAACACAGGTTTAGACAAACAACCAAATAAGACTATTTTAAAAAGCAAAGTAACAACAATCTAGCTAGCATGCTCATTTAAACATATGACTGTGGAGCGGTATACAGTCATGACAGGTCTGTGTAGGAGGTAACTAGGACTCCTATCTGGCTGTGCAAGAGAATGCACATGAGTTAAATGCTGCCAATTGCACTGCACTACATTGTCTGATTATTTGAAAAATAATCCACCAAATAGGCTCAGGCTGCTCACAAACAGAGAACTGACATTGAAAAATAGACTTCCTTCTGATAGCTGAATAGAATGTGAGCTGATCTAGTACATACTTAGAAACATAGAGTTGGAAGGGACCTCCAGGATCATCTAGTTCAACCCTCTGCACCATGCCGGAAATTCACAAATACCTCCTCTACCCCCAGTTACCTATGCTTCGTGGACGGAAGAAGACAACCTTCCCAATTTAGCACTGATGCAACTCTTCCTGCCCTCCTTCTCATGATCTGCCTTAGTTCACAGAATTAGCATTGCTGTCAGATGGCCACCTAACCTCTTTTTAAAAACCTCCATAGAAGGAGAGCCCATCACCCCATGTGGAAGCCTATTCCTCTGAGGAACTGCTCTAACTGTCAGGAAGTTCTTCCTAATGTTCATCTGGAAACTCTTTTTAGATTATTTCAACTCATTGGTTCTGGTCTGACCTTCTGGGGCAACATAAAACAACTCCATACCATCCTCTATATGACAGCCTATTCAAGTACTTGAAGGAGGTTATCATTATCACCTCTGTCATCTAAAGAGCCAGTTGGTGTAGTGGTTAAGTGTGTGGACTCTTTTCTGGGAGAACCGGGTTTGATTCCCTACTCCTTTGCATGGACCTGCTGATGTGACCTTGAGTCAGTCACAAGTTCTCACAGAGCTGTTCTGCTCAAGAGCAATTCTGGGAGAGTTCTTTCAGCTCCATGTACCTCACAGCCTGTGAGTCACAGGGTATCTGTTGTGGGGAGGGGAAGGAAAAGGAGACTGTAAGTTGCTCTGAGACTCCTTTGGAAGTAAAGGGCAGAGTATAAATCCAATCTCCTCCTTCCTCCTCCTCCCAGTTCCTTCAACCTTTCCTCATAGGACTTTGTCTCCAGACCTCTCACCATCTTTGTTGCCCTCCTCTGGACATGTTCCAGCTTGTCTATTTCCTTCTTCAAATGTGGTGCCCAAAACTGAACACAATATTCTAGGTGAGTTCTAACCAGAACAAAGTAAAGCAACACCATTACTCTGCATGATCTGGACACACTATTTCTTTTGATACAGCCCAAAATCTCATTTGCCTTTTAAGGTACTGCATCACACTGCTGACTCATGTTCAATGTGTGGTCCATTAAGACCCCATATCTTTTTTCACACATACAACTGCCAGACAAGTCTTCCCCATCCTATAATTATGTGTTTAATTTTTCCTACCAAAATGCAGAACTTTATATTTACCCTGTTAAAATTTATTGAGCATCTTTTGTTTTAGATGTGAACTAGCTTAGTCTCCTTGCATTGCTGTTAGTGCCCTGACCTGAATAGCCCAGGCTAGCCTGATTTCATCAAATCTTGGAAGCTAAGGAGGGTTGGTCCTGGCTAGAATTTGGATGGGAGACCTCCAAGAAATACAAGGATTGTTGTGATGCAAAGCCAGGCACGGCTTAACCACGTCTGAATGTCTCTTGCCTTGAAAACTCTACAGGGTCACCATAAATCAGCTGTTCCTTGATGGCAAAAACAACAACAAATTGCTGTTAGTCATCTACTGTGAACAAATAAAGGCTGGGATCCAAAAAAGAAGTTTCCACAGGAGCAAGGGTTTCTGCCCATGAAGTGCGATATTCCTAACGCTCCCTTTTGTCTAAAAGAGTCTGAAACATCCCCTAAATCCTATTGCTGTGGGATAGTGAACCCCTAAGAAAAGGATTTGGGGAAGTGTTTCAGGCTGCTGGGGGGGGGGGGAGGGAATTGTGCATAAGTACAAATAATTTTTTTTTAAAAAAACCCATTATAGACTGTATCTATGTTTCATTTAATTTGTTCATATAATAATTGATATTAGCCAGGATCAAAAATTAGAAGATTAAGGAAGGAAAGTGAAAAACATGAAATTTAAGTCATCAAATCTGATTACAGCTTGCTGTGAGACTGTGGAGAGCCAGTTTGATGTAGTGGTTAAGTGTGCGGACTCTTATCTGAGAGAACCAGGTTTGATTCCCTACTCCTCCACTTGCACCTGCTAGCATGGCCTTGGGTCAGCCATAGCTCTGGCAGAGGTTGTCCTTGAAAGAGCAGCTGCTGTGAGAGCCCTCTCCAGCCCCACCCACCTCACAGGATGTCTGTTGTGGGGGAGGAAGGTAAAGGAGATTGTGAGCCGCTCTGAGACTCTTTGGAGTGGAGGGCGGGATATAAATCCAATATCTTCTTCTTCTTACTTTTTTCAACTCTTGTCATTAATATTAAAATTTCCTGTTTAGATTATGGCAAGGCCTGAAGCAATGAAAGAACTTTCTGAGCACACATAGCAAGGGATTCCAGAAAAATATTTTGGAAAGTTTTTAATTAGTGACAAACAGGCTACATATAAATAAACACAAACTATATTACCTGCAGCTTTCTAAATGGCAAACCACTTTCTGTATGAATCAGATGACTCCTATCCAGCTTTCTCTCAATAACATACATGTAGCATGATTTTACAGCTTTTAAATTATGCTGCTTGAACCTTGGTAATATTAATCTACAGCACAATCTTAAACAGAGTTCCATGCTTCAAAATCCATGTATATAAATAGAATTAAAAGTGGTATAACTCTGCTTATCATGGGCCTATAAACAGTGAAAGTATCACTTCTGAGAATCATTTAGGAACTGCACAGCCTATTTAAAAAGCCACCTGATTCTGTGCTCCTGTTCATGATGTACCATAAGTGCATGTCTGATGTAAGTGCATGGCTGATTTAGTCACTGAATGCGATATGCATGGAGTTCCCATGCATATCGGTCTCTAAAAGCAGTGGGTGGCCATGATCCAATCGCTTCATTGAGCCGAAGAACATTGCATATCATTTTATGTGATGGAATTATTCTTGCAATCTTAGTCTGAACTACTCTGGTGAATGTCCCGCTATGTTATGACACCCCTATCCACTTCTTTCCTTCAGAGGCAAGATTTTCCCTCCATTTTTCTTTCCATAGTTGTCTGTTTTCTTCTTTCCTGAAGAGTTCTGGCTGTCCCACTCTATCAAAGTATAATATTTTGGCTGTTTGCTCAGCCCAGGAATCTGAAGGAAGGAATGGGAGCCCTTTTAATTTATATGACTTAAATGGTATTCAAGAAGTGTTTATATTCCAAATTAACAAAATATTTTATTCAACATAGAGGGGAAAGGTCAGGTGAAATTGGGTAAAATTTCTGAGGTAACTAAATACAGATAGCTCAGGTAAAATCAGTACATGCACAGACTTTAGTTCTTATGTCTCAGGTTAATGACAGAAGCTTTTAACAGTGATTTAAATATTGATAAGAGAGGCTTTTGTCCCAGTGTTTCCCAAACAACCCAGCACAATTTCTTTGGGTATTCTTTTGCTCTTATGGTTTCCAGAAGGCTGGTAACACTATTTTCAGTACTCAAATTCCTCTTGAAACACCAGTACTCTTGAGTTTTTAACTGACTCTTAAGGTCTCTAAAATCAGAATCTAACCACATAAGTCCAGGGATCTCTGCACTTTTCAGAGCTAATTCCCAGTTTGACTGGAGAGGGAGATTCTCCTCTCACTAGAAGATCTATCCCCTTTCTTTGGCCCAAATGGGAGTCTCTGTCTAACTACACACTCATCTTTGCCAACCTTCCCTAGTTCTCCGGTCTGTGTTAAACTACTCTCAGTTAGGGCTGAGTTCCAAATAAATTCTCCTCCCCAGCATCCAGTTCAGAAGTCTTTCTCTGATCAGCTGATGCTGACCAATCAGATTTCTTGGAACAGCCTGTCACTCAAGGCTCCCCGACTCTGTGAAGAATTAATCCTTACCTGTTTGTACAGCACTTCTGAGCTTTTAAAAGCGTAGTCTGTCACAAATATGCCTTAGGTTCACACAATGGTCATTACTGATTCTGGATTCTCTGAATTCCCCCTTTGTTTTCATTGGATGGAAAAACTAATTTAATCACAGTTCAGAATTCTTTTAATCAAGAGCATTTTATTCTTGTCCTCAAAGACTCTTGGCTGTCTCTCTATTTTTTTTGTTATCCTCTTTAAGCTTTTAAGTTAAACACTGAGTGTGATTAATGAGGGCAAAGATTACCAGGAGCAAGAAGTTCAAGAGCAGAGATGCTTGTTTGTTTAAGAAAGTTGTTTTCCCTGTGTTTCTCTATATATTTCGCCATGTGACTGGACTGAAATACCACAGTAGAGTCATCAGGCTATATGAAAACTGCTTTGACAGGAAACGATGTTTGTAAACAGCAGGAGAAACTAATCAAAATGTCTACATTCTTAAAAGAAATTCCTCATTTAGATACACTGTTCTCATAAGCTTGACTTTTGGGGAAATGCCTTCCAAGAGAAACTAAGAAGCACCAGAACAATGAATACTTTTCAAAGACCATTTTGCAAAGTGCAGGAGATGTTCTTCTCAGACATTTCACAATGAGAAATAGACAAATTTAAAATTAAGCCACAATTCATTTATTTAAAATATTTTAAAATGCATATTTTTCCTGACAATTCAGAACTGGGGTGAGTTGGTAGGGGATGCTTTGGTAACAGAGAAGGAGTGAGGAGTGAACCACAACCAGAAAGATGAACAATTCAAGGGCAATTCCACACATGCTCTGTAGGGTGTTTATTTAAAGCAAACTTGCAAATAGCTATTTGCCTCATCATCTGTTATGAATTACAAATCTCCTCCAATCAAACACACTGGGAAGTCTTACCTAGATTTTATTCCAGCTGTTCTTTTAGGCCACATACTAATAACATAGATAAGAGTGACTATCCAGGCCGCTATTATGTTTTTTTGGACTTGCATGAAAACCTTGAAGCTGTGTGCCTAAATATCAATACCAAGGTAACAAAAAACTGTAATAATAAAGGTAGTTTAATGTAGACAGTGAATCTATATGAGTTCATGTTGTATCTGGTAAATAAGAATGATGGGTGACTGTTAATAAACCACTACTACATGGGATAATCAAGTAACTAGTGGCCTGAATAACCCTAACTTGGAAGCTAAGCAGGGTTGGGCACAGTTAGTACTCGACTGGGAGACAATCAAGGAAGACTAGTTATTATGCAGAGGAAGGCCATGACAAACCACTATTGCTCATGTCTTGCCTTGAAAATCCCATGAGGTAACCATGGAGCTTGCAACTTGACAGCACACAATTATTATAAACTTTGAAGAAATGCTTTTGAAAATGAAAATAATTAAAATAAACATTTCATGACAGTAGAACAAAGTAGGAGTCAAGTACACCTTTAAGATCAACAAAGTTTTTTTTTTTAGTTTTTATTTATACCCCGCCCTCCCCGCCAAGGCAGGGTCAGGGCAGCTTACAAAGCATGATATAATATCATGGTATAACAATAAACCGATAATAAAATCAATATACAACGGTATAGATACAATATATAAATTAATATTAAATTAAGCTATTAAAATTAATCTAAAAACAATACAATGGTGCTACAATCTCTGTTTATCCAAGATGCGTAATATTAGTTCTGGTTCCATCTTAAAAGGCTAATTGGAAGAGGGTGGTTTTGCAGGCCCTACGGAACTGATTGAGATCTCGTAGGGCCCGCACCTTTTCCAGCAGCTGATTCCACTATTGGGATGCTTTTATGGAGAAGGCCTGCTCCCTGGTTGTTTTAAGTTTGGCCTCCTTAGGCCCAGGGATTTCCAAAAGGTTTTGTGAGGTGGAGCACAATGCTCTCTGGGGAACATATGGAGAGAGGCGGTCCCTAAGGTAGGCAGGTCCTCGGCCATATAGGGCTTTAAAGGTAATAACCAGCACCTTGTAACAAGCCCGGTATACAATTGGCAGCCAGTGCAGTTCCCGCAGCCTAGGCCACACATGTTCCCACTGAGGTAGTCTCACCAGCAGCCTGGCTGCCGCGTTCTGCACTAGGTGCAGTTTCCGGGTTCGGTACAGGGGCAGCCCCATGTAGAGGGCATCACAGTAGTCCAATCTTGAGGTGACCACCGCATGATCACTGTTGCCAGGTTGCCTCGCTCCAAGAAGGGGGCCAACTGCCTCGCCCGTCTAAGGTGAAAGAAGGCGGATTTGGCAGTGGCAGCTATCTGGGCCTCCATTGTCAGGGAAGACTCCAGTAGCACTCCCAAGCTCCTGACCTCGCGCACTGGTACCAGTGGCACCCCATCAAAAGCTGGAAGAGGAATCCCTCCTTCCGGACTGCTGCGACCTGCTACTTGACTCCTACTTTTTTCTACTGCTTCAGACCAACAGGGCTGCCCACTTGGATCTATTGCATGACAGTGTGTGTAGTACAGCCAGGAGATCCTAAGATTGTCTGGCAGATTTAAAGTCTAGCTCTTTTAATGTCCTAAGATTGTCTGGCAGACTTAAAGTCTAGCTCTTTTAATGTTATTTAGGGCTTTTTTTCAGCAGGAACTCATTTGCATATTACGCTGCACTCCCCTGATGTAACCAATCCTCCTGGAGCTTACAGTAGGCCCTGTACTAAGAGCCCTGTACACTGCATTGGGATTGGCTACATCCAGGAGGGTGCAGCCTAATATATAAAGGAGTTCCTATTACAAAAAGGCCCTGGCATTATTCATTACTAGGTGGTGAGCTAGACTTATTTTTAGGGGGGCTGAGAGAGCTCTGACAGAGCTGTGACTGACCCAAAGTTGCCCAGCTAGCTTCATGTGGAGGAGTGTGGAACTGAACCAAATTCCCCAGCTTAAAGTCTGCCACTCTTAGCCACTACCCCTGCTTGCTCTAATGAAAATAATGTGATTCTAAATCTGTTTGTCCCCCCCCCCCCTAAAAACAACACCTCTGTGTTTTATAATGAATATATTAACTTTTATGGAAGTATTTACTTAGACAAAATGATGTTATTCTGCTTTCCTTCACTGGGAAATGATTAAATATACATTCATTTTTATCATTTAAATCTCTTCCTAGATATTGCTCCCCCACTATCTTCTACATCAGCCAGTTTTAATTAGATCCCTCCTCTATTCACTTTTAATATAAAACATTAGCGAATCAGGGGTTAGCTAAGGAAAGATTGTTTGAATGCTTCCAAATATATATCTCTGTTTTCTTTTGGAATTTTTGTTCTTTAGTGGGTTGATTGCCAGATTTCTTTAAAATTATAGCAGTCACTTCCTGTTTTTAAAGCATGTCCAAAATCAGAAACACAGGCAGGGTAATAAAACAAAATGCCTGTATTAGGCTAAGCAATAATATTTCTGCAGGTGTCACAATAGTTTTGCACATACACGTGCACACACACAGAGCCAAACAGGAGATGTTTTCATTCAACATGAAATGTTGCTTTTTGAGTAGAGTTCATGAATCTAAACTCATAACAATGCTGTTTTCTTGAAGACTCCAATAGTTTTCCTGCAGTAGCAGATTAATGTAATCTGTGTGGTAGGTTGCCAGCCTCCAGGTGGGCACACAACCAAATCATGCTGCAAAGACTTATAGAGAAAACTTACATAGATTCATGAATACATTTAATCATCCATGCTCTCTCGTTCAAAAACACTTAAAGCAGTTCATAAAGAGCAGCCGCTCCATTTCACAACAATCCTTGAGGACACAGACAAATTTTTGAAAAGTTCTAATGGCTCCATAGAGCTTCCAATACTTGATCCACAGTCCAGAAGAGTCCAAAATCCATTATGTGGAGGTCTTGCGCAACAGGACACCAGTAAAACCCCGTTTCCAGGAATCACTTCCTCAGGTGCATGTGTGCTCCAAACTACATATTTGAGGGACACTGCTGCTTCCACAACACTCTCATTGAGTCCAGCACGGACCGGCACGTATGATTAAATGTATTCATGAATCTATATAAGTATCCTCTATAAGTCTTTGCAGCATCATTTGGTTGTGTGCCTTTTGGGCTTTCGGTTTATCTTCTCTGCAACACAGCCTTCTCGTTTTTCTGGATTAGCTTCCAGGTGGGGCCTGCTTTTGCAACTGATCTCCAGGTGGCAGAGATCAGCTCCCCTGGAGAAAATGGCTGCTTTGAAGGGTGGACTGTACCATGGTGAGGCCCCTCCCCTCCCCAAATGCCATCCTCTCCTGGATCCATCCCCAAAGTCTCCAGGCATTTTCCAACACAGACCTGGCAAACCTGTGTGTGTGTGACTTCAGCCAGCAGAACTACAAAATCCATTTTTAAAAGTCTTTCTTTCTTTCTTTCTTTCTTTCTTTCTTTCTTTCTTTCTTTCTTTCTTTCTTTCTTTCTTTCTTTCTTTCTTTCTTTCTTTCTTTCTTTCTTTCTTTCTTTCTTTCTTTCTTTCTTTCTTTCTTTCTTTCTTTCTTCCTTCCTTCCTTCCTTCCTTCCTTCCTTCCTTCCTTCCTTCCTTCCTTCCTTCCTTCCTTCCTTCCTTCCTTCCTTCCTTCCTTTTCCCAGAAATGATCAAAGACCATTGAATCTCCTCTCTTTCCCTTCCTCTGCAGTGCAACTGAAGCACAACTTACCCCTTGTCCTAATGCCATTGTTTTTCATGCTATCACCAGCTGCTGTCAATAGTATGGCGCAAGAGGCAAGGAAATTTGCATTTCTGGGTAAATTCTCTGAGCCTGGCCTAAGAAGCTACATCAAGCAAATTGATCAATGGACAGCCTTTTATTTTATTGTAATGTGTATTCTGTTCTGGGTTAGGAGGAGGAGGAAGAAGACGATCGCAGATTTATACCCCTCCCTTCTCTCTGAATCACAGCCTCAGAGCAGCTTACAATCTCCTTTATCTTCTTCCTCCACAACAGATACCCTGTGAGGTAGGTGGGGCTGAGAGAGCTCTCACAGAAGCTGCGCTTTCAAGGACAACTCCTGTGAGAGCTATGGCTGACCCAAGGCCATTCCAGCAGCTGCAAGTGGAGGAGTGGTGAATCAAACCTGGTTCTCCTGGATAAGAGTCAGCACACTTAACCATTACATCAAACTGGCTCTCTTCTCAGAGGATTTTACAGTGCCATCCAAACATATCTGTTGAAGTTTATTGTCATCAATGGACTTCAAAGAGTAGAGCTTAGGAGGGTGTAAATTTGCTAAGAGTGGTACCATTAATATATTTATTTTGGTAGCAATCAGCTTTTAAAAAACATTTAGCTCTACAAAATCCAATGTTGAGCTATTGAGTTTATTTTAAGCTCTCAAATGTTTCTTGGAAACCTATTTCAGAAGCACGGCTGAATAATGTCTGTACATAATATTAAGACTGTATGCCACTTCAGATTGGCTGTTATATGTAGGGCTGCCAAGTCAAATTCAATAAATATCTGGGAACATTGGGGGCGGAGCCAGGAAACTTTGGGGGTGGAGCCAGGAACAAGGGTGTGACAAGCATAATTGGACTCCAAGGGAGTTCTGGCCATCACATTTAAAGGGACATCACACCTTTTTAAATGCCTTTCTTCCATAGGAAATAATGAAGGATAGAGGTACCATCTTTTGGGGCTCATAGAATTGGACCCCCTGGTCCAATTGTTTTGAAACTTGGGGGGTATTTTGGGGAGAGGCACTAGATGCTATACTAAAAATTTGGTGCCTCTATCTCAAAACATAGTCCCACCAGCGCCCCCAATACCCATGGATCAATTCCCCATTATTCCCTATGGGAATCATTCTCCATAGGGAATAATAGAGTGCCCAGTAGACATTTCCCTCCCTCCATGCTTTCTAAAGCAGGGGGAGGGCCTCCAAACCAGGGAATCCCCTGCCTCCTCCCTCTCTCTCACACACAAATACTTACTGGGTCTTGTTGCTGCAGAACTTTACTTGATCTGAAAACGAAAGCAAAACAAAGGGAGGGGCCGTTCTCTGAAGCCCTTCCTGTTTCCTGCTTCCTGCTCAGCCTTAAAGGCACATATTTTAAAAACGGACCTGCATGAGCTCTAAAACTACATGGTGACTGTGGGGGGTGGGGCTTCCCCCACTGGCCAGCTGGCTGGGGGCGGGGAGAAGCCTGTAAAAACGGGGATCCCCCGCTGGGACCTGGGGATTGGGAAGCCAAGTTATATGCAATGTGAAGCCAAGTTATATGCAATGCAATATATGTGAAGAAACATGGAATCAGGCCATTTACGGTTTAGTTATATGAGACTAGGCCTGTTGTGAAGAAAAATATAACGGGCTCTAGAAGGAGGCTCTGGGTGAGTGCCTGCCACCTTTGCTGTCTTCCTACCCACCCAAGTGAAAGCATTGACCCTTCCCCCACCTCAAGGGGAACTAATCTCTGCCATCTAGAGACCAGTTGTAAATCTGAGTAATCTCCAGTGCCTCCCCAGAAGGAATGGCATTGTACCTGTCTGTGGTCCTATCCCTTCTCAAACCCCACCCTTTCCAGGGCCTACTCCTAACCTGGAGTTGGCAACCCTACCTCCTTTCCTTTAGCTGCCCCTCTGACTTCAGCTTTCCATTGTCTTCCCCTCCCTGCAGCTTCTACATAGGACAATGACAGTCTTTCTTCACATGGGAGGGTACAAAGCAGTTTGCATCATTCTCCTCTCCCCGCAAGTGATCTGAACAACAACCCTGTGAGGCAGGTTAGGTTGGAAGTCTATGCCTGGTCCAAAATCACCCAGTCAGCTTTCACAGCAAGAACATGGATCTGGCAGATTCCACTCTGAAGCCCTAACTCAAATGTCCTCCTCAAATTCCACCACAGAATCTCCAGGAATTTCCCACCAACTTGGAAAGGTACCACTAAAGGCCTCTGGGCAAGTGCCTTGCTGTCTTCCTATCCACCCAAGTGAAGGCATTCACTCCCCCCCACCTCAAGGGGAGCTTATCACTGCCATCTATTTGGATAGCAGTTGTAATTCTGAGAGATCTCCAGCCCTCACCTGGAGATTGGCAATAGTGGTTCTCCAGGAGGAGAGGCCTTTCCCTCAGATCCCTTGGGAATTTTCCACCAACCTGGAAAAGTACCACTAAAGGCCTCTGGGCGAGTGCCCCCGCCACAAGACTTGCTGTCTTCTAGGGCTGCCAATCCCCAGGTGGGGGCAGGGGATACCCCGGTTTGGAGGCCCTCCCCCCACTAAAAGGTCATCAGAAAGTGGGGGGGCAGGGAAATGTCTGCTGGGCACTCCATTCTCTATGGAGACTGATTCCCTTAGGGTATAATGGAGAATTGATCTGTGGGTATCTGCCGGGGGGCTGTTGTTTGAGGTAGAGGCATCAAAATTTCACATAGCATCCAGTGCCTCTCCTCAAAACACCCTTCAAGTTTCAAAACAATTGGACCAGGGGGTCCAATTCTATGAGCCCCCAAGGAAGGTGCCCCTATCCTTCATTATTTCCAATGGAGGCAAGACATTTAAAAGGAGCATGGTCCTTTTCAATGTGATGGCCAGAACTCCCTTCAGAGTTCAATTATGCTTGTCACAACCTTGCTCCTGGCTCCACCCCCATTATCTCCTGGCTCCACCCCCAAAGTCCCCAGATATTTCTTGGACTTGGGAACCCTACTGTCTTCCCACCCACCTAAGTGAAGGTATTCACTCCCCCCTGCCACCTCAAGGGGAGCTGATCTCTGCCATCTATCTAGAGAGCAGTTGTAATTCTGAGTGATCTCCAGCCCCCATCTAGAGATTGGCAACAGTGGTTCCCCAGGAGGAAAGGCCTTTTCCTCAGATACCTGTAGTGATCCCTTAGGAACTTCCCACCAACCTGGAAAGGTACCACTAAAGGCCTCTGGGCGAGTGCCCTCCCTCCAGCCTGGCTGTCTTTCCACCTAAGTGAAGGCATTCACTTCTCCCCCCTCACCACCTCAAGGGGAGCTGATCTCTGCCATGTAGAATTTCTTGACCTGGAGTTGGCAACCCTGCAGCCTCTAAGGAAAAGGACAGTCTTTCTTCACAGTCTGTGTGTGTGTGGTGGTGGTGATGGGAACCAAAGCAGCTGACATCATTCTCCTAATTTATCTCCTTGTGACAACAACCTTGTGAAGGCTTCCCAATCTCCTTCTCAGGACCGGATCTACATGTTTTTCGAGGGAGGGCAAAATTAAAAAATGGCACCCCCCTTTATGGGCCATTCTATCTTATGGTTCCATGGAATACAATGGACATACCCAATTTGGCACCCCCCTCCGTTGGCGCCTGGGGCAAGCACCCCCTCTGCCCCCCCTAGATCTGGTCCTGCTCCTCAGTCAACTATCTTGGGGCGAGGCTGTGGAGAGGAGGGAGAGAGCGAGTGAAAGACAGTAAAGGTTTGACAGCCATGCCCTCTGAGGCGGTGCCAGGCTCCCTTCTGTGGCGGTGGCCTTCTGAGGCTGTGTGTGCTGGGAGGCCATCTGTCTGGGCTGTGGATAGGACCTTTTGTGAGGCTGCAGGAGCTCTGCAGTCCTTTTTGAAGCCAGTTGACAGAGAAGAGCTAAGAGATGTGGCTGACTCTGAGGTAAGACTGCTTCTGGCAGCTTGTTCTACATTTCTGAGCCTGAGTAGGTGGGGCAGGAAAGTCAGCCAATAGGATGCCAGAGACACTAATTGATGTGTGATGGGCCAATCGTTTGTTCTCAAAATATTAGCGAATGGCCATCCTCGGGTTGGCCATGGCGATAAGAGAATTATTACTATAGATTTGCTCATGCATTAAATTGGCAAGATAGTATCTGTGCACATCATTATAATCTCACTGTCATATGTATTATTCTCTATAAATCTTTGCTAACAATTAAAATTAGGTTGCAAAAAGCAGCAAAAAAAATGCTGGCCTGAAGTTGCTCTCTAATCTATACAAAATATAATAACACATACATTCTCTATATTTAAATACATCTCAATATAATTGTGGAGGGAACATGGGTGGAGGTTTCTAAAAGTTGAAGGATCAACCAAATTATATTTATAATAACGTTACCTGTCTTGAGCCCATTTATGGGAAGGGCAGGATAAAATCCAACTAACTAATAATAAAAATATAAATAAATAAATAAATGTAGCATACAATTTATATTTATAATAATGAATTGAGCAGCCAGTGTGATCAGTGACAAAAAAGGCTAATGCGATTTTTGGGCGTATTAACAGAGGCATAATATCTAAACTGTAAGATGTTGTATTCCTGCTGTACATTGCATTGGTCAGGCCACACCTGGAGTATTGTGTGCAGCTCTAGAGGTCTCACTTCAAAAAGGATGTGGACAGAATGGAGCAGGTGCAGAGGAGGGAATGAGGATGGTCAGGACCTGGAGACCAAGCCCTTTGAGGAAAGGCTGAGGGACTTGGGAATATTCAGTCTGGAGAAGAGGAGGCTGAGGGGGTACATGAGCCTGGGGACCCGCCATGAGCCTTCTTGTGGGGAGGGCAGGATACAAATAGAAATAAATAGCTCTTTAAGTATTTGAAAAGTTGTCACTTAGAGGGACGCAGTTGGCAGTGGAGGATAGAACTCGCAATAATGGGTTTAAATTAAGGGTGGGTAGGTACCAGCTGGATATTAGGGAAAACTTTTTTTACAATAAGCATTGTTCAACAGTGGAATCAGCTACCTAGGAAGGTGGTGAGCTCCCCCTCACTAGCAGTCTTTAAGCAGTGGTTGGACAAACAATTGCCAGAAATGCTTTAGGCTGATCCTACATTGAACAGGGGATTGGACTAGATGGCCTGTATGGCCTTTTCCAACTCTGTGATTCCATGATACCACTGCAACAGTTAGTAAAGATCCATTAATATATGACAGCTATTTTATCTTTATGTTTCTTTGTGGAATGTCTTAATATGTTAGTTTATCTTGATTTTATGGGTTTCAACCCATCTTAAAAGAGTGTGGTTTTTTAATTGTAACTATTTCAGAGAACATAACATTGTATAACAAGCCTGTCTTCACTGGATAAAACTGTTTTACCCGCATTAATAATGGTCTGTATAGTCTATAGATTGGGCTGGGGGTGGGGGGTGGGATTTTCCTGCAGGCCATATCTATTGAACTGATCTGTGGTGGTGCCAAACACTACTGTGCCCATTCTGATCTCTGTTTGAAAACCTTCAATAACAGCTAGGAAATCCCTATCATTGCTCATCACACTTAGGCAATCTGCCTTCTTGGGAACCTTCTTCATCAGGTTGACACAAGCCATTGGTGTTGCAACTGGTCTTTTTGTTTTTAACATTGTTTTCTTTTCCTCTGTTTATTTAGAGGGGACTCAATTGTCACATCATGTAGGGGTGGCTGCACAGGTTGCCTTTAAGCCATTGCTTGCTTACTTTAAGATGACATTTTTAAAAAACAACAAGGCATAAAAACACAAAATGGGCACAGCATTGCTCATTCTAATAATTAGAAATGGAAGTTTATGTACTGTCAAGAACTCTGGTTGGATGAAGTGAAGTGAAGTGAAGGAATCTTCTGTTGGCTTTTTGTTGACACTGCTTTAACAGATAGGGACTTGCTAAGCATAAGCAAGCTTATCTGCTTTATGTATACATAATGTTGTGAGCCGCCCTGAGCCTGCTTGTGCGGGGAGGGCGGCATATAAATAAAAAGTATTATTATTATTATTATTATTATTATTATGTCCCCTACACATAAGTGTCTATATTTAGCAGTATAATATACTTGTAAACATTTATCAGCACATTATTACAGTTAAGAATCTTATGAAAACTTCAGTGTAAACCTACATGTTCAGGAATTTGTTGTAAAAATTCTTTGCTGCAACTTGGCATACAAACATGGACTCCAGAAACAATGGCTATTTCTCCCCATCGCCCTCACCTTACTCCTGTTGTCAAATAGCCATTTTTGCTTTGGAGAGTGAAAGCAAACATCCCTCCTCCACAATACTATACTAACAAGCTCTGAACATCTATTAGATCATTAATCCACATCCTGGAAAATGAAACAAAAGCAGGATTGTGTCACATTATAGCTTGTTACAAGGAAGAGTCCAGTATCAATCTTATGATAAGGAAGAATCTGGCAGCTCATTAGTACTGTTAGAGACAATACAGAAAACACAACTTTCTACAGCATACTAGTCATTTTTTTAGTAATGTCAAGAGGATGTGTGCAGGAAAACTGTAACCAGGGGTGTCAAACATGTGGTCCAGGGGCTGAATCAGGCCCCCGGAGGGCTCCTATCAGGCCCCCGAGCAATTGGCTTTTGTCTGCTTCCTTCTCTTCTCTCTCTTGCTTCCGTTTGCATCTCAGCTTGATTTGCCAGTCTTGCTCAATCACACAGGAACTACAGAGCAAAACTTTGATTTTCTCCGTTAATTGAGGCTCCTCCCCCTCCTGGGCCCCTGGGAAAGGAAGGAAAGAGCCAGAGCTTCCTTTGTCCAGTTTCCTGGATCCCATGGGAGAAATACAAAGAAAGGATCTTTAAGATGAACAAGTGCTAATGATTTAAGCATGTTTTAAGTTTTTTTTTAAAAAAATCTTTAGTTGTGTTTGTCTGTGTCCTTTAAAAAGTTTATATCTCTCGTACCTAATCTTAAATAGGTACCCACATGGCCTGGCCTGACATGGCCCAGCCCAGCCCAACAAGGTCTCATTTAGGTCAGATCCGGCCCTCATAACAAATGAGTTTGACACCTCTGCTGTACACTGTTAGGTTCTAGATATATATTTCTAATTTTTGTGTACATATATTACTTCTTCAAGTTCTATAGAAAGGTTAATCGGTTATGCCTTACCATTCTGTTTGCAAGATATTTACAAAAAATCCCAATGTGGTCAAATTTCATTTTTCCATTTCTAAGCAATTCTAAGTAGAATTACACCTTCTAAGTCCATTTATCGCACTCCAAGAAGCTTGAAGTGATGTAATCAAAGATACATGCTTTTCTTCCTAAGTACAATGATGATAGCTGTAACACAGGTTTATAATATATAAACCAAGCTTTGCAAATAGCATTTTATGCAGATATCACTTGACCCAAGGCTTGTCTTTTGAACCATATAATTAGTAGTGTTAGAGTTACACTCGAAAGTTACTAATACAAGACCTTGAGTAGGAATGGGCATGAACCAGGAAAATGCAGCTTGATTTGTGCTTCATGACATGTGCGGTTCATGAGTCACAGACCATCACAAACTTTTTAATGCTAGACAAACTGGTTCAGTTTGTGATATGGTAGAACACTCCCCCTGGCATGCTAGAGATACCAAACTGGCAGAGGATCTCCAGCTAACTTTCCTTTACCTGCCCTCCAAATTTGGTGAGGATTGGATTTACGAGGGCCAAGTTATGGCTCTCCAAAGAAGGTGCCCCCAGGAAAGTATTTTCTGGGGATATGACAGGTGCAGGTTCAAGAGGTTCAGAAGTGTTTAGAATGGATCTTGTGCAAGCTAGAGACACCAAGCTCACAACAGATCTCTGGTTGACTCTCCTTTACTTGCTCTCTGAGTTTGGTGAGGATTGGATTTGCAGGGTCTGAGTTAGGCCCCCCCCCAAGAAAGTACCTTATTCTTCATTGTTTACAATATAGGAAAAAAACAGCAAAAAAAGGCAAGGGCAATAGAAGCCCTGGAGAAAAGAATCAAAGTCTCATACAATCTCTGCAGTAGAAGGTATGGGGCATTTTTGCAAGCCCAGCAGTACCAGTGCAATGTTCCCAGCAGAACCAGTTCCATTGTGACACTACAAACCAAACAGGACTAAGGACAAGCCAAGAAAGTGCTTTTTGGGGAAATGTCAGGCACAAGTTCAAAAGTGTATAAAATAAACCTCCTGCAAGCTACACACAACAAACACACAGGATACCTCACCCTGCCACCTGCTTCTCTACAATCTCTCTAAGTTGGGGGAGGATCACATTTCTGGGGTCTCAGTTATAAGACCAGAGGTCTTCCCCGTGCTTTCTCTGGAAAAGACAGCTGCAGTTACATGAGTCTATGGAATGGCTCAGGAAGAAGCTAGTGACACCAAACTCACAGGGAAACATCATCTGGACGCACCCTTCACAGCCAGACAGTGGAAGCAAGGCAAGCATCCCTCCTGTGCTTGCAGCCTCTCCCACCAGGCTCTGAAGTACAGAAAGGCAGACATGACAAGGGACTTCAGATGGGGCTCCACAAGCAAGAGAAGGATGCCCAGTACCCACTGTTCTGACATTCCCCGCCCCCCGCCCCCCCATGGCTGAAACAACCCATGGCAAATTCTTGTACTATGTAGAGGAAAAAAAACACCTGCTGGGCTGGCCGGCCCATGCACAGTTCTCCAAAGGTAGATTTGGAAGGAAAGAATGGCAAACATGACAAGACCTTAACAGGGACTCCCCAAAGTTACCCCATGACAACTTGGCAGGAACCCCAGTCCCACCAGACCAGTGGAAATCAGAGTTTTCAAATCAAAGTGATTAGATGCAAACTCGTTTGTATAATAAAGATTGTACCATTTCTTGCCCAACCAGCTGTTTATGGACTGAAGTGCTGATTATGTTCATACACTGAAGTAATGCATGAGGATTATTTCAAGTATGTTCCTAAGTACTAGTTGTGCCTCTAGGGCTGCTTCCATAGTGGATGTTAGGACAGGCTCCTCTAGAATCTCCCCACGTTGGGGATGGATTACATTCCTGGGGTTTCAGTTATGGACCCTCCCAAAAGGTCTCCCACATTCAGGGCTGCTGCGTGGGAGTGCCAGCTGGTGCCAGCTGGCCTAGGGCCATCATGAGGTGCCCCCTCTCCTTACACACCTTGCCCACTATCTTCCCAATCTTGCCAAGGTTTCTCAAGGCTCAGGAAGCCTTGGTGAGGTCAGGGGGCATGGCAGTGAGCGTGCTCAGAGCCTGGCTCTGAGTACATCCGCTGTCTTCCTGACTTTGCTGAGACTTCCTGAGGCCCAGTCCATCTTAGCAAGGAATGCAGAGGGAGAGCAGGAAGCCCCTCCAAGAAAGGCACCCTTCCACAAACATCACTTTGTGAACCATGAACTGACCAAAGTTTGTAATGAGCTTCATGAGCTCGTTCATTCCCATCCCTAAATTCATCACAATAATATCATTGATGTCACCAGGCGGTATCATGTCTTTAACTGATCAGGTAAAAAACCCTGTCATTAAACAATTAGTATGTCAAAAATGCTAACTGCTGTGATAGGAGATAAAACACTTATTTGTATGTGGTGAGTAGTACTGAGTGTGTAGGACAAAAAGTGAAAAAAATGAATTCAGTCCTTCTGTCACTGTGATTAAAATCTACTACTATTGCAACAAATGCATATAATAATATAATGATAACTGAATGGAGACATTTTATGCCTACTCTCTCTCTTCCAGTGTTTCTATATGTAGGATTTTAGAAAGCAGCTTGACTTATAAAACAAATAGCCACTTTGTCATTACTTTTCAAAACATCCTAACGGATAAGGTATTTGTTCTATATTTTGCAAGCAGGTGTTTTTTCTGCACAATTTTACAAATCCATAATCTTTGAAAGATTCTGCAGTGAGTGTTGCAATCCTACCTGCTGCTAGTTGGGCCTAGAAATTTATCTTCCCTTCTGGTGCAACCCCCAAATCAAATCTTTCTTTCTTTCTTTCTTTCTTTCTTTCTTTCTTTCTTTCTTTCTTTCTTTCTTTCTTTCTTTCTTTCTTTCTTTCTTTCTTTCTTTCTTTCTTTCTTTCTTTCTTTCTTTCTTTCTTTCTTTCTTTCTTTCTTTCTTTCTTTCTTTCTTTCTTTCCTTCCTTCCTTCCTTCCTTCCTTCCTTCCTTCCTTCCTTCCTTCCTTCCTTCCTTCCTTCCTTCCTTCCTTCCTTCCTTCCTTTCTTTCTTTCTTTCTTTCTTTCTTTCTTTCTTTCTTTCTTTCTTTCTTCCTTCCTTCCTTCCTTCCTTTCTTTCTTTCTTTCTTTCTTTCTTCCTTTCTTCCTTTCTTCCTTTCTTCTTTCCTTTCTTTTCTTTCCTTTCTTTCCTTTCTTTCCTTTCTTTCCTTTCTTTCCTTTCTTTCCTTTCTTTCTTTCCTTTCTTTCTCTTTCTGCATGTTTATGACAAGAAAGTATTTCCAGATGAATGGATACTGTCCAAATGTTTGCTTTATGAAAATTAGCACTCAAAACAACAACAGAGATTTTCTCTCACAGTCAGTTTCCAATTCCTTGCTCACAGTGTTGCAGCACTATTTGTTCAAAAACAGCATCTCTGTAATACGCAGTGGTGAGTATAGATTTGGGTATGACAGGTTCATATCCATGCTCTTCCATGAAGTTTGCTGGGTGAGCCTTGGGTAACGCATTCCCAGATACTGTTGTGCAAATAAGTTGTGTAAAATTGTATTGTTTTGTACATTGCAAAAAGCTATAGAAATGATTAATATTTATAACAGGAATGAGTGTTTTACTACAGGAAGGGATAAAGTTCAGTACCTTTACTGGTAGTTTTCAAACTCCAGATGGCCATTCTCCAATTACCTGTTGATGGGATAGGAAGCCAAGCTCACTTCCTTCCACTGGCATTGTTTGCAGCAAAAATAGATCTAATGTATGCCCATACAAAAGCTCTTGCAGTGTCTGGCATGGAAGTCTTAATAGGATACAGTTCAAATATTGGAATGCTGTTGACTTTTATAGTGTCCAGCACTTTCAGTGCAGTAATCTATTCTTACCAATAAAAGTTAAGTCTAATCAAACCACTGAAACCAGTGTAGGTTGTGTGGTCTGCATGGATGGATACCAGGTGTTGATGGGGAGAAAGATAATGATTACAAGTGATCCCTGTCCAGCCTATAATATTAGCAAGTATTCAACATGTGACTGTATTATATTGTATGGATTCTGGGTGAATTCTAGGCAGATGCCAGACTGTGTCTCTGTGGATACTCACAACCAATATTCCCTCTAAGCTGTGGAGTCTTGTGAGCAAAAATTCTGCTTCATGAGCTACTGGCATTGAAGTTGTGAGGTATTGCATAAATTAGTTTGCTTTGGACATTTTTCCTGAGCTTAGGACAAAAATGTGTGAGCTGGAGGCTAAAACAAACATGTGAGCTAGCTCACACTAACTCAGTTTAGAGGGAACACTGCTCACAACATAACATGAACAAGGGCACATTACTTACTTTTTGAATTTCTTAAGTTTTACATTACACTCTAACTCAGTGGTCTTGAATGAGAGTCCTGTGGGCACCCACCAACACCTTTCCTGGTGCTTAGCAAGTAGGGTTGCCAGTTGTGGGTTGGGAAATAACTGGAGATTTAGGGGTGGAGCCTGGGAGGGCAGGGTATGGAGAGGGGCAGGACCTCAGCAGACTATAATGCCACCCTTTAAAACAGCCATTTTTTTTCCAGGGGAACCAATCTTAGTAATCTGGAGATCAATTACAATAGTGGGAAATCTCCAGGTGCTACCTGGAGGTTGGCACTCTACTGCCAAGTGTTTTTAGAAATTGTGTGGGGTGAGGTGGGACTTTAGTCCAGTGAGGCTTTTGATTAGCTACTGGAAATCTGATTGGCTGTGCAATTTTTAAAAATTGCTTCAGCAGCAGCTGCAACCAGCTCCTTCAGAGCACCAGTTCCTTCACAGTGTGACTGAAAATATGTTGTGTGTAAGCAAGGCAACTGTTGTAAACAATATGTTCATTTTAAAAGACATTCTGTTAAGCAAAGCTTCTGCCAGAAATGTTGAAGAATTACTATTAGATTTATGTATGACCTCCCTCCCTGATATTTTGTGGTTGACTCTGCCTGGCCCCATGGCAGCCCTTTTGCAGTTGGCTCTGCCCCTGCTAGGAGGCATCTTGTCGTTGCACGCCCCCCTCCCCTGTTTCAGAATTCCAAAGGTTCCCACAGGCAAAAAAATGTTGCCCCCCCACATATAGCTCTCATGCAGGCAAACCAAAAGCAGGATATAGTAATACAGTTCACCTGTTTCTTTTCACAGTCGTTTTCCTTCCATCCAGCTCCCTCCTCAACTTTTCTGTACAATGGAAAGCAGGGTGACCTTCATTCCAGTTTCTCAGTAGTTTCTCACTGGCTTATTTTATGACTGAGAACAAGGAAGTGGTTGTTGTGAAGTTCTGAATTTAATGTAAATGTAAACCCACTAGGGTTTAGAGGGGAAGGCTCAGTTTTTTGTCACTGCTCCTATTCCTTGGTACTTAGAATCCTAGAATCATAGAGTTGGAAGGGACCTCTAGGGTAATCGAGTCCAACCCCCTGCACAATGCAGGAAACTTACAAACACCTCCCCCTAAATTCACAGGATCTTTATTGCTGTCAGATGGCCAACTAGCCTCTGTTTAAAAACCTCCAAGGAAGGAGAGCCCACCACCTCCCGAGGAAGCCTGTTCCACTGAGGAATCGCTCTAACAGTCAGAAAGTTCTTCCTGATGTTGAGTTGGAAACTCTTTTGATTTAATTTCAACCCATTGGTTCTGGTCCTACCTTCTGGGGCAACAGAAAACAATTCCATACCATCTTCTATATGACAGCCCTTCAAGTAATTGAAGATGGTGATCATATCACCTCTCAGCCGCCTCCTCTCCAGGCTAAACATGCCCAGATCCTTCAACCCTTCCTCATAGGACTTGGTCTCCAGACCCCTCACCATCTTTGTCGCCCTCCTCTGGACCCATTCTAGCTTGTCTATATCCTTCTTAAAATGTGGTGTCCAAAACTGAACACAATACTCCAGGTGAGGTCTTACCAGAGCGGAGTAAAGCAATACCATCACATCATGTGATCTGGACACTATATTTCTGTTGATACAGCCCAAAATTGCATTTGCCTTTTTAGCCACCGCATCACACTGTTGACTCATGTTCAGTGTATTATCCACTAAGACCCCTGGATCCTTTTTGCACATACTACTGCAAAGACAAGTCTCCCCCATTTTATAACCATGCATTGGATTTTTCCTACCTAAATGCTGAACTTTACATTTATTCCTGTTAAAATTCATTTTATTGATTTTAGCCCAGTTTTCCAGCATGCCAAGGTCATCCTGTATCCTGTTTCTTTCTTCTTCTGTCTTTGCAACCCCTCCCCATTTCATATCATCTGCAAATTTAATAAGCATTCCCTCTATTCCTTCATCCAAATCATTTGTAAAGATGTTGAACAAAACAGGGCCCAGGAAAGATCCTTAAGGCACTCCACTTGTCACTCCTCTCCAAGAGGATGAGGAACCATTCACAAGCACTCTTTGAGTGCGATCTGTCAACCAATTACAGATCCACCTAATAGTAACAGGATCCAAACCACATTTTACCCACTTGTCAACAAGGATAGTATGTAGAACCTGATCAAAAGCCTTACAGAAATCAAGATAAATGACACCTACAGCATTCCCCTGATCCAGCAAGGTAGTCACTTTCTCAAAAAAAGAGATCAGGTTAGTCTGACATGACTTGTTCTTGAGAAACCCATGCTGGCTCTTAGTAATCACATCCATTCTTTCTAAATGTTCCAGAATCGACTGTTTGATGATTTGTTCTAAAACTTTTCCAGGTATAGACGTCAAGCTGATGGGTCGTTAGTTACCTGGATCCCCTTTTTTCCCCTTCTGAAGATGGGGAAAACATTTGCCTACCTCCAGTCTTCTGACACCTCTCCTGTTCTCCAAGAATTCTCAAAAATAATAGCCAGAGTCTCAGAAATTATATCTGCAAGCTCTTTTAGAACCCTTGGATGCAGTTCATCTGGCTCTAAGGACTTAGTTTCATTTAAAGAAACTAGGTATTTATATACTACCTCTACACTGATCCTAGGTTGGAACTTCATACCCTCCTTTTATGTTCTGTTTTTGCCATGTTGAACACTGTTTTCCCCAGAAGAGAAGACTGAGGAAAAGTAGGAATTGAGCAGTTCTGCCCTCTCATCATTACCTGTTACAATTTCACTTTCCTGCCCTTGCAGTGGGCCTACCATGTCTTTGCTTGTTTTCTTACTCTGAACATAAGAAAAGAACCCTTTTTTTGTTGTTTTTAGCATCTTTGACCAGCCTAAGCTTATACTGAGCTTTAGCTTTCCTAACTTTTTCTGTACAAGCACTGGTGATTTGTTTATATTCATCCTTGGTTATAAGACCCTCCTTCCAATTCCTAAAGGAGTCTTTTTTATTTCTCAAGTCTTTAGAGAGCTGTTTATGGAGCCACTTTGGCTTCTTTAGGCTATTTCCATTTTTTCTTCTCATAGGAATCATCTGTGATTGCACTTTCAGTATTTTGCTTTTAAGACACTCCCGCACCTCCTGAACCCCCTTCCTCCTAAGTATTTCTGACCATGGGATTATATACAGCATAGTTCTAAGTTTATCAAAGTTTGCCTTTCTGAAGTCCAACCTATAAGTCTATGTATAGCTTTTCCCTTCCCTAGGACTGTAAATTCCAAAATCACATGGTCCCTACTGCCCAGGGTGCCCACTATTTCCACTTCTTCAATCAATTCTTCCTTGTTGGTGAGAATCAAATCCAAGATAGCAGATCGCCTTGTTTCCTTCTTCACTTTCTGGAAAAGGAAGTTGTCAGCAAGATAAGTAAGGAATGTATTTAAGTTTTCATTTTTAGCAGAGTTGGACTTCCAGCAGATGTCCGGATAATTGAAATCTCCCATGATCACTGTATCCCTTCTCTTGGAGAATTTTGCAATCTGCTGTAAAAGTATCTCATCCAAGTCCTCTGCCTGGCTTGGTGGTCTATAGCAGACTGTCGGTGCGGACGCTAGCAGAGTGAGCGGTGTGATGAGCCCGACACTGAGCTCCAGGAAAGAAATCAGCCAGACACCTGCAACTAGTGCCAAAGTAGTGTATTTACATTATATACAGTACGTGCTCTCTAGTGCAGTCCAATATATTGATCACAGGAACAAAACGCTCCGCCAGCAAGTCAATTCTCAGAAAGAGACCTGTGCGTTACAGACACAGTTCATTTATAGTCCAGTCAGCCAATCCTGGCAGTGCATTGTCATGCTGACTCAGCAGGTTCCTTCACCTGTCCTCAGCCGGCTCAAAACAGCCTGCTGATAAGGTCACTGTGACCTAGCATGCCGGCTAGATCACCAGCTGTCATTGCAGAGCTGTCAACCTGGGTCAAGATAGATTCTTTCTCCAACACAGACCCCCACAATAATATCACTGTTATTTCCTACTCCTTTTATTTTTACCCAGAGACTCTCAACTGAGCTGCCATGCTCAGATTCACATATTTCCTCACAAGAATATACCTCCTTCACATATACTGCTATGCTTCTGCCCTTTTCATTTGCCTGTCCCTTTTAAATAACTTGTAACCTGAATCCTAATGTTCCAGTTGTGAGTGTCATCCCACCAAATTTCAGTAAGGCCTATTATGTCATAGTCTCCTTCCTGTATTAGGACTTCCTGTATTAGGATCTCTAGGGATGACAAGTCCGGTTGGTACACTTTGGGCTCCACCCCTCTGAGCAAGGAGTCTCCAATCACCACCACCTTCCTCTTCCTGTATTGGGGAGCAGAAGCTCCAGGCTTCTTATCCACAGGATCCTGAGAAACTTTGTTCAAGCTTCGTGGAAGCTGGGGAAGTAGCCCTTGTTCCAATGGTTCAGAATCAGTTACTGTGGGGAGATCCTGGAATCTATTGCTGAGCAGCAGAGGCTCAGAACATCTCCTCCTTCGGGTTTCATTTTTCCATGAACCCTCCTCCTGTGTTGGGTTCTCTTCTAATTGCTGAGATATCATTTCCTCTCCCTCCTTTTGTCCTTTCAAGAGCGCCTATTATGTCATAGTCTCCTTCCTGTATTAGGACTTCCAGTTCCTCCTGTTTGTTTCCCATACTCTGTGCATTAATATAGAGACATTGGAATCCACGTTTTATGCATCCCGAGGGTTTAGTTTCCGTAGAAACCGACAAGTTAACATTACCTAGCATATGTGCCACTCTCTGCAAATCTTTAATGTTCTTATTTCCAGTTTCTGGCATCATATGAGGCTTTGAATTATTGTCTCGCTCCCCCATACAATTTAGTTTTAAGCCCTCCTTATTAGGTTAGCAAGGCTTTTACCAAACACCCTTTTTCCTACTGCCGTAAGCTGCAAAGCATCTCCCAATAGAAGACCACCATCTCGAAAGCGTAAGCCATGGTCCAGAAATCCAAATATTTCCTGATGACACCATTGACGTAGCCAGTCGTTTATTTGAAGTATTCTTCTTTCTCGTCCTAAGCCACAGCCTTCAACAGGAAGCACTGATGAGAACACAACCTGTGTGCCCAGCTCCTTCACCTTCTGACCCAGAGCCACATTGTCTTTCTAATACATTCAGGGCTATGACGGGCAGTATCATTCATCCCTACGTGGATCAGCAAGAAAGGATAGTAATCCGCGGGCTTGATAAGTCTTCCAATCCTTTCTGTCACATGCTGGATGCGTGCACCCAGCAGAGAGCAGAGCTCTAGGGATGACAAGTCCAGTTGGCACACTTTGGGCTCCACCCCTCTGAGCAAGGAGTCTCCAATCACCACCACCCTCCTCTTCCTGTATTGGGGAGAGGAAGCTCCAGGCTTCTTATCCACAGGATCCTGTTCAAGCTTCGTGGAAGCTGGGGAAGTAGCCCTTGTTCCAGTGGTTCAGAATCAGTTACTGTGGGGAGATCCTGGAATCTATTGCTGAGCAGCAGAGGCTCAGAACATCTCCTGATTTTCTTTCTCCTTCGGGTTACATTTTTCCATGAACCCTCCTCCTGTGTTGGGTTCTCTTCTAATTGCTGAGATATCATTTCCTCTCCCTCCTCTTGTCCTTTCAAGAGCGCCTCATGAGTTTTGTCAAGCAAATCCTCACCTTCCTTTATACACTACCAACTGTCACTTGAAACTACTTGTGGGTAACTACCCACCTTTCTACAGAATCCCCAGACTAGACCTCTAGGCTAAGAGCCACAGGCCAAGAGCTCTCCACACTCAGCAACAGTTTACCAGTAGCTCTGTTCTAGATCCAAGCACCTTCTTCTATTGCGCTGAGCCACTTCTGCCTCTGGCAAGGATGAGCCTTGCAAATTAAAGGCTCAAGCCCCCACCACCTCTGACTCAACAGCCAGAGCAACAGGAGAGGGTGGGGCCAGCAACTACCCCCAGGCAAACAAGCTCTCCACACTCAGCAACAGCTTACCAGCAGCTCTATTCTAGATCCAAGTACCTTCTTCTACTGCAGCTGAATCAGTTCTTGAGTATAAGCAGTGGTGCAATACACAGTATTCATCTTTCTTTTCATGTATCCCTGTTAAAACCATGTGCCAAATTAGTCCCCCCCCCCCCCCAAAAAAAATTTGTCTTCCCAAAGGTAAAAACTAGATTTTAAGGTTGTCAGGCTTCTTGCTATGTTGCCCTCTGCCAATGGTTTCTTTTGTGTAATCTCTGAGTAGTGCTACCTTTATAAGAGCCTCATCATATCCTCTGTCTTTGGCCACGTTACATGAGTAGTTTTAGTTTGCATTTCTAGATTTGCTGGGATAAGCTAAGATATCACTCAACTCCAAATGTTAAGGACTCTTGAAAATATGTAATTCCATATGGACATTGAATTCTGCTAAAAGGATGGGAGTTGTTGACATTTTCTAATGTTTCACTGAACTTCTGTCTGGAGCATCTGTATGCTGTTTTATTAAAACTAGCATAAAGTGTGGGCTGCCCCAAATTTAATAAGTAACACACACACACACACACACTAAAGAACTGGAAGCAGATGGCCAAAAATCACAATAAAAAAGAAATTAAGATGGTTGTCAAAACACAGTGCCCTTGTAAGCACAAATGAGTGATCTTTTCTGGGCAAGCATACAAGAGGAAAATGTATTTAGACAGGCAATGCTTCTTAATAATGGCTATAAAATAAGGAGGCTAAAAGCCACTTTATAGGCTCCTTCCAATTTTGCACCTTTTTTCTATGCTGTGTTTAATGCTGGGTATGTTTTCTGCACTGTCTTCCTGTGTGCCACATGACATTTCTCATATTATTTGCATCTCAGTTGAATACATAAATCACTTTAGTGAAGCAATTCTGTAAATGCTAAACAACCAAAAGAAAGCCACATTGATAACAGATCTCCTCGTTTTCATGGGAGTAGATGCAGGTCAATATGGAATTTTTGAGTCACACAACACCTTTCAGATGGGAAGAGATTTAAAGTCCATTAACCTATTAGTGCCTAATGTTTGTCTTACTGATTATACATATAGGTGTTTAATGTGCTGCAACGTATTTTCTCAGAAATAATATCCTTTGAGTCCTAAAAAAAGTATAGATAGGACTGGAGACTTAGGCCTGATTTAAACAAGTCCCTGGGTATGTATGTAAAGTTTACCTTGTGACATACCATCTGCCCAGGATCACAATTTAAGTAGGCTGCCTGAATTGCATGCACAGTGTTAGCACGCTAGAGATAAGTGAAATTGTGGGATTTGCTTTGAAATATTGGATGCCATTAGACAAAACCAATCTCACATCTCTAGGAATTCAGGAACAGCCTGTCCTCTATTCAATGTCTGTGTTTTGCTTTTAGACATTTGTGCACATCGTGAGGAAGTGCCAAATATTCCGGAAGTGGAGGAGTTATAGACATCTCTGAAATGTTGTGGGGGAAACGGGGAAAAGGGAGATGTTGGCTTGGATGAACATAGAAAAACACAGTTTTGTGGCAGGTCACTCTAGCTCTCATTGACCTTGGCACTGTTATGTGAGTCATATTTTAGATACATTCACTGTCCTTGAACAATTTCTCTAGTGTTTTAGGGCACAAACATGCATTTCTTCCGCATGAAATATGCTGGCCTGATTCTCCCCTCCTTTTCTTCCTCTCAGTCCTCTGCCAAGACAATCCAGATAATCATTCATGTTCTCTGAGCTTTATTTCTGAGGAGTTGGGAGACCCAATTAAGGAAAAAGGTTTTACCAATGTTTGAAGGGAAGTAAACAAACCAGACACAAAGCAGTGGATTGATTCAGGTGGGTAGCCATGTTGGTCTGAAATAATAGAACAAAGTTTGAGTCCAGTGGCATCTTTAAGACCAACAAAGTTTTGCCCCCCCCAGTCGGAATAAAAAGACACAGTATGTTGGATAAACCGTTCCGCTTTATTAAAGATAACTTAATCAACTAGAATGTCAAGGGGTATAGGCCTAAAAGGACAAGCCCTTGGGTCAACCACAGGACCCCGCCTTGTCCTTAGAGGGCAAGCCACCCTGCCTCCAGCACGACCCCAATATTCTGGCTGGTGCTGAGCTGCCAGGCCCAAACTCCACCTCCACTTAGGCCAGCATCAATCCCTCTGGAAAGATCTGCCCCGGTGAGGCTTTGCCATGATCTGCACTCCCCGCATTGAGCCGTACAGCCCATCTGCAGTTCATACAGACCACCTGCACCTATTGGTGCAGGGCCATAGGTGCTCCCCTGAACAAACACTGTAGCTCATACCTCATCCTGCCACCGCCACCGCCAATGCCAAGCCTCTGCTTAGGCATTAGCACCCACCGGACGGCCCAGAGTTGACCACAACCCCAGCCTAATCTCTTCCAAAAAGGCCCGGTTACCCAATTCAGATCAATGCATCCCATCCGGCCTATACAAGGCGGCATCCTCGACTCATATGGCCGGATGTGGGAGAAATATCCCTAAACCCCCCTCCATGACTTTCTGCAAGGCCCTATTGGCTTTGCACCTGGCGCGTTCTATCCCAGCAGGGGACAAAGCATGCCACCAGACTCTGTGTGGCAGAATTGCTGACCACACCAACAGAACTCCTGGCCATCTCTGCTTAATGGCCTGCATATTGTCCCACACCTGCAACGAAAGGGCCTTCTCCTTCATAAACCCAAGGTCATTACCACCAAGGTGGATGACCAAAATGTGTGGAGGAGGCACACTCCTCCCATGGAACAACAGTGGCATGATCCCTGGCCAACGCAGGCTGCGGCGACCCAGCCACTCCACAATTGCCCACTCACTAAGAGCCAGCTGGGTGCCAACTGGTGATCTTCTGGCCTGGTGGGCAGCCCAAAAAATCATACTGTGCCCGCAGATGAGGATTTGACGCCTCTCCCTATGAGCCACAGCACCTGAAAAACAGAAAAGAGTCACAACCCAGAAAATACATGCCAACCGGCAACATAACTACTACCTGCCCCCCCCCACGATCTCACTGAAAGGCCAATGGGTGCACATATGACCTGTAGGCAGACGACCGCCAATGGCCCAACTGCTGTATGGCCCGAGGGGTGTAGCCCATAGCTGCCACAGTGGATGTGGCACCAATTCAGAACAAATGTGTAGCGAATTTAACCCCCCCTAACCCCAACTTCGCCAATGCCTTACTGGTCACTGCCCAAAACTGGTATTTAGTTAGGGGGGAACCCCCACTATGGTGAAACAAGGGGCCATTGCCCTCTCCCCTGAGCAATATATACAGCTCCAATGCAGTGATGGGGCACAGCTCCGGTGAAACACACCGCCCAATTGTAATTACTGTGCCTCTCTGATGCTGGTCTGTTTTGGACTGCCTTACTGTCACCCGAGCTTGCCCCCCTTCAAATTTGATGTTCTTAGCCTGAAGCGCCCGTTCAGAGGTATCCTTTTTCAACTGCACCACCAACTCACTGATCCGCAGTGTGCCGAAAAAGGCCAGCAAAGAGGCCGCATGAAAAAGTGCGGCCTCAAAGGAAGATAAACATACAGGCCAAACCCTGTAAAGCCCCTTCAACACTGAAGGAGATATGGGCTGCCGGGCATCCACCCACGGCCCGCGTTCCCTTGCCCAACCTTCCAGCATCTTCCTAACTCTGAAGTTGCCAGTGCCCTCAGCAAGGCCCTGAGATTTCCTTATAAATGACAGTGCAGCCAATTGTCCCTTAATTGACTTGAGCCCCAACCTTCTGCCCTTCTGATGAATGCACAATTGCAATATGTGAGCCACCGGGACCGGCCAGCTATCCGGAAGCCCCGCCAGGTTCCTAAAAACCCAGAATTGCGCCACCGCCCTATCATAAACTTTCCGAGTGCTCAGTGCCAGAGCTAATCGAATTGCCCTACCAGCTTCAGCTTCCCAAGCTGCCACAGGTCCAATGGCATTCGTGCTGGCTGCAGATCCGCATCCGGAGCGAACTGGTGAAAACGCTCGATCTGTTGACGAGATAGAGCGTCTGCCACCCCATTGCACACTCCCGGAACATGCCTTGCCAGGAACAAATGTTCAAACAAAGGCATCGCAATGTGAATGCCCACACAAGATTCATAACTGCTGGAGACTTGGATGACAGGGAGTTGATAACATGTACAACAGCCATGTTATCACACCAGAAATGAACTGTGTGGTTGGCCAGCTGCTCTCCCCAAAGCCAAACCGCCACTACAATGGGAAAGAACTCCAAAAAGGTGAGGTCCCGACAGAGTCCAGTGGCCAACCACGTAGCAGGCCACTGCTCAGTGCACCAGTGTTTCCGAAAATATACCCCGAAACCAGTGGCCCTTGCTGCATCAGAGGAAATTTGAAGCGCCGCTTCTATCTTCAAATCCTCCCGCCAAAATGAAATCCCATTAAAGGATTCCAAAAATGCCTCCCAAACCTCCAGGTCCCTCTGCATACCTGTGTTCATCCGAACTCTATGATGAGGAAGCTGCAGGGACCCCATGGCGTCACATAGCCACCTCAAGAAGGCCCTACAAGGTGCAACAACCTTTCATGCAAAGTTGAGGTGCCCCACTAACTGCTGCAGCTCCAAAAGCAACACCTTGCACTGCTTCTTAAGAGATGCTAAACGATCCCTCAGACCCTCCACTTTATCTGCAGGCAGCCGTGAAGCTTGCCGAATAGTGTCCAGCTCAATGCCTAAAAAGGTAATCACCGAGCTGGGGCCCTCTGTTTTTTCATGGGCCAACGGGACCCCTAGCTCCCCTGCCAGGTCCTCAAATGACCGTAACAATCTGGTGCATTGCCCAGACCCCGCCGAGCCCATGAAAAGGTAGTCATTCAGGTAGTGCACTGTGTTGTTCAACCCAAACTTAATCCGAAGCGCCCATTCCACAAAGGAACTAAACCGCTCAAAAGCAGCGCAAGATACTGAGCATTCCATGGGTAGGATCCTAACTATGTAATATTTTCCCTCAAAGGAGAAGCCCAGGAGATCAAAATCTTCCGGATGTACTGGTAACAGTGCTGACTTAATGTCTCATTTTGCCATTTCAGCCCCCCACACCACAACCCCGTACTGCTTTGACCGCTTGGTCAAAGGAAGTATACCTGACCGAACAGAGAACGTCCAAAATGGCATCGCTCACTGAGCTGCCCTTGGGGTATGACAAGTGGTGTATCAAACGGTATTCCCCCGACGCCTTTTTTGGCACCACCCCAAGGGAGACACCCTTAAATTAGGCACTGGCGGAGCATCAAAGGGGCCAAGTACCCTCCCCTCCAAACATTCCTTGGCTATTTTCACCCTAACCACGTGTTTCATCCCAACCACTGAACGAAGGTTAGGGGCCATACAAGGGACTCTAGGTCCCTGATACGGAATCCTAAATCCAAAACTAAATCCCTCCAGTAAATAGGCCCTGTCGGCAGCCAAGGGATAATTGCCCAACCACCGTCTAAGTACCTTCAGACGTATGGGGCTGGGCCCCTTTTCCAGGTGGCTGTGGATTGCTCCCACCACCGGGGCACTTGGCATTCCCCTTGGTTTTTGACCTGCTGCAGGCTGAGAAGGCATGCAACCCTCCACATAGCGGGCACTCGTGTTTGAATTTACAGGCTTTTCTAGCACACACGCCCTTGGAAGTAAATTCCCAGCATAGAAGCTGAGGTTGAACCGACTGACCCGCCGAACTGCGGGCACCAACAGTGTTCTGCTGCCTGTGCACCAAATGCCCACTATCTGCCCTATCACCTGTATTGGGCTTTGCCGGGGACATCAACTGCAGCCAGTTAATTTGAGTTTTAACAATTTATTGATAGCATATGGTTACACAACTTAATTATTTCTTAATTATTTCAGTATTAGCCCATATGACATTTCAATCCCCCCTCCCTCCTATATTGACTTCCTCGAGGTTATAAATTCAAATTCAATACTAAAGGTACTACTAACTGATCCAAATTCAATATATATGTTCTTACTACTAAAAAATTGTCCAATGTCTTTTTACTTTCCACTCTTTCTCCATATATCCTTTAAATTTCCTCCACTCCCTTTTGAATATCTCTAAATCATAGTCTCTTAGTGTTCTAGTTAGTTTGTCCATTTCACACCACGATAAAACTTTCATGGTCCAGTCCCATTTCTCCGGTATTTTTTCTTGCTTCCAAAGCTGCGCGTATAATGTCCTAGCAGCTGATAGCAGGTACCAAATTAAAGTCCTGTCTTCCTTTGGAAATTTTTCTAATTGTAATCCAAGCAGAAACGTCTCTGCAGTTTTCTTAAAATCATAGCCCAAAATTTTGGAGATTTCTTGTTGTATCATCTTCCAGTATTCTTTCGCTTTTTCACATGTCCACCACATATGGAAGAAAGAACCTTCATGTTTTTTACATTTCCAACATCTATCCGACATTTTCTTGCTCATCTTAGCCAGTTTTTTCGGGGTCATATACCACATGTACATCATCTTAAAACAGTTCTCTTTTATACTCTGACAAGTTGATATCTTCATTGAGTTCTTCCAAAGGGGTTCCCATGCATCCATTTGTATTTCTCTATTCACGTTGATTGCCCATTTGACCATTTGAGACTTTACTACTTCTTCTTCTGTAGACCATTTCAATAATAACTTATATACTTTTGATATCAGTTTTTCATTATCACCTAGCAGGACCCTTTCCAGTTCTGTTTGTTCTCGTCTAATTCCCTTCGATTTTATGTCATTTTCCATCAAGCTTTTAATTTGTTGGATTTGAAACCAATCATACTTGTTATTTAGCTCTTCTGAGGTTTTTAATTCAATTTTGTCTCCTTGAATCTTGAGCAGTTGATTATATGACATTTCTCTTTCTTCATCAGATTCTGCTGTTATTTTTATTACTTCTGCTGGCACTATCCACAGCGGTTTTCTCTCGTCCCCATATTTCTTATACTTTATCCAAGTACTTAGTAAGGTATTTCTAACATAATGGTGAGAGAAAAAACCATCCATTTTATTCTTCCCATAATACATGTACGCGTGCCAGCTGAATTTATTTCCGTGAGCTTCTAGCCATAAAGGTTTTTTGTCTAACAGCATTATCCAATCTTTTATCCATGTCAAACAGACTGCATCATGATACAATCTTAGATCAGGAAGTTGAAAATCTCCTCTCTCTTTGGCATCCGTTAAGATCTTCATCTTTATTGTTGGTTTCTTTCCGGCCCAAATAAAATCAGAAATTTTCCTTTGCCATTTGTTAAATTGTTTTGCATCTTTTACAATCGGGATGGTGTGAAACAAATACATTATCCTTGGCAAAATATTCATTTTAATTGCAGCTATCCTGCCCAGTAAGGACAAGTTAAGCCTATTCCATTTCAGCAAATCCTTGTCCATCTTACACCACAGTTTTTCATAATTGTTTTTAAATAGATCGATGTTCTTCATTGTTATCTCTATTCCAAGGTACTTAACTTTGGTTGTGACTTCACAACCCGTCACCTTTTGTAGTTCTTTTATTTTATTTGGTTGCATGTTTTTACATAAGAATTTCGATTTCTCCTTGTTTATATATAATCCTGCTAATTCTCCTTACTCTTTTATCTTAGCTAGCAGCAATGGTGACACTTGAATCGGATTCTCCAGTATGAACACTATATCATCTGCAAAAGCTTTGTATTTATAAGAGAATCTTCTGATTTTTAAACCTTCTATTTCTTCATCTTTTTGAATTTGTTGTAGCAGAATTTCAAGGGTTATTATAAACAACAATGGTGATAACGGACATCCTTGCCTTGTTCCTTTACTCACTTTCGATTCTTTGGTAAGATCTGCATTTATACACAGTTTTGCATGCTGATCCATATATATTGCTCTTGTCATTTTTATAAATTGTTCCCCTAGATTAATTTTTTCCATTACCGCAAACATAAAGTCCCAATTCAAGTTGTCAAAGGCTTTCTCTGCATCGACAAAAAATAAGGCCGCTTCCTTTTCTGGATGTTTCTCATAGTATTCCACAACATTACATTGTCTCTTATTTGTCTTTTAGGAAGAAATCCGGCTTGGTCTTTGTTTATAAACTTGATCAGATATTGTTTCAATCGCTCTGCTAAGATTCTTGTATAGATCTTATAGTCATTATTCAACAATGAGATTGGTCTATAATTCTTTACATTTGTAGTATCTTTATCTTCCTTAGGAATCAAAGAAATTACCGCTTCCCTCCAAGTCTTTGGAATTTTCCCTTCTTCTCTTATCGTATTTAACAACTTCAACAGTTTGGGTATTAATTCATCCTTAAGAGATTTGTAAAATTTTGATGTAAATCCATCTGGCCCTGGGGCTTTACCCTCTTTCATTGCTTTTATTGCTGCTTCTACCTCAATTTTCTCTATTGGGTCATTTAATGTCTTTTTCATGTACTCCGTCAAAGGTGCCACCTGAATGTTTCATAGATACTCTTCCACTTTTTCTTTGCTTATGTTCACACCTTTGAATAAATTTGCATAATATTTAAAGAATTCTCTTTTAATTCCTTCTTGATCCACTATTGTTTTCCCATTTGCCATAATTTTATTTATAGTTTTATTTTCTTTCTTTTTTTTTAATTGCCAGACCAAATATTTACCAGGTTTGTTCGCAGTTTCAAACGATTTCTGTTTCAAATTTTTTAAGTTCCATTCTAGTTCTTTATTCAGCAAATGCTTAACTTGGGATTGTAATATCGTAATTTCCTTTATTAATTTCTTTTTCCCTGGTCTTTTTTTCAATTCCCTTTCTTTTTTATTTATTTCATTTTGCAGTGCTGACAACTTTTCTTCTTTTGCTCTTTTGTCTTTATTATTCAATGTAATTAATAGTCCCCCCATTACTGCTTTGTAGGTGTCCCATACTGTTTGAAATTCCATATCCTCCGTTTCATTTATTTGGAAGAATGCTGCAGTCTCCTTTTCTAAGAATGACACAGTGTCTTTATTTTGTAGTAAATCCTCATTAATTCTCCATCTTCTTGTTTTCCTTTGCAATTTTGCAGACCAACATATTGGATTGTGATCCGCCCAAACCTTTGGCAGAATCTCAATTTTTTTTGTTATGAGGTCCAAGCTTTGGGAACCCCATAACATGTCTATTCTAGAGAAAGAATTATGTCTTGCTGAGAAAAATGTATAGTCTCTTACTTCAGGGTTGAACTTTCTCCAAATATCTTCTAAATTTTCCTGTTTAATCAACTCAAAGAAAGAGTTGGGTAGCTTCCCTTCTTTTTTTCATTCTTCTTTTGACTTGATCTGTCAAGATTATTTTGTATTGTCCTATTAAAATCACCCATCATCAATACCTGATCATGTCTTTTCATCCATTTGTCGATTTATGTCTTTGAAAAATTTATCTTTAGCTCCATTGGGCGCATATAGTCCTAATAGTAATGTTTTTTTCACCTCCATCATCACCTCGACAGCAATATATCTTCCTTCTTTATCTTTAAAAATTAATTTTGGCTCGAGTTGTTCTTTGATGTAAAAGACCACTCCTCTTTTCTTTTGCTCTGCTAATGAAAAAAATTCCAACCCCAAATTTCTATTCCACAAAAATTTACTGTCTTTATGTTGTATATGAACTTCCTGTAAACAGAGTATATTACATTTTTGTTTTTTAATCCAATGAAATGTTCTTCTTCTTTTCTGTGGTGAATTTAGTCCATTTATATTCCAAGATAGTAATTTGTACTCCATTATGATGTTGATTCTTTATTTTCTTCCAAAAAGCTATGCATCTCTTGTTCGCTCCTTATTGTAATCCTCTTGCCATTTTGTTCAAATCCAAGACCCTCCGGTATTATCCATCTATATCTTGTGCCCTCTCCACGCAGCTGGTCAGTTAGCCTCTTGTATTTCTTCCTATCACTGATTACTTGTCTTGGTAGCTCTTTCATTATTTTAACTCTGCTCCCTTCTATGGCCCAGGCTTTTTGGTACCCTTTACTCAAAATCCTCTCTGCCACCTCTTTTGACCTTAGTCTTATGACAATATCTCTGACCCGCTGAACTGCGGGCACCAACAGTGTTCTGCTGCCTGTGCACCAAATGCCCACTATCTGCCCTATCACCTGTATTGGGCTTCGCCGGGGACATCAACTGCAGCCAGTTAATTTGATCCCAGGGAAGACTGGGATTGACTGCGGCCCTCATTCTGAAGGCCTCGTCGTATTGCAACCATGCAACCCCAATGAAGTCTCTATATGCACGGTGCACTATATCACAATATTGGAAAAGGGCTGCAGCCTGTAAAGGTTGTGCCCTTGCTATCACCCCCGCATAAATCAGGAACCCTGGCAGCCACCTTTCTACGTTTCAGCTTCTCCTTGTCGTCTAGCTCCTCTTTGTCTTTCTTTTCTAGTTCTCTAAATAGGAGACTGAAAACGTCCACATATCCACCCCTCAGTATTTTCTCCTGGTTGGCCATTGCCAAATGATCACCCAAGGGCAATGCGGTGTCGCCATATGGCAGGACTTGGAACGGTATGGACCCATAAGGATTCGGTGGATAGTGCCACTCACCCCAAGGATGCCCCGGCCATGCCCCTTGTTGCAGCAACTGCTGCTGCCCGCCCCACGGCAGCACACCCAGTGCTGCCTGTGAAGTAGAGGCGCCTTGCGATGCTGGCGTATCCACCGACTGCAAAGGGGCTGTGAAGCAGAACCGACCACGTTCTGGCTTTGAAGCGGGGTACAAGGTGCACCCCAAGCCCAAGAAGGTCCCGCCTGACTGTATTGCCCAGAAGGGGCCAACTGCCCAGGCGATGACACCGCCATACCCGGTGTATTGTGGATAACCGACGGCTAGGGGAGGCTCCATGGCAAGTTGGAAGCTGATGCTGCAATGGGGACTTACCAGCTACCTCCGAAGGAGTAACAGCAACCGCCACTGCCGGGGTTGTCTCCACCACCGCCCCTCCTGCGCCAGGATCCATAGGCTCCTTGCCGGGGGCCTCTCTTGTGTCCACCTCCACTTCCAGGTCCAATTCCTGCTGCATATCCGAGCCGACAACCATGCCCTGTAACGCAGAAAGGCGAGCCAACACCTCCTTTTCAAAAGTCAACTTGGATGAACGGCCCATTGCCCTACGGCGCCCTTCCCATGTGGGAGCCCCTACAGCACCCCTCTGTTGCTCCAAAGCATCCAGCTGTCCAATGATGGCCTGCCGTAGCTGGGCCTCCTCAACCAAGTCACCAGGCGGCTTAGCTTGCTGCCCCCTCTTTCTAGCGGGCTGTTTTCCCTTAGAGGGGCCCTGACCCTTCTTGGGAGCCATCTCCCCTTACTAACCGCCCTTTTACCTGACCACCCCTCAAGTAACCGAGCTCCCCACACATGGGCAACCAATGTTCTGAAATTAATATAAAAAGAGCACCCTGACCTGGCTACTTGAACCCAGCTTCCACCGGGATCGACTCAGGTCGTGAACAGAGTTTAGGACTGCAGGCCTGCAGCTTAACCACTCTGCACAAAAGAACTGCTATATGTGTGCTTGGGGAGGGGGGCAGGCACCGGAACTAAGTCCCACTACCCTATTAACCAACCGGGGTGTGTGTGTGAGTACACACTCCTGCCCTCACGTGTGTGTGTGTGGGGGTGTATAGGCCTCCGGTCTGGCTTTCATGCCCAACGACCCCTCTCCTGCCTACTCCCAAAAGCACCCCCCCAACTTGCAGTCAGCTGGAACTCCTGCCTCCACGGGAGGGAAGGGGGGAGGTGACTAGGCCACCGGCCTGGCGTCCGCGCAGAACAACCCCTCTCTAGCCTTCCTCTAAAAGCACCCCCCAACATGGCTTCAGCTAGAACACCAGCACTCAAGAGAAAAGCCGCTGCTCGCACAGAAGCTGGCAACGCCTCACACCCGTTCTTCGATGCTGCTCGCACGCGCCGCTGCGCCCAGGCTCCCGCGTGATCAAAGCAGCTCAACAGGTGCTCTCCCTCCGAGAGCCGAAGAACAAGGGTGTGGGTTTGGGTAGGGCTGGGGCCTTTATAGCCCTGACGCCATGCCCCACAAGATGTCCCCGGATGACGGAGATGATGGGGGCCAGCATTCCCTCCTTCCGGGAGGGCAACAGTGGCTCCCAGCCTCTAGCCGGCAAAGCTGGCCCGGCTGGGAAGGGGCCGATCTTATTCAAGGTATGAGCTTTTATGTGCACTCGCGCTTGTGCATGCACATGAAAGCTCATACCTTGAATAAAACTTTGTTGGTCTTTAAGGTGCCACTGGGCTCTAACTTTGTTTTAAAACATTGGATTGATTTTGATAGTTCTTCCCTGCACAGATAAGGTGTGTGTCCATCATTCAGATACACTAAAATGAGGAGGAAATTACCTTATTTTTCGAACCATAAGACGCACCCCCCCCAAAAAAAAAGTGGGGTGGAAAGAGTTTGTGTCTTATGGAGCGAAGAGTGTATGCCAGCAAGGCTGAGGGGGGTGCTGAGGTGGGAGGCGAGGGTGAGGGGGATGGGTGGCGCTGGGTCCCGTTGGCTGCCTCTCCCTCCACCGGTGGGCCAAGGCGGGGAGACGGAGCCTGGCCTGCCTGTTTGCCTGCCAGGTCTGCAGGAGAGCCGCCGCCGCTATCGTCGCGGGTGTGCCCGGTGGAATCTGCCGGTACAGGCAGGGAGACGGAGCCTAGTCTGCCTTTTTGCCTGCCAGGTCTGCAGGAGGGCCGCTGCTATCATTGTCTTGAAGAACTGCGAGTACCGGCTGATTCCACCGGGCACCCAGGCTGCGCCGCCTTCTTCATTGGAGCCTCCTGGGTCAGTCTCCGTGGAACGCCATGGCATTCCACAGCAAACGTGCACAACCACCCAGAGCAGCCCCCCGTCGAGTGTGCAGGGCTCTATAGGGGAAAGCAGAAGAGCAAAGCACTCTCCCTCCACCCCCGCAATCTCAATTCATAAGAATCATGTCTGAAAGGGGAGAGTCCTAGTCCTCCCCCCAAGCATCTCCGGTAAGAAATTCATGGAGCATTACGCTTATAGAGGAGAGCACATGGGCACTTCGGAATTGAAGCTGTCTTGGTCTTCAGGGAAAACTCCTACCTACAGTGATCTCCGAGAGAACTGAGTTTAAAAAATGTTTAAAAAGGGGGGGGGGGGAGAGAAATAGCAGGGGTTTTGGGGGGAGGGGGAATAATCAAAAGCTATGGGCCCACCAGAAGAACCGCACCGGACCCAAGGCGTTCACATGGTGAACATGCCCGAGGTTCTCGCAGGTCTCAGCAGCTGCTGTGGGGGCACACAGGTACGGTAGTTCCAGCGGCTCTGGCTGGGCTCGGCTGCTGCTGCTGCCGCCCTGCAATCACATCTTCCTGCAAGCTCTGGGGCAGGCAGCACCTTCAAGCAGAGGATCTCACAACACCCCCCCTCCCTCCCGCTCGTCTGGTCTGTACCCTCCCTTTGGAGGAGAAAAAGGGGCTTGTGCTAACGATGCCGGGGCTGATCAAAGCCTTGCAAAGAGCGGCCTCCCCCCCCCGCCTTCTCCCTGGCGTGCCGGGCTTTTGCGCCCGTTCTCCACGCTACCTGCCTGAAGGCCGCCACTTCTTGCAGCCGTGGCTGCTTCTCCTCTCCAAGTCCCCATTCTCTCTCTTGCTCCCTCGGTTCCTGGGCTCAGTCTGGGAGCCGCAGCAGCTGCGGCGGCAGCCGAGTTTCCCCCCCGCCTTGCCTCCACTCCCCCCCCCCTTGGTTTCCCATGCTGGCTGAATGTAACTTGACCATTTCAAAAAAGTTTGACATAGAACTTGAACATTTCCACATTCCACCCGAGCGCAAAACCGCTCTCCTCTATAAGCGTAATGCTCCATGAATTTCTTACCGGGGGTGCTTGGGGGGAGGACTGGGACTCTCCCCTTTCAGACATGATTGTTATGAATTGAGATTGCAGGGGTGGAGAGAGAGTGCTTTGCTCTTCTGCTTTTCCCTATAGAGCCCTACACACCCAACGGGGGGCTGCTCTGGGTGATTGTGCACGTTTGCTGTGGAATGCCATGGCGTTCCACGGAGACTGCCCCAGGAGGCTCCGCTGAAGAAGGCGGCGCAGCCTGGGTGCCCGGTGGAATCTGCCGGTACTCGCAGTTCTTCATGACGATGATAGCAGCGGCCCTCCTGCAGACTTGGCAGGCAAAAAGGCAGGCCAGGCTCTGTCTCCCTGCCTGTACCGGCAGATTCCACTGGGCACCCCAGCTGCGCCGCCCTTTTCAGCGGAGCCTCCCGGGGCAGTCTCTGTTGCGTTCCCCTTCCTGAGCCGGAGTTGGCTTTGGCTGCCCTAGTAGAGCCAGGTCCTGCCTGCTGCCCCGGGTTTGGTCTTTGTTTAGAGTCTGGAATGGAGGACTTGGACTGGGTACTGGGGCCATTCGGGGTGTGACATTCCTGGGTCTGATAGTGGCGAGGGAGACAGATGTGAGCCCAGCAGAGAGAGTGCGAAGCTGGTTAGTGGCACGGACTCGTTCCAAGCGGGCTGGCAGGGTGCATGCAAATGCTTGCATTGCTTCAGTTACCCAGGAAGAGCAGAAGTGGTTACTGGGCCGTTCGGGTGTGACATTCCTGGGTCTGATAGTGGCGAGGGAGACAGATGAGGCCTTTTGCTGCCACCCAGGGGCTACCTGGCCCGGTCAGAGCCCATGCATTGAACTCTGGGTTGCCCTGAGCATGGAGCGACTGCATGGCCCGAAGAATAGGGAGAGGCCAGGCCGGGTGTGGTGACTGGGCTGGGTGGAGGCTCCGAAGCAGGAAGCGGAGGCTGCAGAAGTTGCTCCCGGTGCTGGGTTTGCAGTGCTGAGAGGCTCCTGGCGGCGGTTTAACTGGCAAGATTGGAGGGGTTTTTTTTTGTTTTGCCAGGATTGAGAGGGGGAAGGTGCCCAGATCTAGGTGCACAGCTTCAAAAAATTTTTTCCTGTTTTCCTCCTCTAAAAACTAGATGCGTCTTATGGTCCGGTGTGTCTAATGGTCCGAAAAATACGGTATCTTGGTTGCACAAAATACATCAGGAACATTTTGAAAATATTTAAGAGACTTAGGGTTTATCTAGGTGAACAATGAAATGTTACCATATTTTGACTTTTGTGTGATATAATCCAACGTGCATACAATATACTGCATACATGGGAGGAAGTGAATAGGGTTCCCAACCCACCAGCACAGGATTGGCCAGTGGGGGTGCCTCACTCCCAAAGAGCTCAGATGGTACCTGATGTGCCCAGTGTGATGATGTCATCCAGAAATGACATAATCACATCAAGCACGTTGCATGGGGACACTCTAAGAATTTGGTATAAAACTCTATGGCACCATAAAGTTTTATACCAAAACACTAGAGTGTCCCCACATGATGTGCCTAGAATGCTTATGTCACTTCCGGGTGATGACATCACACTGCACACGCTTTGTGTGCATGAGGGAGGTTCCTCCCCACCAGCAACCAGGTAGAATCTGGCAACCCTAGTAGTGGAAGAACCTTGTGTAGATGGAGAATGGAAGTGGATGGAAAGTCATATTCACTTAAGAAATGTTTATCTTGTTTGCTTTATAGTGCAATCCTATACAGAGCTACAGCCTTCTAAGACCCAAATTCTGCAGTGCCAAACTAGGGAGAAAGTAGCTTTCTTTGTTTACAAATGTTTTAAAATTTAAATTTAAAATTTGTTTGATTGTACGAACAGTGTGAGAAGAAAAGTGCTGTGCAAATTGAATGTTCTAATTTCCAGTCATTTGGAAAATAAGCATTAAATATGATGGTTTAATGTACTGAGTAATACATTACAAAATGTAATAAAGACAAGCCAATAGCTTTTGGGTGCCATTTTTATATTACAAACATCCATGTGTAAAAAAATATCAACCACAGAAGCAAACTATGTAATGAAATATATTTGAAGCAAAAAAACAAACCAATCCATCTATCTGTCTGTCTGTTTGTCTACACACATACTGATGGAGGAAATAAAAGGCATATTAAATATTTTGGCTGATTTCCTTATGGAAATTCAGCTGCAGAATTCTAACCTATGTCCAGTAGCTAATTTTAGTCTCTCTGAATTTAGCAACTTTTACCCCCCCCCCCAAAAAAAAATCTAAAATACCAAAAGGTATTAAACTGTAACATGGATTAAGCAGTTGTCAAGTATAATTTTGTTAATTTTGTTAAATGGAACTGTATGTATGAAGAATGGATGGCTCAGTGCTCTGGTGATGGGATAGTTTTCTAGGTCAGTGGTTTACAAATATCCTACTCTGGCTGAAGATCCAAGTTCATCAGTATACCCCAGCCACCTTTTTTTCTGCAGTATGTGACTCAAATGCAGCAGAACACTCACTAATCTTTCTAGTGGAATTCCTATCACAAAAGTATCCTGGAAAAAGGAAGCTGAATATTTAATCTTACCTAAATCCTGCTGTGCAGCATACTTGCTGTACGGAACCTGAAGCAATGATTATATGCTGGGGAATAAACTCTAATGATTTTTTAAAAAAAAAAACAAACTTGTGCTGCATTCTGGATTCATGAAGCACCAGATAATCAAGCACCAGTTCTGTTGGAATGTATCTATGGATCTAACCTAGTTTTGAATTCTTTTGCATATGTGGGTTGACTCTCTCTGTTCAAATGAATGGAGCTTTGCACACATATAATGGTTAGAACCAGGGCTTTTTTGGAGAAAAAGCCCAGCAGGAACACATTTGCATATCATGCCATACCCCCTGACACCCAGTCAGCTAAAACTGCGTTCCTGTGCATTCCTGCCCCAAAAGAGAACATAAATAGCCATGTTGGATCAGGCCAATGGCCCATTCAGTTCAACACACAGTGGCAAAAAAAAAAAAATCTCAGGTGCCATCAGGAGGTCCACCAGTGGGGCCAGGACACTAAAAGCCCTCCCACTGTTCCCCCCAACAAGCACCAAGAATACAGAGCATCACTGCCCCAGAGTTAGATCAATACCCTGTGGCTAATATTAACTGATCGACCTCTGCTCCATATATTTATCCAATCCCCTCTTGAAGTTATCTAAGCTTGTAGCTGCCACCACCTTCTGATTACAGCCATGATTGGAACTGTGTAGAAATGCATGAACGCTGAATTTGGATTGGAGCTTTCATTTTGACATCAGAAAAGAGTGTTCCCTGCAGGTGAGCAGAATAAAGGCAGTAGAGCTGATTAGTTGTAACAGTCAAGTCAATTGAAAATTTCAAAATTTGGCTCAACTCCTTCAAAGCACTTTCTTCTAATATAACCTAGAAATTGGAACACATAGCATTCTAAATTCTGGCTTCCAAGCTAAGGGCCAGATAGATATTTGACAGGAAGAATTTTATCAGTGCCTTTTCTTGTTACATGGATATTATAATGAAAGCAGCAATGCTTGCTGAGTTTCTTCCTGCTATACAAAAAAGGGAGCCTTCTGTTTTCCGCAGTTGTAATTGGTTTTAACTGGCAACTGTGGTGGGTTTTATTTTAATTCACTTCAATTGACTGCTGTGGGCTTCGTCTATTCTGGCTGTTTTACTTGCTGCTGTATGTTCTTTATTGGCTACTTCATTATGCTTTCAGGGTGTGATGGACTGTATAGTTTCTCTCTGTGTGTGAGATGGCTATTATCTTATAAAAGACCTCAGTTGCTTTGGCAGAGAGCAGGGTTGCCAGCTCCAGGTTGAAAAATGCCTGGAGATTTTGGGGGTGGAACATGAGGAGTGCAGGGTTTGGGGAAGGGAGGGACTTCAATGGGTTATAACCTGTTATAACCTATAACCACTCGGAGCCCACTTGTGGATAGGGCAGGATAGAAACAGAATTGTAATGTACTGAAGTCAGAGATGTTCAGATGGCAACATGCTTTATTAGCGAGTACATCACAAAGACAACATGGCGAGTCCGGGTCCCCTGTTATATACATTTCCCGGAACAACCTTCTTCCCAGTCAGGTCCAATCCTGGCCAGTTAAACTTCCAGCCACTGATCGTCATAGGCGGGCTGCGTTCGTCCCTTCCAGGCATTGCCCACAGGTGTGCTGTGCTGTACTTTCCGGGACAAATGCCAGACACAACACTCCTTTCCCCCTAGTTCAAGATACATAGTCTTTCAAATGAGCGGGCGGTCGCTGCTCTCTGAGCAATCGCCGAGGTTCAATCTGGGGAGCTGGGGCTGCTACCTGGGGTTCTGTAACCGCTGGTTCCTCGCTTTGGGCCGCGGTCGGCAGAGCATTGTCTCAATCCTGTGGCGGTATCTTCCCCCGCCCTGTAAGGCTCCTCTGCCAGCGAACCTGATGAGCTCGACAGGGTTGCTTCTTGCGGCGGCCCCATGCTCTCCCGTTCCCCGGCAGGGTGCGGCGGTGGAGTTGGTCTATGTGTCTGCGGAGGAGCTGCCCCCCTTCTGACAAGACCTTGTATGAGCGGGACCCGGTGAGCCGCAGCACCCGAGCTGATATTAATGATCCACATGTTAATCACCCTTTGGGTGAAGAAGTACTTCCTTTTATCCGTCTTAACCTGTCTGCTCAGCAATTTCATCGAATGCTCACAATACAAGAACTCGTGGGCATTCGATGAAATTGCTGAGCAGACAGGTTAAGATGGATAAAAGGAAGTACTTCTTCACCCAAAGGGTGATTAACATGTGGAATTCACTGCCACAGGAGGTGGTGGCGGCCACAAGTATAGCCACCTTCAAGAGGGGTTTAGATAAAAATATGGAGCACAGGTACATCAGTGGCTATTAGCCACAGTGTATGTGTGTATATAACATTTTTTGCCACTGTGTGACACAGAGTGTTGGACTTGATGGGCCGTTGGCCTGATCCAACATGGCTTCTCTTATGTTCTTATGTTCTTATGATATCTACTCCGGTCTGCTCGCAAAGTTCTTGGCATAGACTGGATCCCCCAGAAAGAACCCCCTAGTTGCCTTCCTGGTCTTGGGGGAGCTGCGGAGGTCTGGGGCCCGGTCGGGGTGTAACCTATCAAGCCGGGTGGTTAACCGCCTGCCCATGAGTAACTTGGCAGGGCTTATGCTTGTAGCTGGGTTGATCCTGTTCTCAAACAGGAAGGCGGACAGTTGGTGGTCCCAATCCCCTTGGACTATGTGACCCAGGGCCTCCTTGGTTGTGCGAACCATGCTCTCTGCTTGGCCGTTAGTGGCCGGGTGAAAGGGAGCGGACCGTATGTGGAGGATGAGGTACCTATTCAGGAATTCCTGGAACTCCTGGGAGGTAAACACGGTGCTGTTGTCCATCACTACGGTGTCAGGGATTCCGTGGGTGCAAAAAACCCTCCATAAGGCTCTGACTATGGCTGCGGTAGAAGAAGATGAAGAAGATATTGGATTTATATCCCGCCCTCCACTCCAAAGAGTCTCAGAGCGGCTCACAATCTCCTTTACCTTCCTCCTCCACAACAGACACCCTGTGAGGTGGGTGGGGCTGGAGACGGCTCTCACAGAAGCTGTCCTTTCAAGGACAACCTCTGCCACAGCTATGGCAGACCTAAGGCCATGCTAACAGGTGCAAATAGAGGAGTGGGGAATCAAACCCGGTTCTCCCAGATAAGAATCCACACACTTAACCACTACACCAAACTCGTGGAGGTGGAAGCAACTGGGATGACCTTCAGCCACTTCGTGTAAGCATCCACCAAGATAAAGAATATTTGCCTCTGGTATGGCCCCACAAAGTTTAAGTGTAGCTGGGACCATGGCACCCGATTGGATTCCCAGTGGTGAACGGGGGCGCCGGGCGGATTCGGTTGGAACTCTTGGCAGGGTGGGCACCTCTTAACCCACCCCTCTATCTCTTCATCCATTTCCAGCCACCATACATAGCTCCGTGCCAGAGCTTTCATACGCACTATCCCCAGGTGTGTCTCGTGCAAGGGTCCAAGCACTTGCTTCCAGAGTGGGGGAGGGACCACCACTCTGCTGCCCTAAAGAATACACCCTTTGTGTAAGGAGAGTTCTTCCTGGTGGGAAACAATTTGCCCATGGGCAACCCCTCCCCACCCAGTCTGAAACGCGTGCAAGAATGCGGTCTCTGCCCATGGACCTCTGCTGCGTGGAGGGGCTGCTCCGGCAGAGACTCCAGGAGCATCACATGGTGGGCCGGGGCCAGATCTGGGTCCATCTCCGGCAGTGTAAGGCAGCTGAGGGCGTCTGTGTGGCCCATTGCCTTGCCGGGGCGGTAGACGAGTTTGTAGGTGTATGAGTTGAGGATCTCATTCCACTGCAGGACCTGCTGTGACAAGATCTGTGGTGTCTGGTGGTCTGGGGCGAGTAGGCCAAGCAATGGCTTGTGGTCTGTGGCAATTGTGAAGCACCTACCATACAGGTAGTTGTTGAATTTGTATACGCCTGCCACGATTGCCAATACCTCCTTATCTATTTGAGCATAGTTTCGCTCAGCCGGGGTCACGGTGTGAGAGTAATGGAATCTCTGTCTGCCTGCCGCCTCACAGCTTGGCTGCTGGGGATCTTTTGCCTCCCTGGAGGGAGAGTGGACGTGGAGGGAGAGCGGATGACTACCTGTTTGTGGGCCCTGCGGGTACTGGATGTTGCGCTCAGTTATTGTCCGGCTTTATTGAGCTGGCTGCTGAGTCGGGTGTGCCATTGGCCGAGGAAAAAACTGAGGGCCAGCTCAATGCCTTGTGTTTTTGGGAATCAAATTGGACACCCTAGCGCAATCGCCTAGAATTCCTTGTCGGAAGCTGGAGGATTTAAGGAATAGGATTAGTACTTTCCTCCTCAAGAAGAAGGTTACCCTTCTTGAGCTTCAGCAGTTAGTTGGACACCTCAACTTTGCTTGCAAAGTGGTTGCCCCTGGAAGGGCTTTTATTTGTAGGTTCTGTGACACTATGGTGGGCCTTCGCTTGTCCTAGCACAGGACTAGGGTTACCAGCAGCATGAGGGACAACCTGCGGGTGTGGCAGGAGTTTTTGGAATCCTTTAATGGTATTTCTTTTTGGAGAGAGGACATGAGACTTGAGGCAGAGCTTCAAGGCATGGAAGCATGGCTGGATCCATAGGTGCAGACTGGTTTGGGCCGGGATCTCACTTTTTTAGTTTTTTCCCATTTTGGTTGCTGTTTGGTTGTGGGGATGTGATATGGCTGATTGCACCGTACATTTTTGGTGTGATATGGGGTGGTTCATGTTATTAATTCCTTTTCATCCAAATCGCAACGGGTTATGAGGTTGATGAGGGCCTTCACTCTGCGTTGTCTGTGGCTTAACATTTTGTTTTTGGCCAAGCATGTTCCTGGGGTGAATAACGGGGTGGCTGACGCTCTCTCTCGTAAACAGATGGAGAGGTTTCATCTGCTGGCCCTGGACACCGATCAAGAGGCAGCGCCAATGCTCCAGGAGCTATGGCTGATTGGAGAGCCGAGGCCTGCAGAGCGATAGGCCTAGCCATTGCGCCTAGCACCAGGAAGTCTTACAAACGTGCTGTGCAGCAGTTTGAAGACTTTAGGGCTGAGGTAGGGTATTGCATTGTTTGGCCCCTCCTGGTGGAGCAGTTGCTCCATTATTGTGTTTCCTTAAAAGGTAAGGGATTGGCTGTGCGATCGATTAGAGGACGCCTGTCTGCGCTGGCTTTTGCTAGCAAGGCATTGGGGTATAAGGAGGTGACAGCAGATTTTCATATTCGAAAGATGCTGGAAGGGTGGTCCAGAGAGTCTGGGCCTAATCCTAACACCAGGAACCCTATGTCTCCTGAGATTCTTAGGGGTCTGAAGGGGGCTTGGATCGCAGTTTGTGCATCTCACTTTGAGGCTGCTTTGTTTCATGCAGCCTCTTTGGTGGCCTTTTTTGGGGCAGTTAGGATCAGTGAGTTAGTGGCAAGCTCCAGGAAGGATGTTTCTGGTAGGGCGTTGTCACTTAGGGATGTTAGGTTATCAGGGGGTAAGGTAGTGCTTACTGTCTGCCATTCCAAGACGGACCAACAGGGCATTGGGACTGTAGTCAAGCTGGGTCCGTGTTCAGAGGCAGAGCTTTGCCCGGTTTCCGCATTGACTGTTTATTTGGCGGTGTGGGGAAGCTGCAAAGGGTTGTTGTTTTGTCATTTTGGAGGCAGCCCTCTGATGAAACATCAGTTTTGGGCAGTGACATCTAAGGCTTTAGCTCTGTTGGGGTTGTCTGGAGTGAGGTTTGGTACCCACTCCTTTAGAATTGGGGCGGCCTCTACGGCTGCGGCCTTGGGATATTCTTCTTTGTCCATCAAGCGCCTTGGCGGTCTCGGGCTTATAAATGTTATATTTGCTCTTTGCTCCACTCTTAGCTTTGTTATGGGGAGCTGGGGTAGTTTAAGGTTTGGGTTTTATAACTTGTCTGTTTCTCTTTTTAGATGCTGTTGTTCCTGGCCAGAGGAGCTGAGTTCTCATCTGCGGGCACAGTTATGTGTTTTGGGCGGCACATCAAGCTCGGAGAACTTCTGTTGGCTCTCAGCTGGGGCTCAGCCAATATGTTACTGTTGAATGGCGGGGGCGCCGGGGTCTTCAGTGGCCCAGTTTGCTTCCGCTGTTATTTCATGGGAGTGTGGTCCCTCCTCCTCAGGTTTTAATTATTCATCTGGGGGGAAATGATCTCAGGCTGATTAAAAGCAAGGCTTTGATCTTGCAGGCTTGAGATGATTTCAAGTACATCAGGAAGAGATGGCCCGGTACCATCATAGTCTGGTCGACCACGATTCCGCGCTTGGTGTGGCGCAGTGCTTGGAATCCAGCTGGGATAGAGAGGGCTCGTTACAGAGTGAACAAGGAGATTTGTAAGGCATTGGAGGGTGGTTTGGGCCACTATTTGCCCCATCCGGATATTTCTACGGGATATCCCGACCTCTACAGAAGGGATGGGGTACATCTCTCGGAAAAGGGTAATATGCTTTTCCTGAGGGATCTTCGGCAAGGGCTGGTGTTGGCTTTGGGCCTTTCGGTGGGTGCAAAGCCCTAAGTAGAGACTTGGCCTTATTTGTGGCAGGTTTTACTGGGTTTATGGTGCCATGCGGCCTGGGGAGTTAGGGGTCTGGCAGGATCAACCTTTGGGTATTGGCTACCCGAGGTGTGTGAATGCAGACTGTCCTGGAGACTCGATTGGATGGGTGCCTTTTGCTGAGATGCGCGTCTGGTGACTGGGCCCTCCGGTGCGAGCCTTCCTGCTGGGCCTGCCTGACGGGAGCTGTGACACACAGCTCCAGCTGGGGGGCCTGGTCTCTCACCCGCTAAAAGGCAGGGGAGCGGTCTGTGGAGACCTCTGGCCCTGACCTGGCTGCAGTTCTGGTTGCCCTTGCCGTTGCTGTGTTTATTTAATAAAGTGGCCCATAGTTTTACCAACTCATTTGTGTCCACCTCTTTATTCTGACTTGAGAGGCAATGGAATCTCTGGCTGCCTGCCGCCTCGCTGCTTGGCTGCCGGGGATCTTTTGCCTCCCTGGAGGCAGAGAGGACGCAGCGCGCGTGTTTAGGTGCGTCTTTGAGGGGGCGGGGCTTCAGCGTGCCTCTGGAAGCCTCTGCCCCCTCTCTTCAGTCCTTCTGAGATGCTCAGCCCTCCCGTCTGCCCTGTTTGTTGTGTAGGCAAGTGTTGGTCACCTCATTTTGTGAGGGGCCGAGTAGGAATTTTTTGCTCCCCAGCTGTTTGCCTTATGACTAGGGTGTGTTTTTTGCCTACCCTGCATAGCATATCAGTGGATTGAGGAATTGGCTACGGAAAGGTGCCTTCTTATAGGTTGGTCACTTTTGAGGGCAGGTTTTACTGGGTTTATGGTGCCATGCGGCCTGGGGAGGACTGGTTAGCCTCCCCCATTTGGGAGTTAGGGGTCTGGCAGGATCAACCTTTGGGTATTGGCGACCCAAGGTGTGTGAATGCAGATTGTCCTGGAGACTCGATTGGATGGGTGCCTTTCGCTAAGATGCGTGTCTGGTGACTGGGCCCTCCGGTGTGTGCCTCCCTGCTGGGCCTGCCTGATGGGAGCTGTGACACACAGCTCCGGATGGGGGGGGGCGGGTCTCTCGCCTGCTAAAAGGCAGGGGAGCGGTCTGTGGAGACCTCTGGCCCTGACCTGGCCACAGTTCTGGTTGCCCTTGCCATTGCTGTGTTTATTTAATAAAGTGGCCCATAGTTTTACCAACTCATTTGTGTCCCCCTTTTATTCCGACTTGGGGGGCAATAGGCCATGGGAACCTCTTTCCTGTCCGGGAGTTGGTGGCCCAGGATGGCGCCCACTCCATAAGGGAAGCATTGCATACTAAAATCACTGGCATAGAATCCACCTTCCAAAGTGGCCTGGAGATCAATTGTAAACCCAGGCGATCTCTAGTGGAGATTTAACCAATTAAATTTAAACAAATACCAATAAACATCACAGTTGCAGTTGATCAGGGTCAAGAGGTGTGATTAGGCAGTTTCAAGTAGTTTGTATTACTGCTGTCATATTAGTTCTCTTTTGGCATTGCTCATGAATGTGGGGGGTAAATGTATATTTTGAAGTGGGTGGTTCCAGAAAACCTCAGTTCCTTGGCAGGGAGAAGCTCTTCAGATCTGGTTTCAATTCCCATCAGACAGCATTGTGGTAACAGAAGAAGCCACACCTTCTGAATTTGTCCTGATTTGGCATCAGAGGATCATTCTCAGAGGCCAGATTTAGGCAGCACTAGACTGGAATGGAGGATTTCCTAGGTGTAATACATTCTTTGACAATGGGACTCACAATGATTTGCAACCTCAGTTGAACTTAAACTAAGTAGAGAGAAGCCACTTTAATTCAGGGATCGTCATTTTACATGTGAAGCTCACATACCTCAAAGCTGTAGCTAGACAATACTAACAATAAACAAACCGTAATGAATTGCTGACTCCGGACTCAGCTTTTAATAGCATTGTTAAATCTCCTGTCTCAGTCACTGTGAAGAGACACACTGCTATGTTCCCATGCTTTTAGGTGGATTTCCAGATTTACTTTACCAAGAATGATTCCAACCCAGCTTATTTTGATTGCTTTGCATGTATGGTACAGTAAGTCTACTTTGCTGTGAAATCTGTTGCCTGTTACAGAAGCAGGTTGCTTTGTTATTCAACAAGTGTCTACTTTTTTTCCCTCAGCCCAGCAGTACCACAGGAGGGCACTCTTATTAACACAAACAGCCTGGTGACAGACATGTAGGATGTCTCACAGGTATGCGATGGGTCTGCACATCTATCACTTTGCACTTGAATGCGTTATAGGTAGAAAAAGAAGTTATGCTCCACATCAGCCTTAGCTGTTTGATCAGAGACTGAAGGAATGTTTAGGCTTACATGTGCTTTCATTTATTATTAAATCAAATTACAAAATCATAAAACACAAGTTTGGGGATTGGCAACTCTGCTCTGTAATTGCCTTTCTGACTGTTCTTTAAGAGAAAGAGATCAGAGTGGTCTGGTGTGTATGAGGCAGCATAGGAGGTCTGCAGCAAGGCCCAATGATCAGTGCTTTGCAAAAGCTTATCTGTCATGTGATTCCAAAGAAGCCTTGAGTCTTGATTGCTAATTGCAGGAAATGATTTCGGCAAAGCTCTGTATTTCTCAGATTATCCCAGGCCCTGGCTCAAGTTTCTCCTACGATTTATTTCACCTGCAGGATCAAATGTGGTGCACAGTATGGGACAATCAATAAAGACCTGAAGTGATATCTGCAGCCAAATTCTAATTAGGTAAATTTTACATATGTGGACAACACAGATTTCAATCTGAGCTTTTTTTATACAGCCTGGTTTTATGGACTGCATTGAACAGCAGTAGTATAAAGTAATGACTTGGGACAGTGGAGCTAAAGTGAAACATAGTGCTTGGGGTAAAGCCAGTTTGATCAGCTTGGTCCCATTGGAAACTTAGCATGCTTGTAGTGGCAGCTTTAGAGTGGTGGCCTGATCTATCTCAAAGTCATATTTATTTAGAAGATTTAGACATTTTAATGCCATTTCTCCAGGAACCTGCTCCAGGAACTGCTTAGTCAGGATTAGGCAGCCACAAGACATTGGTTTGCCCGCTTTGATGTCACAGGGATGCTGAGCAGCTGAGGGCAACGGATGGGAAATTAGAATTTTAATGAACACCTTTTCTTTTTAAAATATTGTATATGTATTATGTGCAATCCATCTACAAGCTTTTGAACTGTACCTTGTGAGTGCATGTTGAACACTACTGCAGTGTTGAAACAGGAACAAGGAGGCTTGGGATCAAATCTTCCATTGCTATGAATTCCATGAGTTACCCTGGGACAGTAACTCTCTCTGATCTATGTCACAGGGTTATTTGGAGGGCAAATGGAGATATGAAGAGTCATGTCAACTCCCCTGAGATCCTTGGAAGAAGGTGTGATGGACTGCACTTTAAAGGCTCTGTGAGGGATTAATGGAATGTGAAGGGCTAATGCTGCATAGAGCCAGAGAGCCTTGAATGACAGACTACTCAAAGCAATTTGATTGGTTGGTGTCAGTTGAACAGATCTAACTCCTGAAGAGAACTCAGTTTGTGTTTAGCCTTTACTGGGGAAAATTTAAACTCTGATTGAGGAGAGTTCAGCTCTGACTGAAAACAGTTTTATACTGACTAAGGACTGGGAAGGTTGGCAAGGAAGAGTGGGTGGATCACTGAGGACCCCTATTCAGGCCAGGGAAAGGGATAGATCTTCTAGATACAGGAGACATTCCCTGCCTAGTTGAAAGGGAGTTAGCTCAAAAGAGTGTAATGTTCTCTGCCTTCCACTACCCAAAGGAGTCTCAGAGAGGCTTACAATCTCCTTTCCCTTCTCCTCCCCACAACAGACACCCAGGGCTGGCCTTAGGGCACATGGTGCTCCAGGCAGCCTCACTGCCCTCCGCCCCCCTGCACCATGCCCCACCACTCCCCTGCCCTCTCCACAGCACCTCCTCCTCCTTCCCCCCCTCCCTCACAATTTTTGTGCCCGGGAATGGGCGGTGAAGTGCTGCGTTCTTGGGGCTTTTTAAAGGCTGCCTCCTCCCCCACGGATCAGCTGATTGGTGGGTAGAGCAGCACAGAGGCCAGTGGCTCCAATGCCAGTCTTCCCAGTGCAGCAGTTGTAAGCCAAAATGCCCTCAAAACACGAGGTTGGGGAATTGACAGGTGGGCATCTGGCTTAAAAAGGATCTTTGAATCTATGTATACAGGATACACATCCAGAAATTATTGCTTAAATTCACCAGGGACACTAATTAAGTAAAAACAATTACAATTTATTATAGAAAAATATAGAACACACATACAAGACAATAAACTCATAAAACATACATACAGTCCTATGAAAAATAGAGAGAGATGCAGAGACAACACAAGGATAGACAAACAGGGTGATAATTACCAATCGTAGTCTTCAAGGAAGGCTCCAATGGCGACAAATGAGGACTAGGGGGAGGGGACCCTCAACTGATCAGGAATTGGGGATGTATCTAGACAGCGGAACTGGGGTACTGCTAGATGTTGGAACTCAGTCCTAAAATGGCTGACTGACTCCATCTTAGTAATAGTAATGTTGTTTCTGCAATGTCATGCTGAGTCATGCTGCATCATGGTCCAGCTGTTACCTGTTACTGAGGTAAGGTGGAATGACCTCACCTGTAATTAGGCTTTGTGCTGACTCACAGAGCTGATGCAACCTTGCATGATTGGTACGTGTACTTAGAGAAGCTCAGTGAGCCTGCTCAGTCTGCCTGTAAGGATTGTGGGTACTGTGAGGCCCACTGTCTGGGTGGCAGCGAACACTGCTGGTGTTGGATCCTAGGCTACTGTGCTTGGATCGTGCTGTGTATACTTACTGCTGTATACTGTTATCTACTGAAGTGTGTACTGATTACTGTGTATGACCTTGGCCTGGCAACGACTCTGAATATTGGATACTATCCTGGTAAATATATCTACCATTGAATACAGCTGTTTCTCTTGTCTATTAATTCCTGTGTTTTTGCCTGTCCCTCTCCTTCAGCTCTTCTGCTGCGTGCAAAATACTCTAACACTAGATGCACCTGTGAGGAGCTGGGTCACAGGTTATAAGGACTACCTTGAGCCGTTAGGGGATGGCATGGGAGGTACAGGGGTGGATGACAGTGGTCAGCTGGTACATGACCTCAGAAAAAGGGGAGGCTCTGCAGTGACCATAAGGGCTGGACTTATGCAGTAACCAATAGCCAGTTAATTGGCGGCCCCTGATTGGATACTCATAGCTAGCCAATGAGCAGACTTGGCCTTAGTTACCTGATTGGGCTTCCAGGTAACAATGGGCCAAGGGGAAGGCTCCAGGATGACCATTAAGGGAAAGAATGAGAAACATTATTAAGGTGGGGGGTACTTAAGTCTATCAAACTTATCTAAAAAGGTGACAATAGATGGCCAAATTGCTACCTAAGTAACACCCGGTCTATACAAAGAAACTTGGCTCTGGGTGAAGATGTTCTTCCTCCTCTTCGATCTTCTATTGGCACCAGTCTTTGTCTTGAGTTCCGTTGGACAAAGGCTTAGGCGGTCTGGCAGGATCCACGCCTAAGATAAGCTTGATGGCTTTATGCATAGGTGACATCTGTTGAGTACGTGAGCCTCCTGCTTCGTTGTTATGGAATCTGGCACTGCAGGAAGATAGCTAATGGTGGTATTAGCCTCCCAAGATGGATTCTATGGTTAAGGCTGGAAACCGCTTGCCTGGACAATTCCTGGCGATGCACCTTCTTCCGCTACAAAGGCCAAGATGGGGATCGCACGGAGCTACTGGAAACCATCTGTTCTCCTGGTTAGCCCTCCTTGAGAGACATGGAGAGCTGCTTCAACGTTGTGGCTGTTAGTACTCATAGATCCCTTCCAGTTTGGTAGACAAAACCCACGTTCTCCTGGCAGATGTGTATGAGTTGAGTCTCCAGGTACCCTGGCAACCAAACGGGTGACTACGATGTTCTGGAAATAGGAGTATTATTCTCACAAAGTGGCAGGAAGGACGAACGAGCTGCTAAAAGAGTGGCTGTGCCACTGCCTCCTCCCCACTTCCTTCCTGTAGTGGGAAAGAAGTGGGGAGGAGGCAGTGATGTGGCCGGTTTTTCAGCAGCTCATTCATCCTTCCCTCTGCTGCTTCCCCAGCGCTGATCGTTCTGAGTGCGCTGGAAGGCCGGCATACGAGCCGCCAGCCTCCATGCCACTTTATCCACTGATCAGCTGATCGGTGGGGGGAGGGGGCGGCCTTTAAAGAGCCCCAGGAGCACAGCACTTCACCACCCATTCCCGGGCACTTAAATTGTGAGTGAGGGAGAGGCAAATAAGGATTTGCATAGGGGGCAGGGCAGGAGCGAGGGCCAATTTCAGTGCCCTGTCCTGCTGGTGCCCTAGGCAAATGCCTAGTGTGTCTAGTGAGCGGGGCAGCCCTGCAAGGTAAGTGGGGCAGAGAGAGCTATCCAAGAACTGCTCTTGAGCAGAACACCTTTGAGAAATTTATGACTGACCCAAGGTCACTCCAGCAATTGCATGTGGAGGAGTGGAGAATCAAACCCAGTTCTCCCAGATAAGAGTCCACATACTTAACCACTACACCAAACTGTAGTGCAGTCAGTTGAACTCAAGAAAGTATTCTGCGTAAGAAACATTGAAACAGAAGCTTCTCACCTCCAACATTCTAAGACTGTATGAAAAGTTTAAAACTCTCAGTTGCTGGAAACTTATGAACTACAGTTTGTGAAGATATTAAATTATCTCAGAATTCTTACTGATTTACTTTAAACACTTTTACCCCTGATTTCACCTGACCTTGTCCCCTCTGTTAAATTATATATATATATAATATTTTCATATATATATATATATATATATATATATATATATATATATATATATATATATATATATATATATATATATATATATATATAATATTTTCAATGTATATATTATTTTCAATGTTATAAAGCCTCTTATGTGCCATTTCAGAAACTTAAGTTAAGAGGGTGATCTTGTCTCTTCCCTCATGTTCCTGAGCCAGCATAAAAAATACAATAACATGGGACAGCCATAGAAGGAAAGAAGAAGATATCTAAAGGGGCTGTTAGTCAGAAAGGAAGAGAAAAGACAGAGGGAACATCCTATGTCTGAGGGAGGGAAGAAGGTGAGATCATCATAGAAGGGTGGCATAAAAGTGATCTAGATAAATGAAATTGGTTCAGCCTTGTTGAACCTTGGAGCCTTGTGAACATTCACTGACAGTAGGCAGACAGATTGTTTACTGTTTATGGAATCTGATGGCTGGTGTGCATTCATGATGTGTCTGTGCAGTTTGAAACTTTTGGAGAACACAGTTCTTTCATACTGGAGGAAGAAGAGTCATGCCAGTGTTTAAGAGGGCTTTGACTGGGCTCTGTTAACTCCCCATTTGAGCAAAGGAGCATTAAGCTTAAACTTGCTGCTCTGCTGATGGAATTCTAGACCACAATATTGGAATGAAAAAGACCAAATACTTAGATTTGATCTGCAAATATGAATGGCAATAATTCTTTTCAGGGCTTTTTTGGTAGAAAAAGTCCAGCAGGAACTCATTTGCATATCAGGCCACACCCCTTGACATACACTGTTTCACACAGGGCTTTTTTTGGTAGAAAAAGCCCAGCAGGAATTCATTTACATATTAGGCCAGATCCCCTGAGACCAAGCTAGCCGGAACTGCATTCCTGTGCATTCCTTAAAAAAAAAAAAAAAAAGCCCTGATTCTTTTAGCTTAAAACATTTGATGACTGCATTGTACATTCTTGGCAATATGTTTGTCCTCTTTCAAGTAAATTTGTCATTTCATATTATGCAAGTAACAGGTACAGAGTGTTATGATAATACTGATCTGACAACTAGGAAATGAATGGCACAGAAAATAGCCTCCTCTAAAAATGATGAATCTTGAATGCAACACCGTCGTTGAACTACAGTTTCTCTTGTGAGTATAAAATGATCAGATGAATAAAGTGATCAGTTTTCCTCCATTGCTAAGATATATGTAACACAAAACATATTGTTGCTTTGAGAGAAAAGTGTTCCAGTGGAAACATAAATTGCATATATTGCATTTTGAGTAGAGTTTTGAGAAGTGGGACACTATGTGGAGGCATGAAGATTCTTAATGGAAGTTCACCTGCCTTGAACCTCTGTTAAAGGGACAGTATGTTTTCCTCCAGGCGTGTTGGTAACCGTATTTGCTGGAGTTTTAACTTTCTTAAGTTTGGGACCTTGTATAATTTCACTTTACAGACACCATGTTTGCTTAGTCATTTCACTTGTCAATGTGTGTGAGCGCTTGTGCATGTTCCTGACTCCTTTTGAGATCACTTTGTCTCTCTGATTACTGAAGTCAGTCACAACAGGACAGGACTTGTTGCTTACATAGCTTGGAGGGATATGACAAAATATCAGAATGTACAGGTGCCATGTACCAATGCAGTATCCAATTATGACCTGCCAAACAGACAGTTTAATAAGAAATTTCTTTGCTTTCAACTATTCATATTTTATTATGCTTAATGTAATAATCTGTTTAGTAGCTTTTGTCTCCTCCAGTTGAAGTATTTTTTTAAAACTAAAATTAAGAAAAAACAAATGTAAAACAGTTGTGTTAATTGAAGGGGGAGCACAAACCTTATAAAATGTGTAGTTAAGTGCAATTTCCTCATAATTGCAACACATGTGCTGCCAAGATAATTGCAAAACACTTTTGTTATGCTTTGGCCCTTTTTGTGGCATTTCAGCCCAGCCTTGTCAAATCAAAAGTGGGCCTGGAAGGTATTGTTCTAATTGATACAAGGTTACAGGACTACGCTCCAAGTTTGCTTTCAGCAGTAAGTGAACTTAAAATGGGACTAAAAATTTGGAAACTGTTCTCATTTACTGCAAGCACCAGTTGTAGGAAATCTCATGAAATAAGCAATTTTTTTAAATTTTAAAAATCTCAAAAGTATCCGTTTTTCTTCTCCTTATGGGCTACATTTGCTTATAGGTGGCAGACGCATTGTTTCTTATACCAAGACATAATGCGTATTTTGACCGACACCTATTTCTCAGTAGCCCTATACAGATCACCTGTCCATACATTGACTCCCTGTGCAGGGAGGGAGAGTGGGCATGAAGATTCCTGCCTCCACATGAGCCTGGAGACTCCCATTCACTAGAAATAAATAAATAAACAAACAAATAAACAGCAGTGCAGTTCCTCTGAATGCAATCTTTATTTCCACATCCTCTTTTTTGTCTTCAAAGAATTCTCCAGTAGCTGCATTTCCACTAAATGAAAGTGTAGCATTTCCAACCATAGCTTTATTAAGGGACACACCCCTTAATAGTTTGCAAGCTGTTTGCAAGCTGACACTTTTGTGATCTCACTGGGGTAATGGTATAAATTGCTTTACTCACGGAAGTTGCTGAATGCAACAATCTGCTTTATTTCAACCAACTTCTTTAGACTAACACAGAAAAAAGAAAGCAAGGAAGAGAGCAATCTAGGGGATGGAATTTTCCTTCATCCCATAATCAGGTTCAAATTAACTCTTTTCTATCCATTTTTTACTATACACACAACTTAAACAAATATGAAACAAACAGGGGAACTGTGCTCTCCTCCTTTCTTACATACTCACCAGGAAGAACCCTGAGGCTCTGCCTGCTCACCCCCCCCCTCATGCAGCGTTTGCCCAGAAGGTACGTCCATATTTTAAACAGAAACAGTTCATAAGCTTCTTCTAAAATGTCCTGCTGAGATCTAAAGTCTGTTAGGGTGGGGAGGAGCCTGCAAACCCAGGGAATCCTCTGCCTGGACCTGGGGGCTGTCAAGCCTAGTGGAAGTAGTTCCAACAAACATGTCCCCTCAATCAGCATTGCTTGGGAAGCAGTGTCATTGATATTGGAGGGGGCTCATGCACTGACACTTCCTTTGCACATTTGCATGGGGCAAAGTGAGGAAAGAAAGTCTCACTGCATATCACCTTTGTTCCACATGGTACCTCGGTAATAATTCCTATTCAGTTTATAATGGTTGTAATAAAGTAAAAATTACTCCAGGAGTTAATTAATGGCATTGGAAATGAGGGATAGCTTCTGACAACTGCAGTGTTTTACTAAAGGAAATGTCTCTCAGGTATGTGCAGCATCAGGTTGTGTGGGTGGGTGTGAGAGAGAAATGCAAAACTAACACCCGGAGGGAATTTTATTCCAGGAAAGTATATTAAGGTGCTGCACTGGATGCACAACCTGTATTTCTTTCAGTTTGCTAAGACATCTTATCAGGATATAGAATTCTAAACATTCAGCAGCTTTCTGATAATAATGATCCGGCCATATTTTGAATCCTTTGAACACTTTTAAAAAGAAGTCTGTTTTCCTGACTGTTACTCATACCATCAAGGGCAGGGAATGAAAAAATGTGTGCAGGTCAGTGCCTGCCTCAAGGTGCTGCTGAGTTTGAGCAATAATACACAACACAAATTTGTCTACTTCAGTCTTTTCTAGTAGATGGTGGCAAACATGTTTCTGCGTACACTGAGTTCCCAACTAAAACAAAATCTTTTCATAAAATTGATTTCTATTCCTGAAGCAGTCTAGCCTCTGTGTGTGTGTGTGTGTAATGAGGGTGGTCAGCTTAATACCTTTTATAACTTTTGCTTTAAAAGATCATTGGGCAGTTGTTTATAGAATGTACCTACCTCCTATGAATCCTTTGTTTACTCTGGCCCTTTTCAAATTGCCTTTGCATTGCATTTTAGTAACTGGTTGCAAATGGATTTTTTCTATCATTTCAGACAAACTCATTTTAGTAACCAGCTGCTAGTGGAATTTATTTACCTGTTCATACAAACTCGCTTGCATCAGGTTAGCAATGCATGGTTGAGCTTCTTTTGAGGGAAACTGCTTTCTTCCATTTTCTACCCCCTTGTTGTGCTTCTAATCACTGTGGTGTGCTGTTTAAAATGCCCAGTGCTTTCTACAGCACCACTTCCCCCTGCCCTTTTGCTACACAGTCTTCCTCAGCTGGGATAGAACCCTTCTTTCCAATGTGCATTTTTAAAAAATATGGCAAAGCATTCAAACTCTGACCCCCACAGGCTGAACTGGTACAGCCTACTACCTCATTCTGCTTGGACCAGGCCTCAAATACAGTTTTTCAGGTTTTCATTTATGCATATTTTCATGCTCATTAGTGAATTTCTTCCATGAACTCAATTTTCAGCAGAGCTTGCTTCCTGCTGAAATTTCTACAGTTAGGCACTGCTGTTACTTTCTCCATAGAGCAATAGTTTCACTGAACAATACAACTGTGTAACAATCATCCATTGCTGTGAGGTACTAAGTCAGGGCTGGTCCTAGACTGTCTGGCACCCTAGGCAAGGCTAACTTCTGGGCCCCCCCTCCCCGCACTGATAACATCACCGAGTCACATAGGGGGGGCCCAATTTGGTGCACCCAGAAGGCTGGCACTCTAGGCAATTGCCTAGTTTGCTTAGTGGCAGGGCCAGCCCTGTACTAAGTGCATATCCAGTATGCATATCCAGTAACATACTCTGTAGCACCAGATACCAGACACAATACCTGTCATTTCCCATGATTGTCCCTGTCTCATTTTCCTTCTTCACCTGCTGTTAGGCAAAAGCAGAGGTTGAATGTCACAGTGTAAGAGGAAAACTAGTGACAGGTATGGTGGAAGAACAAAGAAGAAGCCATGGTACTTAGATTTTGTCTTAATGCCTCTAACCATTAGAAATAATAGGCTCTGTCTCCAAGCAGAGTTTTAACTATCATGTGTGGTGGTTCTATATAGAACTGAAGTCTATTTATTTTATTTATTTTTTTATTTATTTAGGATTTGTATCCCGCCCTTCCCACAAGTGACTCAGGGCGGCTTCCAACAATTAGTCGAACATAAAAATTGAACAGTATTTAAATATGTAAACAGTTAAACATTTAAAACAGATAAAACATTAAAACTAATAAACAATTCAAATATATATAAAACAGAAGTCTGGCAAGCTACATTGAGTTCTCATCTTAGCTAGGTGTAAGCTAGCCGGAAGAGGGTCGTCTTACAGGCCCTGTGGAACTGAACAAGGTCCCGCAGGGCCCTCACCTCCTCCGGCAGCTGATTCCACCATGTAGGGGCCATAACAGAGAAAGCCCTTTCTCTGGTGGATTTCAAGCGGGCTTCTTTTGGCCCAGGGATAGTAAGGAGATTTTGTGTTCCCGACCTCAGTACTCTCTGGGGAACATGTGGGGAGAGACGGTCCTTCAGGTAGACAGGTCCCAGGCCATATAGGGCTTTAAAGGTAATAACCAGCACCTTGTACCGGACTCGGTATATCACTGGAAGCCAGTGCAGGGTCCGAAGACCTGGCCGAATGTGTCCCCACTTTGGGAGACCCAGTAACAGCCGGGCTGCGGCATTCTGCACCAGCTGCAATTTCCGAGTTCGGGACAGGGGCAGCCCCATGTAGAGGGCATTACAGTAGTCCAACCTCGAGGTGACCGTAGCATGGATCACTTGCTAGGTCGTCGCGCTCCAGGAAGGGGGCCAGCTGCCTTGCCTGCCTAAGGTGAAAAAACGCGGACTTGGCAGCAGCTGCTATCTGAGCCTCCATCTTTAGGAAAGGCTCCAATAGCAACCCGAAGCTCCTGACCCTGTCTGTCGCTGTCAGCGGCGCACCGTCAAAAACTGGTAGGGGGATTCCCCCTCCCGGGCCGCGGCGACCCAAGCAAAGGACCTCTGTCTTTGCAGGATTTAGCCTCAGCCCACTCAGTCTGAGCCACTCAGCCACGGCATGTAGTGCCCGATCTAGGTTTTCCGGGGCGCAGACTGGCTGGCCGTCCATCAGTAGATAGAGCTGGGTGTCATCAGCGTACTGGTGACACCCTAGCCCATACCTTCGGGCAATCTGGGCAAGAGGCCGCATATAGATGTTAAATAACATCGGGGAGAGAACCGCCCCCTGGGGCACACCACAATCGAGTGTGCACCTACGGGATAGCTCCCCCCCCCAATTGCGACCCTTTGTCCCCAACCTTCCAGGAAAGAGGAAAGCCACTGTAAGGCCAACCCCTGAATCCCCGCGTCGGCGAGGTGACATGTCAGTAGCCGATGGTTGACCATGTCGAATGCCGCCAACAGGTCTAACAGCATCAGCACCGCCGAGCCACCCCGATCCAGATACCGTTGAAGGTCATCCACTAGGGCAACCAACACCGTCTCCGTCCCAGGTCCCGGGCGAAAGCCGGACTGAAATGGGTCAAGGATGGAAGCGTCCTCCAGGAAAGTCTGTAACTGCATCGCCACTGCCCTCTCAATAAGTTTGCCCAAAAAGGGCAGATTTGAGACCGGCCGATAATGTGCCAATTGGGCCGGATCTAAAGATGTTTTTTTTAGGAGGGGACGGACCACAGCCTCTTTGAGCGGTATTGGAAAATGCCCTTCCATCAGGGATCTATTTATGATATCCCGTACAGGATATCTGAGATCCCCCTGGCAGGATTTAATAAGCCAGGAAGGGCATGGGTCCAATTTACAAGTTGTTGGGCAAGCCGATAAGAGAATCCTGTCAACTTCCTCCAGGCTGAGGGGGCTAAAGCCATCCAGAGTATAATCCGAAGACAGGCTCGGGGCCTCGGTTTCACTAACTGTCTCAAAACTGGCAGGGGGGTCGGGGCGGAGTGACGCGATTTTATCCGCAAAAAATTTCGCATAAGCCTCACAGCCTATTTCCAATTCAATAGAATTTGGTCTGCCTTGCGGCAGCGTAGTAAGTCCTCTAATTATGTCGAACAGTTGTGCCGGGCGCGAAGTTGCGGACGCAATCTTAGCCGCAAAGAATGCTTTCTTTGCGGATTTGATTGCCATCTCATAGGCCTTCAAACTCTCTCTATAAGATGTTCGGGTCACTTCGTCTCGAGTACGCCGCCATTGCCTCTCCAGTCGTCTGAGTCCCCGCTTTTGTTGCCGCAGCTCCCGGTTAAACCAAGGCGATGGCTTCGAGCGGGGGCACAGAGGGTGCTTGGGTGCGATCTCCTCGATGGCCCTGGAGAGCCCATCATTCCAGGACTCTACCAGATCATCCAGGGAATTGCCAGTGGGCCAGGTGTCCCGTAGAGCCGTTAGGAACCGTTCCGGGTCCATCAGGCTCCGCGGGTGAGCTAAAATACGCTCTCCGCCTAAACAGGTTTTGGGTGACACCTCCATATGAGCCTTAAGGGCAAAGTGATCTGACCATGGCACTGCTTCCATTGCAATATCAGTCACTGATATTCCGGCTGCAAAGACCAAGTCTAACATGTGTCCCGCCTGATGAGTGGGTGTTGTAACAACCTGGGAGAGTCCCAGTGTCGCCATGGATGACACCAGGTCCATCGCCTGGCTGGAGGCCGCGTCGTCGGCATGGACATTGAAGTCACCCAAGACCAAAAGCCTTGGGTGCTCCAACGCCCAGCCTGCCGCGGCCTCCACCAGGGATGGTAAGGCGCCGGCTGGTGCGTTAGGCAGTCTGTACACCAACCAGATCGCCAACCCCTCCCCAACATCCCACATCAGGCCAACACATTCTATGCCTGGAATCTCTGGAGCCGGAAGAGCCCTAAAGGAGTAAGCCTCTCGTATGAGGAGTGCCACCCCTCCCCCCACCCGCTAGTCCGTGACTGGTGGAAGACCGAGTATCCCGGGGGAACGGTCTGGGAGAGAGCTACCGTCTCCCCCTCACGCACCCAGGTCTCGGTCACGCAAGCCAGGTCCATGTCCTGTTCGGACAGAAACTCCCGCAGGACAGAGGTCTTATTATTGATGGACCTGGCATTGCATAACACCAGTGACGGAGGCGAGTAATTCAATCTGGCCCTACTACCTGTCACCATCAGGATGGGACGAAGGCTGGAAGGGGGTCGAGCACTCTTATGTCTCGATCTCCTTCCCTTGTAATTCTGCCTCGTCCCACCGTCATATCTTCCCCTCCCCAGGAGTACTGTAATCCCCAGGCCAGTCATCTCTTGTTAGTGTCCACCTAGTCCGATGGAACCGTTGAAGCTGCCCTCTCCTCCACCCCCCTCCTTCCAGCCAATCTATCTATTTAAATAAACTAATCTGCCAATTTACTAAATAGCTGTTTAATTAACTCCCATCTAAACTTCCCCAATTATTAGCTAAAATTTAAATTAGTTTAATCTAAAAACTCATTAATTATAAAACCCTCCCAATAAATATCCTTCCTTAATTAATTTGCCACCAATCAATTTTTAATTCCAAAAGCTCATTAATTATAAAAAACCCTCCCAATAAATTCTTCCCTAATTAACTTGCCACTAATCAAACTTCCACTTTAGCCAATAATCAACCTCTAATTTAAATAGCCTATAAAACCACAACCAATATTATCATTAAGTTGGAGGGATCCAAAGCATGATTTGTTGCTGCTTGGAGGAGGGGAGCACTGTACACTAGCTTAATCATGCATATGCTCCCACAAACAAATGTGGGAAATTGTAACAGCTCCTAGCCTTATATACGTAACTCAGCACCATTGATTTCTTCTTTATTAGGTGTATATATACTCCTTGAAGGTAAATCAGGGATTTACTGCTGGTGGGCTAATACATTTGATCATGAAAACTCTCTCACTGGTTACTACTACTACTACTACTACTACTGCTTTGCTTCTTATGTATTAGGAGTCAATACAGCACTGGTAATGGTTGTGTTTACAGTTGTATTGTACAGTAGCACCTGAAGAAGGTTGTGTTTACAGTCCCTTGTACAGTAGCACCTGAAGAACCAGGGTTTTTTTTAAAGGTAAGGGGGTAAGTAACAGTAACTAGATATCTGAAGAGAGTGAGTTCTGTAATGTGGTGACCACAGCATAGGCATAATTACTGAGTAATAATGTTAAGTGCTGGTTAGTAGTGAAGATAATCCTTAGGTGAACCATCCTTACATAAAGGAAGGGCATATACCGTTCACATCCTTAAAAACCAATGACATGATTTAGCCAGTTTTTTAAAAAGTCTCATTGGTTATAACCAGAAGCCACAACTATAGAAAGTACTACTTTGGATGGATTATGCCTAGGTGGAAAGGGTTTTTTTAATACTAATTTTGGATCTATATTTTGGGTAGGGCACTGGTTTTGTTATCCTGTTGTTTCCAGTTTGGGATTTTTGTAAGATAATTTTTTGGGGTAAAGAAAATTTGGTATCGTTACTATTGTCATCCCACTGTGAGGCAGTGGGCACACAGGACAGAAGATATGTTACCATCCACACACCATTAATACTGAACACCCTATTGGATGCAAATACTAGATTTTTACATTAGTATACCAGAAATTACCACTAGAATATATATAGGAATAGTACACAAGGAAACATCTTTGAAGAGATAAAGTTGAGTTTTTCTACATTATCCCCTTATGTTTCACTCTTCTAAGCCTAATATTGAAAATGGAGCAAAATAAATGATTAGAAAACTTCTTGCAGATCCACCTCAACAACGGTTTAAAATGGCTTTTAAAATAAGAATAAAGTTCACCTTGTATACACCGTTAAAAATGCATAAGGTTAGACAGATAGATGGATTTCCCCACCCATAAAACGTCTTATTACTGATTTCATTTAAGCAAAGTGCTTATAACTTTATAAAATCTCTGTATTCTTTACCACCACTGCTGAAACCCCTATGAACCACAGCCTTTCTTGCTGGGGAAAAAGAAAAAGAGGTTGAGGCTTGTGGGGGAAGCGGGGCAGCCAGTAGGGTTGCCAATCCCCAGGTGGGGGCAGGGGATCCCCCGGTTTGGAGGCCCTCCCCCCGCTTCAGGGTAATCAGAAAGCGGGGGGAGGGAAATGTCTGCTGGGAACTCATGATTCCCTAAGGAGGCTTATTCCCATAAAAAATGATGGAGAATTGATCTGCGGGTATCTGGGGCTCTGCGGGCCCTGTTTTTTGAGGTAGAGGCACCAGATTTTCAGTATAGCATCCAGTGGCTCTCTCCAATATACTCCCTAAGTTTCAAAAAGATTGGACCAGGGGGTCCAATTCTATGAGCCCCCAAAGAAGGTGCCCCTATCCTTCATTATTTCCTATGGAAGCAAGGCATTTAAAAGGTGTGCTGTCCCTTTAAATGTGATGGCCAGAACTCCCTTTGGAGTTCAATTATGCTTGTCACACCCTTGCTCCTGGCTCCACCCCCAAAGTCTCCTGGCTCCGCCCCCGAAGTCCCCAGATATTTAATGAATTGGACTTGGCAACCCTAGCAGCCAGCCAGAAATAATTGTTGAAGAGGCTTAGAACATGTCCCAACACTTTCTGCAGATTCCTCCCCCCCTTTTCTTGAGGCAATCAGAGCACTGCCTGAATTTTGCACCTGCCATAGGCAAGTGTCTCCGTCTTTCAGTGAAATAACTAGGTGAATGCATTTTAGTGCAGGTCCTGGCCTGCACCACATCCTGCTTTACTCAAATGATTATATCTTCTTTACTTCTCAATAGTCTTTGAAAAGAAAAGCTGTCACTTGAATATCTGCCATTTGATATTCAGCAACGTTTTAGGACAAAAAGAAAGTGCCTCTTCCCCACTCTATCTCTGGACACTAGTTGGCATGGTTCCACTCCTTCTTCTCAGTGACATAATATACAGAACGTTTCCATTTTACTGATAGCAAACCAAACCTATATACGCAAGTGCTAGGCTTGTACAGATGGGGCCAGAATCCTTGGTAAGCAATGAAAAAACTACTGTGCATGCAGGCATTTATGTCATTTATAGAAAATAACCTCAAATTAGCCATTTAATGAACACAAGCAATAGGATTAAAAGATGTGTACAAGTGCTCTTTTAAAAGAAGAAAATGCCATCTGCAGAAATTAATGTGTTTGAATTATGGAGCAATGCTTAATGTGGACAAAATTAATGAAATTCCAGGATTTATTTTTAAAGATAAATTCTGTACCAAAAAGGTTCTGTAACCAATGAGAAGTTTGTGTTGTGCAGCACAATGAAACATACCGAACCAATGCAGCTTGCAAACTCCTTGAAATGAATTTCAGCAGATAAAGCAAGGTGATTTGATTAGGAGTTTGTTTAACTTACACATAAGTAAGGAAGCTTGATCAAATTAAATGTGCCTACCATTCATGTTTTCAATGATGTTCCTCTGCATCCCTTCCCTTGATAGTCCCTAGCTTTACTCTGCTCTGGTAAGACCTCACCTGCTGGAATATTGTGTTCAGTTCCGGGCACTACATTTTAAGAAGGATATAGACAAGCTAGAATGGGTTCAGAGGAGGGCGACAAAGATGGTGATGGGGCTGGAGACCAAGTCCTATGAATAAAGGTTGAGGGAGCTGGGCATGTTTAGCCTGGAGAGGAGGCAGCTGAGAGGTGATATGATCACCATCATACTTGAAGGGCTGTCATATAGAGGAGTGTTTTCTGAGGCCCCAGAATTGTAGGACCAGAACCAACTGGTTGAAATTACATCAAAAGAGTTTCTGGTTCAACATTAGAAAAAACTTCCTGGCAGTCAGAGTGGTTTCTCAGTGGGACAAGCTTCCTCGGTAGGTGGTGGGCTCTCCTTCCTTGGAGGTTTTTAAACAGAGGTTAGATGGCCATCTGATAGCGATGCAGATCATGTGAATTTAGGGGGAGGTGTTTGTGAATTTCTTGCATTGTGCAGAGGGCTGGACTAGATGACCCTGGAAGTCCCTTCCAACTCTATGATTTCAAGCTGCTGATATTTTATCCATTTTTTAAAAAGTGTTGAGTTTCTTTTGTTGAGGAAAGGTGAAAAGGGAGGAAACATTGTTCAGGAAAAAGTAGAGGTGACTCTAGAAAAGGAAATGTGCCTGTTGTCTGGGATACTCACTATCCAGTGTCTCTGATATATCTGTATCTATGTGATAGAGATTCAGAATAGTGCTTTATACAGTACAGATTTTCTACTAGTACTATAGTAGTACTAGTACTCAGTTGCAGCTCAATACCAAAACATCTGTAACAGAGTGGCTCATTAGTAGGAATAAGAAAATTGACTGTGCCTTTTTTTAAAAAAAAATCTTCATCAGTACTAGACTGAAGTAGGCAGCAGCCATTCCTTACCAGATTAGTGTGCTTGGCATCAAGAAACATATTAACAATGAAATTCTGTTATAGCACCACTGGTCCATCTATCTCAGGATATCTGAAGATGTGAGCTCAAGACAAGGAATGTTTATATTGAAATAAAAATTCAATATTAAAAATCAAGGCACCCATCTTTTCTGACTGGCAGTGAGTCTTCTGGTATCTTAGGCAAAGAAGGGTCTTTCCCAACACCTGCTACCTGAGATCCTTTAACTGGGGATGCCAGGTCTGAACCCATGACCTTACTTCACTACTAAGATATAACCCCTTTCCAAAGTCATCCTGCGTCATCAAATGAGATGGTAGATGTAAAATGTTGATGATAAATTAGCTACAAGATGTTTATTTTTTAATGCTCTAACTCTATGCCAGGTTTTTAAATCTATATCTGGGCTTCTAAATTTCCAAACACTATGCATACAACAGCACAAGTTGAATAAGTTTGAACTGTTTGTATGCTTGCAAAGTAGGTATCTGTATTTAGCAGCCTATTCAGAATAGACTAAGGTACCTGCCTTTAGGCATCCATTTTTTTGGCACAATTATTTTAAGGGCATGGAGCATTTCTTTTTCATGGTTCACTGTCAGAACCTGTTTTGAGTTGATGGTAAAAGTTCTCGTTTGGCCTCCCAAATAGTGGCCCTACCTACAGTATAAAACACTCCTAGTTCTATAATCTTGGCATTAATTACCTTAATCTTTTTTTTTCTAATGTTCAAGCTGTTAATTTAACTATGTTGTCTAAACTTGTATTGGAAGTGGGGCTGGATTTGTTTCCTTGCAAGAGCAGGCAAAAAATGAGTTGAAGGTTATTTATCAAAATGAGTTCAAGATAACAAAAGTGTGCCTAGGTAAAATTAGTAGATATGTATAATATACTTTCCTAAACTCGTCTGCCTTTATTTAAAGCAGGTGCAACTGGTGCTCTATTGAGGAGACCTTAAGAGTGAAACTAATTTAGTGCATGCTTCTCAGGACAGACTTGCACATTGTGTATAAACCGAGATCTGTTTTTTTTACTCCCCCCCCCCCACAATCTAGTGCAATCCAATTGATTTTAAGTGGAATAGTGACACCTGTTTACCTTGCATTAATTAAATGCCAAAAATTGCTACCCTCAAACTTATAAAACACTTATTAGTTTATGCTGAACTGGGATTTTAAAATATGATATCCTACCAAAGGTTGATGCACCACAGTCCTACCCAATCCCAACCAATGAGGGAACTTGGATATGCCAAGGCAAAACAGTTTATATAAACTGTTTTGCCTTGGCATATCCAAGTTCCCTCATTGGTTGGGATTGGGTAGGACTGTGGTGCATCAACCTTTGGTAGGATATCATATTTTGAGGGAACTTGGTAGAATATCATATAATGAGGGAACTTGGATATGCCAAGACAAAACAGTTATATATATATATATATATATATATATATATATATATATATATATATATATATATATATATATATATATATATATATATATATATATATATAAACTATTTTGTCTTGGCATATCCAAGTTCCCTCATTGGTTGGGATTGGGTAGGACTGTGGTGGTTGGGATTGGGTAGGACTGTGGTGCATCAACCTTTGGTCCATCAAACCATCAGTCAACTGCTCTTGCGTCACATTGGTTGACTCTGCTCTTGCCCACCCACTGCTGGCCCCAGGACAGACAAGGATTGGCTCCCTGGGGAAACTGTTAGGCAGTGGCTGCTGCTAGGCAACTAACCTTGCTTCTCTTAATAAAAAGCAACCAAACTTGGTTCTCTCAGTAAAATGTGGTTGGGGAGGCCCTTTCAAGTCCTATTTTGGCCTTTGAGGGAGTCCTGTGTTTAAGACCAACAACATTATCAGAGGGAGAGAGAGAGAGAGTGTGTTGATCTGAAAGGTATCACTAAAAGCCTCTGGGGGAGAACTCATTGGGGCCAGTCCTAACTATAGCTTCCAGTTCCAGGTTGGTGGGAAATTCCTGGAGATTCTGTGGTGGAGTTTGAGGAGGGCAGAGGAGTTAGGGCTTCAGAACTTGCTATGTAAACTGACTTGGTGATTTCAGACCAGTCACACACTTTCAGCCTAACTTGCCCCATAGGGTTGTTGTTCAGATCAAAGGTGGGGGGAGAGGAGAATGATGTAAGCTGCTTTGGTCCCCACCACTAGATGTCCTTTCCCTAGGTGGAGGCTGCAGGGAGGGGGGACATGATGGAAAACTGAAGTCAGAGGGGCAGATAAAGGGAAGGAGATAGGGTTGCTAACTCCAGGTTAGGAAATTCCTGGAGATTGAAGGGATGGAGCCTGGAGACAGTGGGGTTTGAGTAGGGGTGGGACCTCAGACATGTACAACGCCATACACTGCAGCCTCCAAGCCAGCCATTTCCTCCTCAGGAATCACTGTTGCCAATCTCCAGGAGATGGTATAGCTACACAAGTGAGAATCATGGATGGTAGGGAAGCAAGGTGAAGCCTTTGTGTAAACATTCCAACCAAAACTATAAGAAATTCATAAATACTCAGTGTTCTTATAATGCTGGATAACATTCACTTCTGAACCTAACAAAATTTGTCTTCTATCACTAATATCAGCATTCTCCAGAGCAGCTGCTATTGTTGTCTGCAGCTGTTCTGTCCATTTATGCCTTCTGTGACCATGGACTAAATTTGCAATGGAAACAAGTTCTGGGGTCAGGATAAAACTCCTATTGGTATTTAATACTAGCTTTAAAGGGCAATGATCACCTATTGAATTATTGCTAACTTCAAAATAGTCTACTTGATCTAACAGTGCAAGTGTAACAGCTATATAGTCTGTTATAAAAAAATGCTCATAATATTAAACATAGATTCAAATATTTGACACCAAAACATGGAACATATGCAATGCTGAACTATTCCCCCAAAATTTCACAGATAGTTCAAATGGTGACACAGTCACTTATTCCTTTTCCAGAGGGAATGTCTTCTGTTCAGGTCGGTGCACAGTAGAAATCCAATAATGACTGTAATCCAGCAGAAGCCACTAGACGAGCACCTCTGGATACTAGGACCTTGTTTTCACAAAAAACTTCATCCAGGCTTTAAAAAATGCCAAAAAAAGTCTGAAGGATCCAACTGCTTCTATCTCTGTCCCGCTTCCAATATGATTGTAAGCTTACAACATCTCTCTCGGCTTGGCTTCGCGAACGAAGATTTAAGAAGGGTGCAATAGTCCACGTTTGCTGCAGGCTCGCTGGTGGCTGACAAGACCAATGTGGGACAGGCAGGTCCGGCCACAGCGGCTGCAGGGAAAAGTCTGATTTAGGGTTGGTCCTGTAGCAGTGCGATTCTTCCTCAATCTCCTTTTGTCCTCAAGACCAGCTATGCGTGTGTTCTCAAAGGAAGAGACAGCCTGGTGGATGGTGTGCCTCCATGCTTTGCGATCTGAGGCTAGGTCAGACCACTGGTGATGGTTGATGTGACAGGTGCTAAGGGATTTCTTCAAGGAGTCCTTGTACCTCTTCTTTGGTGCCCCTCTATTTCGATGGCCGGTGGAGAGTTCGCCATACAGGGCAATCTTGGGAAGGCGGTGGTTTTCCATCCTAGAAATATGCCCTGCCCAGCGCAGCTGCGTCTTCAACAGCAGTGCCTCGATGCTGGTAACCTCTGCCCGCTTGAGGACTTCAGTGTTGGTCACAAAGTCACTCCAGTGGATGTTGAGGATGGTGCGAAGGCAGCGCTGATGAAAGCGCTCAAGGAGTCGCAGGTGATGACGGTATAAAACCCACGATTCGGAGCCATAGATGAGGGTTGTCATCACAACCGCTTTGTAAACATTGATCTTTGTGCCTTTTTTCAGATGCTTGTTGCTCCACACTCTTTTGTGCAGTCGGCCAAATGCACGGTTTGCCTTTGCCAGCCTGTTGTCAATCTCCTTGTCGATCTTGGCATCTGAGGAGATGATGCACCCCAGGTAGCTGAACTGCTGGACTGTCTTCAGAACTGATTCACCCACAGTGATGCAGGGAGGGTGATAATCTTCCTGGGGTGCAGGCTGGTGGAGAACTTCTGTCTTCTTCAGACTAACTTCTAGGCCGAATAGCTTGGCAGCCTCTGCAAAGCAGGACGTCATATGCTGCAGAGCTGATACCGAGTGGGAGACGAGTGCAGCATCATCAGCAAACAGTAGCTCTCGGATGAGTTTTTCCATTGTCTTGGAGTGTGCCTTTAGTCGCCTCAGGTTGAACAGGCTGCCATCGGTGCGATAGCGGATGTAGACACCATCGTCCTCATCTAGATCTACTGCGGCTCTTTGAAGCATCATGCTAAAGAAGATCGTAAAGAGAGTTGGCGCGAGAACGCAGCCTTGCTTTACACCTGTGCCTATTGGGAAGGGCTCCGAGAGGTCGTTGCAGTGTCTGACTTGGCCTCGCTGGTCTTCGTGTAGCTGGATGATCATGCTGAGGAACCTTGGGGGACATCCTAAACGTTCCAAGATTTGCCACAGGCCTTTCCTGCTAACGGTATCGAAAGCTTTGGTAAGGTCGACAAAAGTCACATACAGACCCTTGTTCTGTTCCCTGCATTTCTCTTGGAGCTGCCTGAGAACAAATACCATGTCGGTGGTGCTCCTGTTAGCTCTGAAGCCGCACTGGCTCTCTGGGAGGAGTTCTTCTGCAATGGTGGGCACCAGTCTGTTCAGGAGTATTCTGGCAAGGATTTTGCCTGCGATGGAGAGCAGGGTTATCCCCCGGTAGTTGGAGCAGTCTGACTTTTCCCCTTTGTTCTTGTATAGGGTGATGATGATTGCATCGCGAAAGTCCTGTGGTAATTTGCCTTGTTCCCAGCAGGTGACAAGTACTTTGTGAAGTGAGCTATGTAGTACTGTGCCCCCATGCTTCCAGATCTCTGGTGGAATTCCATCAACTCCTGCTGCCTTGCCACTTTTCAGTTGCTTGATGGCTTTAACAGTCTCTTCTAGGGTGGGGATCTCATCCAACTCTGTTTTCACCGGTTGAAGTGGGGTGAGGTGGATTGCTGAATCTTGAACTACGCGGTTGGCACTGAAGAGAACCTGAAAATACTCCGACCACCGGTTCAGTATGGATGCCTTGTCTGTGAGGAGCACTTGGCCGTCTGCACTATGCAAGGGACTCTGAGCCTGATATGATGGACCATATACTGCCTTCAGGGCTTCGTAGAACCCTCTTAAATCACCAGTGTCTGCACACAGCTGGGTTCTCTCTGCAAGCTTGGTCCACCACTCGTTCTGAATGTCTCGAAGCTTGCGCTGGAGGTTGCTACATGCAGCGCGAAAGGTTGCTTTTTTCCCAGGACAGGAGGGCTGAGCAAGATGTGCTTGGTAGGCAGATCTCTTTTTTTCCAGTAATTCTTGGATCTCTTGATTGTTCTCATCAAACCAGTCCTTGTTCTTCCTTGTGGAGAACCCGAGGACTTCTTCAGAGATCTGCAGGACGGTAGTTTTTAGGTGTTCCCAGAGTGCTTCTGGAGAAGGGTCTGTGGGGCAACTGAGGTCCTCAATTCTTGACTGGAGTTTTGCCTGGAAGGCAGCTTTAACTTCGGCTGACTGGAGGCTGCCAACCTGAAACTTCCTCCGAGGGATACCTCCTCTCCTGGGTGTGGGTTTAAAGTGAAGACGGAGATTGCAGCGTACAAGACGATGATCCGTATGACATTCTGCGCTGGGCATTACTCGGGTGTGTAAGACATCTCGAAGGTCTCTCTGGCGCACCAGAATGTAGTCGATAAGGTGCCAATGCTTGGACCGTGGGTGCATCCAGGTTGTCTTCAGACTGTTCTTCTTCTGGAAGATAGTGTTGGTGATGGTGAGCTGGTGCTCCATGCAGAATTCTAGCAGGAGGCGCCCGTTGTCATTGCAGTTGCCAATGCCGTGTTTGCCAAGTACTCCTTTCCAGGCTTCCGAGTCTTTACCTACTCTGGCATTGAAGTCGCCAAGGATGATCACCTTGTCCTCTGTAGGGGTCTTCCGTACGAGGTTGCGTAGATCAGCATAGAACTTGTTCTTTTCTGCAGGATCTGCTTGAAGGGTTGGGGCATACACACTGAAGAGTGTTGCATGCTGCTTGTTTTGAAGTGGGAGGCGCATGGACATGATGCGATCTGAGTGACCTGTTGGAAGGTTTTCGAGTTTGGAGGCAATGGAGTTCCTGACCATGAAGCCAACGCCAGAAAGGCGGCTCTCAGCCTTTGACTTACCCGACCAGTAGAGGGTATAGCCAGCACCGTGTTCTTGAAGACTACCTTCCTCAGGGAAACGGACCTCACTGAGAGCTGCTATGTCGATATTCAACCTGAGAAGTTCGTGGGCAACTAGAGCAGAGCGTCGTTCAGGGCGACCACTGCCTACTGTGTCAAGCATGGTTCTGATGTTCCAACACGCAAGCTTTAGTCTTTGCACACTTTGTGAGGCAGGTGCATGCCTTTTCTTTGTTGTTATTTTTCGACCGCAAGTAAGGATGCCCGTTGACCGTGGCTAGCCAACTGGGGTGGGGGAGACGAGCTTTGTTTAGGCCACCTTTTCTAGGCCCCTCTCCGTGTGGAGCAAGCAGTGCTGTCCCTAGATAAGGCTGCTTGGTCGTTCAGGGTGCTGCCGAAAGATGCTTTTGTCTCCGGGTTAGCATCAGGCGACCAATATCCTGAACCGCCTACATGCAGGATCGGGACTGCGGCTTCCAGTGGCACCTTCCACCTGCCGTTTCGCCCCTTGCCTATCGCTGCAGGACTTGATGCGTTGTGGGTTGTGTGTGTGGATATGCCCTTCAGGCCTGCGCAGAGGAATTTTTTAGGTGAAGCGCAGTGTGCGCGGTACTGGCTCCACCCTTTCACCTGGGGGTCATCTGCCATGGCCCAGTAAGCCGGGACGCCGGCAGTGAGTCCTCCAGGTGGTAGGTGTTACATTAACGAGCTCTATCTGCCCGGGTTTGATGTTAGAGTTTTCCTTCTCTTAGGCTGACGAAGTTGGTGGGCCCAGCCTGCCCATCCGGTTATACCGCCGGACAATTCGGTCGCACCATGACGTAGCAAACTCTGTGAAAACGGGGGGGACCAGCGAGAAGGTGTTGCTACGGATGCAGTAATGCAGGAGAGGCCATTGCAGTGACCATCTGCCAGGCATAGCCAGACAGTGACCACGCGGCATTCACTACACCGGGAGAGGAGAGGCTATGTATTGCGCATGCACTTTCCCTGGGGGGGTAGGATTCCCAGAGGGAGCCCACCCCCCACCATCCCGCTTACAACATAGTTGGCAAGTAAATAAATATAAAGTAAATCTTTATACTGAATGTGGGGTAGAGCATCAAAGTCATACTTCTTATTGGCCTGGGGACTCATTGATCCACATCTCACAGATTCCTCCCCTATGCCAGCTATGTTCTTCAGCCAGTCTCCTCAAAGTGTCCTTCCTTAGGACTGTCTGTATGGCTACCGTAAGATCACAGGCTTTTTCCATGGTGAGCCTAGTCCTTTGGAAGAGCAGGTCAGAATGGGTGAGGAAGGCACTTCACTTGTATGTAGGGCAGTTTTATTCCAGAGACCATTGGCTGGAGGATGAATTTTTCAAACAGATTTGATAGTGATTGTGCTGATCTTATGTGTTTTCAAATTCTGTTGTGTTTTAAATTGAAATGTTCTTAAATTTGTACTCTGTGTATTTTAATCTGTTTTAATGTTGTTAATTGACCTCTTATTTATGTCTTTTGCAGCTTGGTGACTGGCTGCATTGTTTGCTGCCATGAGTCCAAGGGAATAGGTAGGGTTGCCAACTCTGGGTTTGGAAACACCTGGAGATTTGAGGATGGAAACTGAGAGGGTGGGCTTGTGGGGGAGGGAGGAACTTGGTAGGGTATAATGCCGTGTAAGTCCACCTTCTAAAGAAGCCATTTTCTCCAGGAAAAGTGGAATAAAATGTTTAAATAAATAAGCGATTATGTAGTCTGGATATCAGTTGTAACTCTGGGAGCTCTGCAGCTTCCACCCAGAGGCTAGAATAAGGTGGGACAGAAATATCTTAAAGAAAGAAATAGTTTGCTCCCCAAGGACGGAATAAAGAGTCAGACACATTGGTATAAAATTGGGCCACTTTATTCAATATTCTAATAAACAGCAAGGGTACCCCACCAGCGGCCTGGCCAGGGCTAGGGGTCACTGTGACTGCTCCCCTGCCATTAATGGGTGAGAGACCCAGCCCCCCCTCCCTCCAGGCAGGCCCAGCAGGGAGGCACGCACCAGAGGGCCCAAACCCAGACGCACATCTCGACAGAAAGGAACCCTCTAGCCGAGCCTCCCGGCAGTCTGCATTCTCCAACCCGGGGTCTTCAAACCCCAAGGTTGATCATGCCAGACCCCAAATTCCCCAAAAGGGGGATGCTTCACAGTCCTCCTCTAGCCGCAAAGTGCCCTAAACCCCCCAAACCTGCCCCTACTAAGGCCAAGTCTCTACTTAGGGCTTAGCGCCCACCAGGAGACCCAAAGCCACCCACAACCCTTGCCGCAAATCTCTCAGGAAAAGCATATTACCCTTTTCCAAGAGATGGACCCCATCCCCTCTGTAGAGGTCAGGAAATTTCAACAAAATGTCCGGATGGGGCAAATAGTGGCCCAACCCCTTTTCCAGCACTTTCCTGATCTCCTTATTAGCCTTATACTGGGCCCTTTCTATAGCTGCAGGGTCCCAAGCACAATGCCACACCAGGCGGGGCAACATGGCTGACCAAATAATGGTGGTCCCAGGCCATCGCTCCCGAATGTGCTGGAAATCATCCTGGGCCTGCCAAACTAAGGCCTTGCCCTTTAAGAGTCCCAGATCATTACCTCCCAGGTGAACAATTAAAACTTGAGGAGGAGGACCCACATTATCTTTAAACAACAAAGGCAGCAGGCCTGGCCACTGAAGGCCCCTGCGCGCCCGCCATTCGATACACACATGCTGGCTGAGTCCCAGCTGAGGGCCAACTGCAGTTCTCCAAGCCTGATGAGCGGCCCAAAACACGTGTATACAAGAACTTGGCTCCTCTGGCCAGGAACTACAGCATCTAAAGAGAAAAAATAGTTAAACAAGAACAGAACCAATAATAAACAGACACCAAGTCACTCACGGCCTAATAAAAGGTTGCATGTAGGCCATATAGGCCAAGGAATGCCACCTGCCCAATCTCTGAATGGAAGTGGAAGGATACCCCATGACAGCCGCTGTTGAGGCTGCCCCAATTCTAAAGGAGTGGGTCCCAAACCACACCCCAGACAACCCCAACTCACCCAAAGCCCGTGATGTTACTGCCCAAAACTGATGCTTTGTCAACGGGCAACCATCCGAATGTATAAACAAAAACCCCTCCATGGGCTCCCTAACTGCCAAATAAGCAGCCAACGCAGTAACTGGACACAGCTCAAGCTCTGAACAACTACCCAACTCGAGCACCATACCCTTCTGCAACTGATCCATCTTAGAGTGACGGACAGTGATGACTGCCTTACCCGCAAATAGCTGCAGATCCCTTAACAACAGAGCCTTACCAGAAACATCATTTCTAGACTGTGCTACCAGCTCATTTACTCTAAGAGCCCCCCCCAAAGCTAACAAAGATGCAGCGTGAAACAAACATGCTTCAAATGACGAAGCACATACAATGTCCCAAACCCACTTCAAATCCCGCAGAATCGAAGGAGACACAGGATTCTGCGTATCAACCCTGTGACCGGCCTCTCTGGCCCACCACTCCAGCATCTTTCGAATACAAAAGTCAGCTGTTTCTTCCCTATAACCCAGCACCTTACTGACAAAACCCAATGCAGACAGGCGCCCCCTAATGGATTGCACAGCCAACCCCTTACCTTGCAGCGAAACACAGTAATGGAGCAAATGCTCCACCGGGAGGGGCCAAACCCTGCAATACCCTACCTCAGCCCTAAAGTCTTCAAACTGCCGCACAGCCCGTTCGTAAGACTTCCTGGTGCTGGGTGCAATGGCTGGACCTATAGTTCTGCAGGCCTCGGCTCTCCAATCAGCCATAGCTCCTGGGGCATTGGAACTGGCTCTCTGTCGGCATCTGGGGCCAGCTGACGAAACCTCTCCATCTGTTTACGAGATAGAACGTCAGCCACCCCATTACTCACGCCAGGAACATGCTTGGCTAAAAACAAAATGTTAAGCGCAAACAGCACAGAGTGAAGGCCCTCACCAATCTCATAACCCGGCCAGATTTGGATGAAAGGGAATTAATGACATGGACCACTGCCATATTATCACACCAAAAATGAACGGTGTGATTGGCCATAACCTTCCCACACAGCCAAACCACGACTAAAATGGGAAAGAACTCGAGAAACGTAAGATTTCGGTTCACTCCTACCCGTGCCCAGGAGTCAGGACAACTATCCGTGCACCAATGTCCATGGAAATAGACTCCAAAACCCAAAGATCCAGCAGCATCAGACATGACCTAGAACTCAGCTTTGAGCCTCATGTCGTCCCTCCAAAAAGAGACTCCAATAAAGGACTCCAAAAATTCCTGCCAAACCCTCAAATCATCCCTCATGCTGCAGATGACCCTGGTTCTATGCTGAGGCAAGCGTAACCCTGCCATGGCATCGCACAGCCTTCTAAGAAAAGCCCTCCCAGAAGCAACCACTTTGCAAGCAAAGTTGAGGTGCCCAACTAGCTGCTGCAACTCCAACAAAGTAACCTTCCTTTTAAGAAGAAAGGTAGAAATCCTAACCCTCAGCTCTACTATTTTCTGAAGAGGTACCCTAGACAACTGCGCAATAGTGTCAATCTCAATCCCCCAAAAGGTCAACCTCTGGGTCGGATCTTCAGTTTTCTCAGGTGCTAAAGGAACCCCAAGCTCCACCACCAGCTCAACAAAGCCAGACAGCAACTGCCCACAATGTCTAGTCCCCTCGGGACCCACAAAAAGTTAGTCATCCAAATAATGAACAACATCCTGCAAACCCACTTTCTCCCACACAGCCCATTCTCAAAATGTGCTGAAATGCTCGAACCACACCCAAAGGTGAGACTCTAAGAGTACTCACTGGAGGATGTGAAAAAGGACCCAATATCCTTCCATCAGCCAGCTCTTTTGCAATCTTGTCCCTAACGAACTGCTCCAAGCCCTGAACTGACTTAAGGTTAGGGTTTGTAGAGTCTTTCAGGATCAAGTGCCGTGTTCTACTGGAGAAAGTTTTCCTTCCAGACGTTTCGTTCTCAGCTGCGGAGAACATCCTCAGTGGTGTTGCAGCCGGAGCAGGCGCTCAGACCTTCTTGGCTGCTGTGCATTGAGTGGGGCCAGGGCTGCTGGAGAGCTGCTATTTCTAGGCTGGAGGGGGTGTGATGAAAGGGCAATTGGTTTGTGGATGTGCCCATTGTTCGGTGGGGCTTTCTGGAAGGGTAGTGATAAGGAAACTGGCTGTTGAATGTGACCATTGTTCTGTGTTAATTGCTGGGAGGGTTGGAAGGGGTTTGAAGATAAGGAAGATGGTTGTTGACTGTGCTGATTGTTCTGTGGAATTTGCTGGTTGCTCTGAGACTTTCTGCAATTTATAGTCTGTAGGGTGTTTTGCAGAGCTGGGTACCAAGATTGGTGGATGAAAATGCCTTCTTCTTTTCTGTTAAAATTGTGCTGGTGTTTGTAAATCTCAATAGCTTCTCTGTTCAGGCGGGTATGATAATGTGAGACCGTAGAAAGGACTTCAGTTCTTTCAAAGTGGATGACATGGTCTCCTTCTTGAAGTGCATGTTCAGCTACAGCTGATTTTTCTGGCTGAAACAAGCGACAGTGTCTCTTGTGTTCGGTGAGACGGGTGTTGATACGGCGTTGGGTAGTGCCAATGTAGACTGCACCACAGGAGCAGGGTATTTTGTAGACTCCAGGGGTTGAAAGTGGATCTCTCATATCTTTGGCCAAGCGCAGCATGTGACAGATCTGTTGTGTGGGCTTGAAGACTGTGTTCCTGGTCATATTGTAACCAGGCTGGTCCACTAAAGGCCGTATAGCCTTTATAAATTATGTCCAAATACTGGAACAGGGATGCTGCCCGCCATGGCTGCGCCCTCGCAATCACCCCGGCATAAATACAGAACCCGGGAAGCCAATTAGCCCAGGTCCTGTCCACCTTCCGTTTTTTAAATTTTTCCTTCTCTTTCTCATCTAATTCTTCCTTGTCTTTTTTTTTTCAACCTCCCGAAAGAGAATAGAAAAAATATCCACGTACTCCCCTTTTAATGTTTTTTCCCTAGTAGTGGGAAGCAAGTGGTCCCCCAGTGGCAAGGCAACCTCCCCAAATGGCAAAGCAGCAAAAGGCACCATCCCATATGTTGAGGGTGCCCCCATAAAGGAACCAGCCATGCCAGGATGCCCTGTGCCCGGGTACACACTAGGAACGCCTTGCCCACATGGCCAAGCCCAATTCTGAAATGCACCCAACGCAGAGGAGGCAGGCACCCCCATGCTTGCTCCCCATGGCCAAACCTGCCCAGGCCCCACCTGTAAATTATCACCTGACCTACCTCCAAATCCAGCAGGAACCAATGGCAAACCGACCCCCGATGCTCCAGCCGCCACCATCAAACCCACATCCGGACCGCAAAGGCCAGCGTCCCTGCCAGGCACGACTCCACCAGACCTGCCCTCAAGAATAGATAGCCTGGTGAGAATACTCGGCTGCTTACCCTTCTTAGATTGCCTCACACCTTCCTCCCCACCTGGAGAAAGGATGCCCGCTGCCTGTTCCAATGCTCTCAATCTACAAGCAATATTGGAATCAACCACCATATCACCCTCCTCATCATAAGAGGATAACGGCGGCGGTGGCCGTTTCGCAGGAGCGTTTGGCGCCTTAGGTGCTGGCTTTTTCCCTTTGGGCTTGCCCGACCCTTTTCCACCAGCCATCTAAATAGCAAGCACAAGACCACAAAATGGCCTCCTGCAACTCCACTCTAAAATGGCTTCCGCCTGGAACAAGAAAGGGAACTTAAAATGGCCACAAAAAACCTCTGCTGCACACCAATGTCCCCAGAAGGAGAAAAGGGGAGGGGGAGGCTCTCCAGAATGGCCTCCTGCCAACCTCAAGGGCAATAATAAAAAACCCAGGTTGCCCCACAGGCCCACACCCTCAAAAAATAAAAGGGGAAAGACCAACCCCTGGGCTCCATGACCCCTGTCCCAGCAGACCCCAAACCCTAGGCAGACTCAGCCAACAAGAGGGACAACGCCACATCCTCCACTGCCTCCGATGCCACCGCCAGCCCACAGCACTGCAGCTGACGCTCCAGCTGATGCCAACGCTCCAGCCAATGCTTCACCCGCCGCTGCCCAGTCGACTGCCACAACAAACCCCAACGTCCAACCAAAAAGAAAAGAAAAGCCTCAGCTTCAGCCTGATCGAAGGAGCTGACGAGGAGTGCAGATCTGACAGACTGTCAGATCCTGCCCTTTTATCTGCACGCCGAAACAGGCGCCCCCTGACTCTTCCCATCCAGGGAAGCAAACTCTGCTCATGCAGCCTAGCAGCTATGCTGCAGGCTGCAAGCATAAGATTGCCTAGGCTTCTCTGGGCTGGTCATGACCATAAATACAGTTTTATTTCATTCAATGCAGGCAGAAATGGTTGCTGCCTATTGCTAACCCATCCTCTCTTTTATGAATGTATTTATGATGACCCACTGATGTCCCCAGAAATTGATGGATGAATGTATTGATGTCCAGCCATGTCTAAAATTTTCATATGTGTGTCTTTGGGGCTGGTTTGCTAACAGGCCTGAAGGGAAAGGTCTTGTCCATTTAAAAGAGGCTTAAGGTATAGAAACCAGCAGCTGAAGGTTTTCAGGGCATAGCATCCAAACATCATGCGGGATATAACATCCTATTAATCCTCTCTTAAAGGGACAGAGCATTCTTCTTCAGACCTGCTGTGGGGGTATGAATTATCTCTAGTTGAAAATATTTATAAACTCATGATTGCTGTTAATTCTTAAAGAAGTTGAGATCCTGTTGTCTGGCTGTCTTCTACATCCTGCTGTCAGGAAGCTGCTGAGTTGGTAGCAGAAGTCGAGTGGCTATTTACCTTCTGATTGCATTGCAGGGATTTTGGTGTAAGGATCTTTATGCTGCTGCCATGGCCTTACACACATCAGCCTGTGTTTCTGCTGTCAGTGTTGGTGTTGGCTGGTTTTCCATCTGCCTGGAAAAGGAGTGAGTACAAATTAAAGAAAGAATGTGGCTCTTTAACGCCTACACCCAGGAGCTTTCAAAACAGAAGGCTGCTACACCTGTGGGGATAGAACAAGTGTATCAGTGTCCCGGGCTTTGCCTCAGCTCGTCTGCCTTTGTTAGCTGGAATGTGCCGATGAGACAATCAGGTGCAGCAGGCGCGTGGCAGCCTGCTTTGAGACTGCTTCTTTGGAGACAGGGAGAGGCCTGTGACTCATGGAGCTGTGTAAGCTCATGATAACCATTTTCAAGTCTGCCGATTAGGGCATAATGGAAAGTATTGTGTTGTTTGGTATGACTTGTCCACCACTGTGCTGTTTGCTTGCCAGAGAAGGCCACATACTCAACAGAAATTATCAGGCAGTAAATATATAAGACCTAATATTGGGAGAGCAGGTATACAATGATGGAAGGCCTAGGTATGTGTTGTGGGATGTCACCGGATTTTATCTACAGACACTTTTCCTTGCCTGATGCCCCGGTGAATTAACTGTGAAATTCTCCTGTATCAACCTGTTTAAAATAAATGGGGGCTTGTGCAAGGGCATTTTTGTTATGCAGTTCCAAGTAATTACACAGGACAGCTTTCTGAATTATTTTATGCCATGCATTTTGTGCAAAATAGCCTCAATTTCCACCCTGCCAGTAACTGTGAACTATTTGCCTGCTGAGTACTTTTAATGTATGGTGATAATCCTTGTGGCTGCTAATGGCAACAGCCAGAGGGGGAGGTGACATGGAAGGCACTTTGGGCAAATGGTGTGGCATCATTTCTGGGGAAAACACAGAAGTGACACTACACCTTTCTAGGAATTAAAATATATGATATGTTATTAATAGTTACAATTTATTGTCTTGATCAGACTAATATTAATCCTACTGATTGTATCCAATACATCGAAATAGAGATACATAATACATATATCTAATAGAAAAAAAATAGGAGTCAATTGCACCTTTAAGACTAACTTAGTTTTATTGGTCTTAAAGGTGCAATTGACTCCTATTTTGTTCTACTACTTCAGACCAACATGGCTGCCTATTTGAATCTATATATATCTAATGTAAAAGAAAATATAGCAGATCATCATGTTGTCATGGTCACCTCCTTTTTCTGCTGATGTCATAAACCTGAATTCTTTAGACCAGCAAGAATATGGAAAATAACAATGAATAAAAGGGGAAAGAGAACAAAGAAAAATTAAAGAATGGCAGTTGTAAGAGAACAAAAACATCAGTAAGTCATTAATAAAGGGGTTGTTCCTATTTACTTTGAGAAGAATTTTTCTAGTATAAAAATACATTATCCCTCAGTTAGTATGCATTCTGTTTTGTGATTAAAAATAGAGGGATGGATATGGAAGGAGACAGAAATTGCAGAAGTAATAAGCTGATCAAAAAGTATTTTAGGATTACAACATATAGATCAAAACAGTAATAAAAATTGCTGCAGTAGCACTAATAGGAACTCAATCTTCAAGTACTTGAAGGGCTGTCATATAGAGGATGGTGTGGAACTGTTTTCTGTGACCCCAGAAGGTAGGACCAGAACCAATGGGTTGAAATTAAATCAAAAGAGTTTCCAGCTCAACATTAGGAAGAACTTCCTGACTGTTAGAGCGATTCCTTAGTGGAACAGGTTTCCTCGGGAGGTGGTGGGCTCTCCTTCTTTGGAGGTTTTTAAACAGAGACTAGATGGCCATCTGACAGCAATGAAGAGCCTGTGAATTTAGGGGGAGGTGTTTGTGAGTTTCCTGCATTGTGCAGGAGTTGGACTAGATGACCCTGGAGGTCCCTTCCAACTCTATGTTTCTAGCATTCTAATTATTCAATAACAATTAGTGTTTGAAACAAATACTGATCCCAAAGAACCATTTTTTTAAAAAGAATACAGATTTGAAGTAGAAAAAGAGATTGTATTTATACGCCTACTTTCACTCTGAGTCTCAGAGCAGTTTCCAAACTCCTTTCCCTTCCCCACCCCACAACAGACACCCAGTGAGGTAGATGGGGCTGAGTGGACACTTTCCAGAACTACTCTTGAGAGAGCAACTTTTTCAAGAACTGTGACTGAACCAAGGTCACTCAGCAGGTATATGTGGAGGAATGGAGAATCCAACCCAGTTCACCCAGATTAGAGTCTGTGCACTTAACCACTACACCAAACTGACTCTCTTGCCCTCAGGAACAGTGTGGTTTTGCCCATTGCACATTAGCTAGGGAGAAAATATCCCAAATGGAGATGGTAAAATTATCTTAAATATGAATAATATGAAAAGAGTGAATGCAACAGATTTCGGTTTACATGTCATAGTGCAATGGTAGAACATATTTTGCCTGAAGAAAGCTCCACATTCAGTCTCTGCGTCTTCAGAGGAAAGGATAACTGAAGATCATTTATAAAGCAGCTTCATAAGTGAACTTAATTCTAGCGCTGGAAATACAGACCCAAAACTCAGAGTTTGTGACTTCTTTAGATGATGATGATGTGGGGCTATGTGCTGATGTCATAACTGGGCAAAAATGTAGCCCAACATCAATTTTGCCTTCACTGTTTCTCATGCCAGCCCAAGAGGAGAGAACAGGTGGGAGGGCCCATCACCTGGAGATTGCCCACCTGAAGCAGGCAGTTGGCATGCCTAAACTGAATTGTTCCTATTAGACTTTGGCATTGGACAGTGTTTCCCTATTGTCATCTTTCTTCACATGAATAATTTACATTGACAGCACATGGTACAATCACAGAATCACCTCTGAAGTACAGATGACCAGTCCTAAAAAAACACTGGACTCAAAACAAAAACCCTGGAAATGTTCAGTGCAATTTAAGTCCTCGTTTTACTTGAGGGAGTGGAAAATACCCTATTTGTTAAAAAACGGGCAGCTGTTGCTGCAGGTAGAAAACCTTCCAGGCTCCACCTGCCTTGCTCGTGCCAATTTCTTTAAGTACCACCTTCTGTAGCCTGCTGAGTACACATCACTGCCAAGCCCTAGTATTAGGGAGATAGGAATGCAAGCCTGCACAAGCAGTTAGCATTAGCAGCATATTTACAGGAAGAATCAACAGCTCTGAGCAGAATGGGACATAGGTGTCCTGCTTTATGTTTGCTTAGGACTAGATGCCTAATATGATGTAATGTTCTCTTAAAAGCTGAATAACAAGGACCAACCAATTTCTCCTCAAAGAAATGAAAACTGTTGTGTAGTTAAGAGACACCAGACAAGTTGTACAAAAAACTGCTATGAATTCATCCGCTAGGAAATTTGTCAGGATAGAAAGTCACTGAAAAATTGCCACATAGACTGTATACAGGAAAGGGGTTGCTTTGATAACAGCATTTTATGATACTTTTATTTCTCCCAGACAAAATTATCCTAGCAATATTGACCTCCCTTCTCCTATCTCTTTTTAAACTTGATGCTAATTACTGTAATCCGAATTAGAAATTGATCAAAATGTTAATTAATAATATTATAGTCAAAACCAAATATATTAATGTCCACCCCACATTCAGTCAGCCCCAGCAAATCCCAGATAAATAAATGGGGCAGCAGTTATTATAGGAGCTCCAAAGAAGCAACAGAACTCCTAAGCCCAGAACTCCGAAGAAGCAACAGAACTTCTAAGCCCAGGAGGCAATACTGAATCAGAGCATGTACATTTATTATTGAGACAGCCAATGTGTTTATTGTTCTTGTTAGGTAAAAGGGCATTATATCCTTAGTGGGTGCATTTTTCACATAGCAGATGTGTCATTGGAGACCCAATTTGGTGTAGTGGTTAAGAGCGGCAGACTTTAATCTGGAGAACTGGGTTTGATTCCCTATTTCCTCCACATGCATCAGCTGGGTGACCTTGGTTCTCTCAGCCCCACCTACCTCACAGGGTGTCTGTTGTGAGGTACGTAGAGCTGCTTCTTCTTCTTCTTCCTTCTCCTCCTCTTAATTGCAAAGTGCAAAGACAAAGCTATATCTTTTCAGAATGTACATCTGAAAAAGTAAAGAAAACATGTTTTCATCAAGTGACATATGGAATGAAAATAATGTTATTTTTTCAGGAAGATAATTAATTCACTGTTTGTTACAATGAGACTGAATAGTGATGAATTCTGCTGCTGTGGTATGGGGCTGTTCTAAATGAGTCTACATGAAGACCAATAGCAATCTATAGCAGAACATTATTGAAATCTTTTGAAGCATTGCTCTGCATCAGTGGCAAAGGCCAGTTTGCCTTTGTTACAGAAATACAAGAAAAATAAAAGGGTTTTTACGTTGAGTCACCTTTGATTCAGCCTCCAAACCCCTTCATTTGGGATACAGCATAATTATTTCTGAATCATGATAGCAGGTGAGTTCACTTAGTTTCAGCAGGATAAGGAAGAAATGAAGTAAAGGTGGGTTGAATTTTAATTTTAAATAAGAGATAAATCAGAAGTGTTTAACCCTGTACAATGCTTGCCACAGAATGGGCAAAAGCAGGGCTTTTTTGTAGCAGGAACTCCTTTGCATATTAGGCCACACACCCCTGATGTAGCCAATCCTCCTGGAGCTTACAGTAGGCCCTGTACTAAGAGCCCTCTAAGCTCTTGGAGGTAGGGTTGCCAAGTCCAATTCAAGAAATATTGGGGGACTTTGGGGGTGGTGTGAGCCAAAATGCCCTCAAAACGAGGTTGGAGAATTGTCAGGTGGGCACCTGGCTTAATCAGGATCTTTTACCTGTGTATATAGGATTCCACGTCCAGAAATTAATGTTTAAACTATTAGGGACTCTAATTAAGTAAAACAATTAAAATGTATCAAAGATTTCAGGTTTTCACGGCTGGCACTGAGGATGTTCTCCGCAGCTGAGAACGAAACGTCTGGAAGAAAAACTTTCTCCAGTAGAACACTGCACTTGAGCCCGAAAGATTCTACAAACACTAATTAAAATTTATGCCAGAAAAATATAGGCTTACATACAAGATAAAATACTCATAAAATCATCCATACAGTCTTAAGAAAAATAGAGAGATATATAGAGACAACACATGGGTAGACAAACAGGGTGATAATTACCTATCGCATCCTTCAAGGAAGGCTCCAATGGCGACGAAAGAGGACGGGGGAAATGGGACCCTCAACTGGCCAAAAATTGGGGATGGATCTAGACAGCAGAGATAGGGTACTGCTAGATTCACACATGAGTGGAGCTGGGTCAGAGGTTAAATAGACTACCTTGTACCCTCAGGGGATGGGAGGTACGAGGGAGGGGAGAGGGGAGGCTCTGCAGTGACCATAAGGGCTGGACTTCTGCAGTAGCCAATAGCAAGTTGATTGGTGGCACCTAATTGGGTACCCATAATTGACCAATGAACAAGCTTGGGCCTGGGTTACCTGATTGGCTGTACAGGTAACCATGGGCCATGGGGCAGGCTCCAAAATGACAGTTGGGGAGGAGAATGGGAGAAATTACTGGGTGGAGGGGTGCTTAAGGTTATTAAACTTATCTAAAAAGGTGACAATAGATGGCCAAATTATTGCCTAGATAACACCCGGTTTATACAAAGGAACTTGGCTCTGGCTGAAGATGGTCTTCCTCTTCTTCTGTGTTCTTCTTGCTACCAGTCTTTGTCCTGGGTTCCGCTGGACAAATGCTTGGGCGGTCTGGCCCGGATAAGTTTGATGATTCCATGGGTGGGTAACATCTGTTGCGTACATGTGCATCCTGCTGTGCTGAAATGGAGTCTTGGCACTGCTGGAAGATAGCTGGTATTAGCCTCCCAAAGTGGATTCTATGGTCAAGGCTGAAAACTGCATGGCCTGGATAGCTCCTAACAGCGCACTTTCTTCCACTCCAAGATAGAGATGGCATTCGCCCAGGTGCAACTAGAAACCATCTGTTCACCTTGCTGGCGCTCTCCCAGGGACATGGAGCACTGCTTTAGCGTTGTGGCTGTTAGTATTCATAAGTCCTTTCCATTCTGGTAGACAAACCCACGTCCTTCTGGCAGATGTGTGAGAGCTCTGTCTCCAGGCACTCTGGCAACCAGACAGGTGACTACGATGTTCTGGAAATTAGGGGCA